>NC_067495.1:141503094-141826287 GCF_947179515.1 Apodemus sylvaticus | reverse complement strand
ACACAATGAAACTAATTGAAGCTTTGGACCAATTAGATTTAACAGATATATATAGAACATTCTATCCTAAAACAAAAGAATATACATTTTTTTCAGCACCTCATGGTACCTTCTCCAAAATCGACCATATAATTGGTCACAAGACAGACCTCAACAAATATAAGAAGATCGAACTAATCCCATGCCTCCTATCTGATCACTATGGAGTAAAAGTGGTCTTCAATAGCAACAGAAACAATAGAAAACCCACATACACGTGGAAATTGAACAATACTCTGCTCAATGATACCTTGGTCAAGGAAGAAATAAAGAAAGAAATTAAAGACTTTTTAGAACACAATGAAAATGAAAACACAACATACCCAAATCTATGGGACACAATGAAAGCAGTGCTAAGAGGAAAACTCATAGCCCTGAGTGCCTCCAAAAAGAAAATGGAGAGAGCATACATTACCAGCTTAATGACACACCTGAAAGCCCTAGAACAAAAAGAAGCTATTTCACCCAGGAGGAGTAGAAGGCAGGAAATCATCAAACTCAGGGCCGAAATCAATCAAGTAGAAACAAAGAGAACCATACAAAAAATCAACAAAACCAGGAGCTGGTTCTTTGAGAAAATCAACAAGATAGATAAACCCTTAGCCAGACTGACCAAAGGGCACAGAGAAAGTATCCAAATTAACAAACTTAGAAATGAAAAGGGAGATATAACAACGGAAACTGAGGAAATCCAAAAAATCATCAGATCCTACTACAAGAGCCTGTACTCAACACAACTGGAGAATGTGGAGGAAATGGACAATTTCCTTGACAGATACCAAATACCAAAATTAAATCAGGACCAACTAGACCATCTAAACAGTCCCATAAAGCCTAAAAAAATAGAAGGAGTCATAGAAAGTCTTCCAACCAAAAAAAGCACAGAACCAGATGGCTTCAGTGCAGAATTCTATCAGACCTTCAAAGAAGAGTTAACACCAATACTCTTCAAACTATTCCACAAAATAGAAACAGAAGGAACACTACCCAATTCCTTCTACGAAGCCACAATTACGCTGATACCAAAGCCACACAAAGATCCAACAAAGAAAGAGAACTTCAGACCAATTTCCCTTATGAACATCGATGCAAAAATACTCAATAAAATTCTTGCCAACCGAATCCAAGAACACATCAAAACGATCATCCACCATGATCAAGTAGGCTTTATCCCGGGAATGCAGGGTTGGTTCAATATACGGAAATCCATCAATACAATCCACTACATATACAAACTCAAAGAACAAAACCACATGGTCATTTCATTGGATGCTGAAAAACCATTTGACAAAATTCAGCATCCTTTAATGCTTAAAGTCTTGGAGAGAACAGGAATTCAAGGCCCATACCTAAACATAGTAAAAGCAATATACAGCAAACCGGTAGCCAGCATCAAACTAAATGGAGAGAAACTTGAAGCAATCCCACTGAAATCAGGGACCAGACAAGGCTGCCCCCTTTCTCCTTATCTTTTCAATATTGTACTCGAGGTACTAGCTCGGGCAATTTGACAACATAAGGAGGTCAAAGGGATACAAATTGGAAAGGAGGAAGTCAAACTATCATTATTTGAAGACGACATGATAATCTACCTAAGTGACCCAAAAAACTCCACTAGAGAGCTCCTACAGCTGAGAAACAACTTCAGCAAAGTGGCAGGTTATAAAATCAACTCAAGCAAATCAGTGGCCTTCCTATACTCAAAGGATAAGCAGGCTGAGAAAGAAATTAGGGAAATGACCCCCTTCACAATAGCCACAAACAATATAAAGTATCTTGGGGTGACTCTTACCAAACATGTGAAAGATCTGTATGACAAGAACTTCAAGACTCTCAAGAAGGAAATGGAAGAAGACCTCAAAAAATGGGAAAACCTCCCATGCTCATGGATCGGTAGAATCAATATAGTTAAAATGGCCATTTTGCCAAAAGCAATATACAGATTCAATGCAATACCCATCAAAATCCCAACTCAATTCTTCACAGAGTTAGAAAGAGCAATTATCAAATTCATCTGGAACAACAAAAAACCCAGGATAGCTAAAACTGTTCTCAGCAACAAAAGAAAATCTGGGGGAATCAGTATCCCTGACCTCAAGCAATACTACAGAGCAATAGTGTTAAAAACTGCATGGTATTGGTACAGTGACAGGCAGGAGGATCAATGGAACAGGATTGAAGATCCAGAAATGAACCCACACACCTATGGCCACTTGATCCTCGACAAAGAGGCTGAAAACATCCAATGGAAAAAAGATAGCCTTTTCAAAAAATGGTGCTGGTTCAACTGGAGGTCAGCATGCAGAAGAATGCGAATTGATCCATCCTTGTCTCCTTGTACTAAGCTCAAATCCAAATGGATCAAGGACCTCCACATAAAGCCAGACACACTGAAGCTAATAGAAAAGAAACTGGGGAAGACCCTTGAGGACATCGGTACAGGGAGAATGTTTCTGAACAAAACACCAATAGCGTATGCTCTAAGAGCAAAAATTGACAAATGGGACCTCATAAGGTTACAGAGTTTCTGTAAGGCAAAGGACACCATTAAGAGGACAGATCGGCAACCAACAAATTGGGAAAAGATCTTCACCAATCCTACATCAGATAGAGGGCTAATATCCAATATATATAAAGAACTCAAGAAGTTAGACTCCAGAAAACCAAACAACCCTATTAAAAAATGGGGTACAGAGTTAAACAAAGAATTCTCACCTGAAGAACTTCGGATGGCGGAGAAGCATCTTAAAAAATGCTCAACTTCATTAGTCATTAGGGAAATGCAAATCAAAACAACCCTGAGATTTCACCTTACACCAGTCAGAATGGCTAAAATTAAAAATTCAGGAGACAGCAGGTGTTGGACAGGGTGTGGAGAAAGAGGAACACTCCTCCACTGCTGGTGGGGTTGCAAATTGGTACAACCACACTGGAAATCAGTCTGGCGGTTCCTCCGAAAACTGGGCACCTCACTTCCAGAAGATCCTGCTATACCACTCCTGGGCATATACCCAGAAGACTCCCCACCATGTAATAAGGATACATGCTCTACTATGTTCATAGCAGCCTATTTATAATTGCCAGATGCTGGAAAGAACCCAGGTATCCCTCAACAGAAGAGTGGATGCAAAAAATGTGGTATATCTACCCAATGGAGTACTATTCAGCCATTAGAAACAATGAATTCATGAAATTCTTAGGCAAATGGATGGAGCTAGAGAACATCATACTAAGTGAGGTAACCCAGACTCAAAAGGTGAATCATGGTATGCACTCACTAATAAGTGGTTATTAACCTAGAAAACTGGAATACCCAAAACATAATCCACACATCAAATGAGATACAAGAAGAAAGGAGGAGCGGTCCCTGGTTCTGTAAAGACTCAGTGAAACAGTATTCGGCAAAACCGGAACGGGGAACTGGGAAGGGGTGGGAGGGAGGACAGGGGAAGAGAAGGGGGCTTACGGGACTTTCGGGGAGTGGGGGGGGCTAGAAAAGGGGAAATCATTTGAAATGTAAATAAATTATATCGAATAAAAAAATTAAAAAAAAAACTGAGAATTGAGGTATAACTTACAGTTCATATTCTATCACTGTCTAGATTTTGGATAAATTTAGCAATAAAAAGGACAAAAGACTAGGAAGTTTAAAATTCAAGCCTTATAGTTACTAAATGATAGATTGTTTTTACTGGAGAACATAAAAGATAAAAATTTATTTCCTATTATTGAGTACCAGATTTAATCATGTTTACCTGCTATGCAGTTCATTTATCTTCTGAGCATCAAAACTAGTAAGACAGAAATACACAACATTGTCTTTTCTGTTAGATTGTTTATGTGTCTTGTGGGGAACATTATCATACCAGAAGGTAATATTTCATTTAGATTAGGAACAAATTTTTACATGAATTATAGGCATTTTATGTTTTATATTCTTATTTATTCTGTGAAATTCAAGTGTGAGCATGTAATGTATTTTAATCATATTCATATTTCACTATCTTATTTTAATTTCTTCTTATGTTCTTATCCCATCTTCTTTCTAAACTCATATTCTCTTTTTTTGTTGTTATAAGTAACCCTCTGGTTTCAGTTAGTGTTCCCCAATTTCACAGATGTTGGGTCATCCATTGGAACATAAGTCCCTTTGGTAACCATATATTTGAAGAAAACAGATTACCATCTCTAAGCTACAATAAACTACAAATATTTCATTGAATGTAGGATTTTATGAATTTCTGGCCCATACATGATGGCATTTTAATTGGGTTAACCTTGTGCAAGTCTTCTGTCTACAGTCATAGGTGCTGTCATTTCATAAGTATAACAACTATGTTATAGTCAAATGTCCCACAGAATTCCTAATCATCTGGATTTCACCTTCTTTCCATTCTGTCTTCTTCATTGATATAGAAGACCTGGATACAGCTTAACTCTCATAATGACTAATACTTGACATTAACACTTCTTAATGATTGAGAAAGAGATGCCAACAACCAAACAATAAGTATAGAGTTTGAATATGGTTCTGACAGTTGTGGAAATGCAGAACAGCTTAAACTATCATGTGCGGTATTTACAGACAGTGCTGATAAATATACCATTTCTGCTAGGGTGATCTACCTATATTTAAAACAAAGGTGTGTGGCATAGAACCAACCAAGACTAATGGAAGGATGTCAAATATTACAATGTATGCAGGTAAAAAGGTTAGGTGAGAGAATAATGTTGATAAATCATGGGAACAATGAATGATATAGTATGAGAAGAGTCTACCATAGGGATAACACTACCTATCAGGGAAATATCAGGGAACAATAGCCTAGGAGAAGGTGAATAAATAGGCAGTGATTAGTCTGGAATTGTAAGAACTCTGTAGAACAGAATGATTTACTTGTATTTGTTTCATCCCATAGATCTAGTCTACAATGTTTCTATCTGTGGCCTTAGAAGTAAGCTGCTGTTGGCATGTCTTAGAAATGAGGTTGGTAGTTCTATTGTAAATCCATTTAAAATAAATTCTTCCATTATTACAAGAGGAATTTCATGTGAAACATTCTAATCTTTATAAGAAAACTCTCAGTGATGATCAGGATGATCTGACAGAACTGAAAAAAATGTTAGACTATGTTTAGAACTGTTAAAATAAGAAATGTCAGGGTGATTAATTTATCCCCCTCCTCCATACTTTGTTCCTTAGAGAAAAAAAATGGTATCTAGGCAAAGATACAGGCATGTAAAGAAATAATTGTCATTTAAAATATATTCTATTATTATTCAGGTGTTAGGACTATGTAGACTTGGTTTCCTCATTTGGATTCACAATGGTTTTAAAGCAGAAAGCAAATAATTTCTCAGGTCATAATTTTACTCCATTTCTAATTTTAGTAATCATCCCTCATTTTATAAGTCTTAGGAAAGGAAGTAAATAAATCCAAGGCAAACTCACTGAATTTCTACATATATAAATAGTTTTTCTTGATCCCAGCATTGTTTTAGGTTAGTTTATAATCTTCCCTATCAGATGTAGATTCTTGTGAAAAGCTTATGTCTCAACTAAAGGATCCAATAGAGTATATAAAAGTTTCAAAATAAGCATTTGAAAAAATTGGAACTTATTTTAAAAAGTCAAATAAGATTTAAAAATCTCCTTCTGTTAGAAATTTTGAGTTGAGGCATAAAGCCTTAACAGCTTATTCTTAACTTTTGCCTCATTTTCTCATTCTCTATGTACCCCAAGTTATACATTATTCTTGATTTACTATTTATAAAAATATTCATAGTTCTATAGTATATGTCTGTATCTATAGCTCTATCTATGAATCTAAGTATCTATGTATCATCTATCTATCTATCTATCTATCTATCTATTTATCATCTATTTATCTATCATCTGCACAGAATGCATAGAATATTTTACATACTCTTATCATTTATTTTTTAATTTTAAACTAAAATTCTGGGTATATAAAGCCTTGCTAATAAGCAGAGCTTTTTTTCTCATTATTATTTAGAGGCTATCCCAGGGAACAGGTAGAACAGAGCATATACTATCTTTAGCTTGCTGTAGGAATGCATTGCTATTGTTGGCATTATGTTCTGACCTATATCTAAACTCTTTTACATTTGTCTTTTCATCTTTTCCTTCTACAGGCAGAAGAGTTATATTTTAATTTCTGTAAAACTATGATAGGAACTGTCTTATGACTTTTCTTTATCAAAGCACTAATTTCAGGTATGAAACAAGAGGAGTCTTGAAAAGCTTTCTTATATTCTGGCCCTGCATTCCTAACTTTCTGTCATATTTTTAAACAAAAAGTTGATAAATTAGCCCCCTTGTCTACAAGAATTGATAGCATGTAGTTTATCTGTACTAATTTTGGGAATAAAACTAAGACTAGCTATCACCAGATAAAGTCATTAGAATATGTGAATAATGAAAATTATAACAGTTATAAAGCAACTAAATTTTGGGTTGACTTATTATGCATGTTTACTTTATGTATGGCTAATAAACATTGTTATTTTCTAATATTATGAAATTGAAAGTAATGGTACTACTACAAATAATATGTGGGCTTGCTTTAGTGTTTGTTCAGAGTTCTACATGGTAAATTTAGGACCCAGTTCTCTGGCTTCAACAATATGTACATATCAACACAGTAAGCATATTGCAAGTTTTAAAAAAATTATTAATTTCTATAAGGTAATTCTAAGAAATGAACCATGGGATGGGAAAGATGTCTCACGAGTCAGAGTACTTGTTGCCTTTCTAGAGAACTTACTTTCCTAGTGCGGGGATTATTGATGTATGCCACCACACCATTTTTATTAAGTTAAAATATTATTACAACCTTCTCCCTTCTATTCTTTTCCTTGCCTTGTGTTCCTCTTACATATTTGACTACTTTATTTTTGACATTTTAAATGTAGTTTTTATTGAAAATATAATTCTCTTTTATAAAAAGAAATAGCTCTTTTATAAAAATAATTTTTCTTCTGATATATTATGAATTATCCTGATATATCTTCATGGTTTTCCCACCCCAACTCCTCCCAGCTCTTCCCCATCTTCTTGTTTCCCATGCTCCAAGCCTTTCTCTTTGTCTTTAAAAAACTAATAGGCAAACAAATGACAATAACAAATCAAAGAAACCAAAATTGAAAAAGAAAATTGCCTCTTATAAGCTATCCATACTGTAGGCTACAGATACTAAAGAAATTTGAAGTAGTCCTAGAGATTAAAGGAAAAAAAAAATATGTCAAAGTTATAACACTCATTTTTTAGGGTTTTGTTCAAGGATAGATTTCAATTTGATTCATATATTTTGGTTATATAGCATTATTGTTGAAAAATAATCTAGAAATATTTGAATTATTATTATCCTCTTTAGACTTTTTATTTATCCTTCTTAGTGACACATCATTATGTTTTTCTAGAGATTAGTATTTCTCCCATTTCAATAATTCTGATCTGTTTAGTCTTTATAGTCAATGTAAAGAATGGATATCTTTTATGTGCCTTTAGGACAAAGGGGTAAGATGTAGAAAAATATATAAACATAAATACTACTTTAGAATAATTTATGTGAAGTTATTTAGAAGACAAAGCTGAGTATTGTGTGAATTTGGACTCCAGGGGGCAGTAGAGAATAACAAATAATACCTCACCTACTTGAAATTTGTATTACCATAATTATAAAAAACAGAAAGAAATGGTGGATTTTATGAATACAAGTAGTATTTCACTGCATTCAGTATGTCCTTCTGTGATTTCTCTTACAAATGGGAGCCACTATGTCCATTTTGATCTTCATTTTGAAGCTACTAATCACTTCCCTGCTACATGTCAATGTTTGCAACTGTAAGACTTGTACGATTTTAATACAGACAAAGCAGTTTCACAGGGGCAGAGAGATTGTTAAGGATTTGATTCATAATAAAAATGGGACCTCTATGTATATAAATATATGTACAAATAAACATGTTGGCTCACACATATAGGTACCACATATATAGCCATGATAGTGACACACACACACACACACACACACACACATGCTTGTGCACTGATGACATACTAAAATAGTGGTAACACAAAATACTTCAGAGTATTTTCACAATGACAAACACTCTGATCACTCTGATCTAATATTTGTATATTAAGTCTCATTTACTATGAATATAGATGGAATACAACAAAATCTATTTTTATAAAAAGGAAATTGAATCTCAGTAATTTAGTCAGTGACCTACAACAGATGGATAGTGCAGATTTAAATTCATAGTTTTGTTATGACTGTATTTACCCTATAGCACATACTTTGTATAGGAAATAGTAAATACCAGTTAGAATAACATCTGATTACTTCATAACTTATTCTTTCTACAACAGTTATATTTTCTAGCATCCGTTTCTTTTGTGTATTTAAAGAGGCCATTTTAAATAATTTACCATTCAGTCTTTACCTGTAGAAATTTACATTATCAGACTAATACATTTTAAGTGTTTCTCTTTGTTAATTTCTAAAACAATCATGGCAGAAATAGCATAAGTTTCTGGTTGGGATGGTTGCACAAATCAGAATTAGTTGAGTCATCACATTAGAATAAGATGTAAAAAGCATTTTTGGCTGAAGACCCAAGAAACTAATTTTTGGCTATTACTCTCCTATGATCAGTTAATTACCAGTACTTCCTTTATCTATTTTACAGAGTACTGAAGACATCTAAAAGAAAAAAGAATTATAAGCTTTTCTTAGTTAAAAAAAAAAAGAAAAGAAAAACAGGAGAAAAATACAAGATTCACCTTTTCCCCCTCTTTTTTAATTGAATATATCCTTCATTTACATTTCAAATGTAATACTTTTCCTGGTTTCCCCCCTCAGAGAAAACCCCCAACCCATCCTACCTTCCCCTTCCTCCATGAAGATGCCCCTCTACCCAAACCACTCCCACCTACACACCCCTCAAATTCCCCATTCTGGGGCATCTATCAATCCTTCATAGGACCAAGGACTTCTTCCACTGATGCCAAACAAGGCATTCCTGTGCCATAAATGTGGCTGGAACCTTATTGATGGCTTAGTTAATGGCTTAGTCCCTGGGAAACATGGGGATGGGTGGGTATGGTTGGCCAACATTGTCATAATTCCCATGAAGCTGCAAACCCCTTCAGCTCCTCCAGTCCTCCCTCCAACTCCATTGGGAAACCCACGCTCAGTCCCGTGGTTTGCTGCTAGCATCTATCTCTGTATCTATAAGGCTCTGGCAGGGACCCTCAGGAGACAGCCATATCAGCCTCCTGTCAGCAAGCACTTCTTGACATCTATAATAGTGTTTGGTTTTGGTGAGTGTTTATAGGATGAATTCCCAGGTAGGCCCGTCTCTGGATGGCCTTTCCTTAAATCTCTGCACCACACTTTGTCTCCTTAATTGTTCCTGTGAATATTTTGTTCCCTTTCTTAGAAAAACCTAAGCACCTACACTTTGGTCTTCCTAAGTCTGAGCTTTATGTGGTCTGTAAATTGTCTTATTTATTCTAAGCATCTGGGCTAATGTCTGCTTATCAGTGAGTGCATACCATGCGTGTTCTTTTGTGATTGGGTTACCTCACTCAGGATGACACTTTCTAATTCCATTCCTTTGCCTAAAATTTTTATGAATTCATTGTTTTTAATAGCTGAGTAGTACCATATTGTACAACTATACCACATTTTTTGTATCCATTGCTCTGTTGAGGGACATCTGGGTTCCTTCCAGCTTCTGGCTATTATAAATAAGGCTGCTATTAACCAAGTGGAGCATGTGTCCTTATTACTTGTTGGAGCATTTTCTGGGTATATGCCCAGGAATGGTATAGCTGGGTCCTAAGGTAGTACTATATCTAATTTTCTGAGGAGCTGCCAAACTCATTTCCAGAGTGGTTGTACCAGATTACAATCCCATCAGCAACAGAGGAGTATTCTTCTTTCTCTACATTCTCACCAGCATCTGCTGTCCCCTGATTTTTTCATTTTAGCCATTCTGATTGGTGTTAATTGGAATCTCAGGGTTGTTTTGATTTGCATTTTCCTGATGACTAAGGATGTTGAACATTTCTTTAGGTGCTTCACAGCCATTTGAGTTCCCTCAATTGAGATTTCTCTGTTTAGCTTGGTACCCCCATTTTTAATAGGGTTATTTAACTCTCTGCAGTCTAACTTCTTGAGTTCTTTGTATACATTGGATATTAGCCCTATATCATCATATGGAGAATTGGTAAAGATCTTTTCCCAATCTGTTGGTTGCCATTTTGTCCGATTGGCAGTGTTTGATTTACAAAGAAGCTTTGAAATTTTATGAGGCCACAGTTGTCTATTCCTGTTCTTAGATCATCAACCATTGGTGTTCTGTTCAGAAAAAATTTCCCCTGTGGCCATGTATTCAAGACTTTTCCCTACTTTCTCTATAACCTTCGGTGAATTCGGTTTTATGTGGAGGTCCTTGATCCACTTGGACTTGAGATTTGTACAAGGAGAAAAGAATGAGTCAATTTGCATTTTTCTACCTGCTGACCTCCAGTTGATCCAGCACCATTTGTTAAAAATGTCATCTTTTTTCCACTGTATGTTTTTTAGCAACTTTGTATCTATATCAAGTGGACATAGGTGTGTGGGTTGATTTCTGGGTCTTCAATTCAATTCCATTGATCTTCCTGCCTATCTCTCTACCAGTACCAAACAGTTTTTTTTTTTTTTTTGTATTTTTTTTTTTATCATTATTGCTCTGTAGTAGAGCTTGAGGTGAGGGATTTGATTCCCCCAGAAGTTCTTTTGTTATGAAGAATAGTTATTGCCATCCTTGTTTTTGTTGTTGTTATTATTGCAAATGAGTTTGCAAATTGGTCTTTCTAGCTCTATGAAGAATTGATTTGTAATTTTTATGGGGATTGCATTTAATCTCCAGATTACTTTAGGTAGAATGGCCATTTTTACTATATTAATATTGCCAATCTATTAGCATTGGAGATATTTTTTATTCGATATATTCTTTATTTACATTTCAAATGATTTCCCCTTTTCTGGATGCCCCTTCCCTGAAAGTCCCATAAGCCTTCTTCTACCTCCCTCCCCCCCCCCCCCCCCCGTTCCCCAATCAACTCCTTCCTGCTTCCCTGTCCTGGTATTCCCCTATACTTATGCACTGAGCTTTTCCAGGTCCAGGGGCCAGTCCTTCCTTCTTATTGGGCATCTTTTGCTATGTGAATTGTTTCTTGGGTATTTCAAGCTTCTGGGTTAATATCCACATAACAGTGAGTCCATAGCATGTGTGTTCTTTTGTGATTGGGTTACCTTACTCAGGATGACATTCTCCAGTTCCACCTACTTATCTAAGAATTTCATGAATTCATTGTTTTTAATAGCTGAGTAGTATTCCATAATGCAAACATACCACATTTTCTGTATCCATTCCTCCATTGAGGGATATCTGGGTTCTTTCCAGCTTCTGGCTATTATAAATAGGGCTGCTATGAACATAGTGGAGCACATATCCTTATTACATACTGGGAAATCTGCTGGGTATATACCCAGGAGTGGTATAGCGGGGTCCTCCAGTAGTAACATGCCCAGTTTTCTGAGGAACCACCAGACTGATTTCCAGAGTAGTTGTACCAGCTTGCAACACAACCAGCAGTGGAGGAGTGTTCCTTTTTCTCCACATCCTTGCCATCACCTGTTTTTTCCTGAGTTTTTTATTTTAGCCTTTCTGACTGGTGTGAGGTAAAATCTCAGGGTTGTTTTGAATTGCATTTCCCTGATGACTAAGGATGTTGAACATTTCTGTAGGTACTTGTTCATCATTGAAACTAATAGAAAAGAAACTGGGGAATACCCTTGAGGACATGGGCACAGGGGAAAATTTCCTGAAGAGAACACCAATAGCTTATGCTCTAATATCAAGAGTTGACAAATGTTACCTCATAAAATTACAAAATTTCTGTAAGGCAAAGGACATGTCAAAAGGACAAAATGGCAACCAAAAATTGGGAAAAGATCTTTACCAACCCTACATCCCACAGAGGGCTTATATCCAAGATATACAAAGAACTCAAGAAGGTAGACTCTAGAGAGCCAAATAATCCTATTAAAAATGGGGTACAGAGCTAAACAAAGAATTTTCACCTGAGAAATATTGAATGGCAGAGAGATATTTCTATCTAATGAGATATTCTAATGATATTTCTATCTAATGAGATATACTTCAATTTCTTTCTTCAGAGGCTTGGAGTTCTTGTCATACAGATCTTTCACTTGTTTGGTTAGAGTCACACCAAACTATATAATTCTATTTGTGACTGTTGTAAAGGGTATCATTTCCCTAATTTCTTTCTTAGCTCGTTTATCCTTTGAGTAGAGGAAGGCTATTGATTTGTTTCAGTTAATTTTATATCCAGCCACTTTGCTGAACCTGTTTATCAGCTTTAGGAGTTCTCTGGTGGAATTTTTTGGGTTACTTAAATATATGATCATATCATCTGCAAATAGTCATATTTTGATTTCTTCCTTTCCAATTTGTATAATTTTGACCTTCTTTTGTTGTCTATGTTTTCTAGTTATAAGTTCAAGTACTATTTTGAATAGATAGGGAGAGAGTGGTCAGCCTTGTCTGGTTCCCGATTTTAGTGGGATTGCTTCAAGATTTTCTCCAGTTAGTTTGATGTTGACTACTGGTTTGCTCTATGTTGCTTTTTCTATGCTTAGGTATGGGCCTTGAATTCCTCATCTCTCCGAGACTTTATAACATGACAGGGTGCTGAATTTTGTCAAATGCTTTTTCAGAATCTCATGAAATGGTCATGTGCTTTTTTCTTTGAGTTTGTTTATGTAGTGGATTGCATTTATGGATTTCTGTACATTGAACCATCCCTGCATCCCTTGGATGAATTCTAGTTGATCATGGTGAATTATAATTTTTATATAATCTTGCATTAGGTTGTCAAGAATTTTCTTGAGTACTTTTGCATCAATGCTTATAATGGAAATTGTTCTGAAGCTTTCTTTCCTTCTTTGGTCTTTGTTTGGTTTAGGTATAATCATTATTGTGGCTTCATAGAATGAATTGGGTAATGTTCCTTGTGCTTCTGTCTGTGGAACAATCTGATATAATTTCCTGCTAAACCCATCTGGTCCTGGGCTTTTTTTTTTCCTTTTTTTTTTTTTTTTTTTTTTTTCTGGTTGAGAGACTCTTAATGACTGCTTCTATTTTTCACGGGTTAAGGGACTATTTAGATGATTTATCTGATCTGGTTTTAACCTTGGTACCTGGTATGTGTCTAGAAAATTGTTCATTTTGTCCAGATTTCCCAATTTTGTTCAATATAAGCTTTTGAAGTAGGATCTGATTTTTTTTTTAAATTCCATGGTTTCTGGTGTTATGTCGATCTCTCCTTTCATTTCTGATTATATTAATTTAGGTACTATCTCTGTGCCCTATGGGTAGTCTGGCTAAGAGTTTATCTATATTGTTGATTTTCTCACAGAACTAGATCCCAGTTTTGTTGATTTTTTGTATAGTTATTTTTTGTTTCTATTTCATTGATTTCAGCCCTAAGTTTGATGATTTCCTGCCTTCTACTCCTCTTGGGTATATTAGCTTTTTTTTTTTTTTTTTTTTTTTTTTTTTTTTTTTTTTTTTTTTTTTTTTGTTCTAGAACTTTCAGGTGTGAGGTCAAGCTGCTAGTGTAAGCTCTCTCCATTTTCCTTTTGGAGGCACTTAGCACTATGAATTTTACTCTTTTCACTCCTTTCATTGTGTCTCATATGTTTTGGTATGATGTGTCTTCCTTTTTTATTAAATTCTAAAACGTCTTTTATTTCTTTCTTTCTTTATTCCTTGACCATGTTATCATTTAGTAGAGCATTGTACAGCTCAAAGTGTATGTGTGTTTTCTGTTGTTTTTGTTGGAACTTAAGACCAGCCTTAGATTATGGTGATCTGATAGGTTGTATGGGATTATTTCAGTATTAATGTATCTGTTGAGGCCTGTTCTATGACCAATTATATGGTCAATTTTGGAGTAGGTACCAGGAGATGCTGAGAAGAATGTATATTCTTTTGTTTAGGATGGAATGTTTTATAAATATTTGTCAGATACATTTGGTTCATAAATTCTCTTAGTTTCACTGTGTCTCTGTTCAGTTTCTGTTTCCATGATTTGTCCATTGCTGAGAGTGGGAGTTTGAAGTCTCCCACTATTATTGTATAGGGTATAATGTGAGCTTTGAGCTTTAGTAAAGTTTCTTTTATGAATGTGTGTGCTCTTGCATTTGGAGCATAGAAGTTCAGAATTGAGAGTTCATCTTGGTAGATTTTTCCTTTGACTAATGTGAAGTGTCCTTCCTTATATTTTGTGACAACTTTTAGTTGAAAGTCAATTTTTTTTTCCTTTTTTGTTTGTTTTTTTATTAGATACTTGCTTTATTTACATTTCAAATGTTAAACCCTTTCCACATTACCCCTCCAAAATCCCCATCCCATCCCCCTCCCTCTGTTCACCTCCCCCCAGTTTCCTGACTTGCATTCCCCTATTCTGGGGAATCAAGCCTTCAGAAGATCAATGCCCTTGCTTCTCATTGATGTCTGAGCTGGTCATCTTCTGCTACATATGTAGCTGGAGCTGTGGGACCCTCTATGTTTACTCTTTGGTTGGTGGTTTAGTCCCTGGGAGTTCTGTGGGTACTGGTTGGTACATACTATTGTTCCCGAGCTGCAAATCTCTTCTGCTCCTTGGGTCCTTTCTCTAGCTGCTTCATTGGGGACCCTATTCTCATTCTACTTGTTGGCTATGAGCTATGAGTGTAGAGATCCACTATCCAATTAGCCTGAAGCTGGAAAGAACCCAGGTATCCCTCAACAGAAGAATGGATGCAAAAAATGTGGTATATCTACACAATGGAGTACTATTCAGCCATTAGAAACAATGAATTCATGAAATTCTTAGGCAAATGGATGGAGCTAGAGAATATCATACTAAGTGAGGTAACCCAGACTCAAAAGGTGAATCATGGTATGCACTCACTAATAAGTGGATATTAACCTAGAAAACTGGAATACCCAAAACATAATCCACACATCAAATGAGGTACAAGAAGAAAGGAGGAGTGGCCCCTGGTTCTGGAAAGACTCAGTGAAACAGTATTCAGCAAAACCAGAACGGGGAAGTGGGAAGGGGTGGGTGGGAGGACAGGGGAAGAGAAGGGGGCGTACGGGACTTTCGGGGAGTGGGGGGGGCTAGAAGAGGGGAAATCATTTGAAATGTAAATAAATTATATCGAATAATAAAAAAAAAAAAAGAATATTCGACACTAAAATTTAACACCATCCCTTTGAGAAGGAATAACTATTGAAACTTGGAATATTTCAGACATAGCTATTCTTGTGTTAAAGATAACCCATTTCATGAGCTTGCTGCTTGCGACACAAAACAAGGACCAATGGACTAAATCAAAGTATTCAATATATTTCAAGATCATTGCAGGGACCATTGGAGAAATGACACACAACAGGATACATAATGTGAATAATAATGACATTTAAAGTGTTCTTGAATTCAGTGCCCTGTTAAAGTTATCAGATTTGTATGATAAGGATCAAAGTATCCACACTTTGGTCTTCCTTCATTTTGAGCTTCATGTGGTCTGTGAGTTGTATCTTGGGTATTCCAAGCTTTTGGGCTAATATACACTTATCAGCAATTACAGACCTTGTGTGTTCTTTTGTGATTGGAATACCTCACTCAGGATGATCATTTCTAGCTCCATCTATTTGCCTAAGAATTTCATGAATTCATTGTTTTTAATAGCTGAGTAGTACTCCATTGTATAAATATACCACATTTTCTGTATCCACTCCTCTGTTGAGAGACATCTGGGTTCTTTCCAGCTTGAAAGTCAATTTTATTTGACAGAAGAATGGCCACTCCAGCTTTTTTCTTGGGGCCATTTGCTTGGAAAATTGTTTTCCAACCTTTGATTCTGAGGTAGTCACTGTCTTTTTCACCGAGTTTAGTTTCTTTTATGCAGCAAAATGTTAGGTCCTGTTTATATATTGTGTCTGTTAGCCTGTGTCTTTTTATTGGGAAATTGAGTCTATTGATGTTAAGAGATATTAAGGAAAAGCAATTATTACTTCCTGTTATTTTTGTTGTTAAAGGTATAATTATGTTTTTTGGGCTATCTTCTTTTCGGTTTGTTGATAGGAGATTACTTTATTGCTTTTTCTAAGGTGTACTTTCCCTCCTTGTGTTGGTATTTTCTGCCCATTGTCTTTTGAAGCACAGTGTTTGTGGAAAGTTACTGTGTAAATTAGGTTTGATTAAGGGCTGTCTTGTTTTCTCTGTCTACGGTAATTGAGAGTTTTGCTGGATATAGTAGCCTGGGCTGACATTTATGTTCTCTTGATGTCTGTATGGCATCTGTCCAGGATTTTGTAACTTTCACAGTTTCTGGTGAGAAGTCTGATGCAATTCTGATAGGTCTACTTTTATATGCTATTTGATCTTTTCCCCTTACTGCATTTAATATCCTTTCTTCGTTTAGTAAATTTGGTATTTTGGTTATTATGTAACTCGAGGAATTTCTGTTCTTGTCCAGCCTGGAGTTCTGTTGGCTTTTTCTATGTTCATTGGTATCTCTTCTTTTAGGTTAGGGGAGTTTCATTCTACAATTTTGCTGAAGATATTTAGAGGCCCTTTACCTTGCAAATCTTCCCTCTCTTCTATACCTATAATCATTAAGTTTGGTCTTATTGTGTCCTGGATTTCCTGGATGTTTTGGGTTACAAGCTTTTTTGCGATTTGCATTCTCTGTGCCTTTTGAGTCAATGTATCCTATGGGATCTTCTCCATCTGAGATTATTTCTTCTTCTTTTTTTTTGGTGGGGGGGTTATGGAGATATTTCTTTTTCATTTTAAATTTTTTATTTATTGAAAAAGGAAGTAAAGTGAAGTAAAAACACTTTATGAAAAAATTAAAGATTTACATGGAAAATATTTCAGATAAACATGTTAAAATTGACAGTTTTCATGGAAATCGAGGAGTAAAGTGGTAGAGATGTAAAACATTGTTAAATTAATTGAAATATGGGATAGAAACATTTTATGATAGAATTGAAGATTTACCTGGAAAATATTTCTGATAAAATTGTAGAAAAATGTAGAAAAATGTGTTAGAATTGAAGATTATCAAGGAAAATTTTATATAGATATAATAAGGGTAGGCAAAAAAAGTTGATTAAAAGTGGAATTACAAGCATTTTCTGATAAACTTGAAGATTTACATGGATAATATTTCTGATAAAATTGTAGAAATTTATAGAAAATCATGTTAAAATTAAAGATTATCATGGAAATTATATAGATAAAATGATAGGCATAAAGATAATTCTAAGTTGATTGAACGTAGAATTAGAAACATTTTCAGATAACATTGAAGATTTACATGGAAAATATTTCTGGTAAAAATCAAGAAATAAATTGACTATTTCATGAAAAATTTTACATAAAGAATGGTTGATGTAAAAATTCTTTCTAAATTAATTGAAGGTGGAATTAGAAACATTTGTAATAAAATCAAAAATTTACATTGAAACCAGTTCTGATAAAATAGAAGAAATACATAGAAAGATATATTAAAATCGAAGATTATCATGAAAAATAATGCAGTTAAAATGGTAGACATAAAAGAAATTACTAAATTAATTAAAAGGGTAATTACAAACATTTTCTGATAAAATTGAAGATTTACATGAGAAATATTTCTATAGTCTATGGTTTTTATGGAGAGTTGAGTCCATTTTTGTTAAGAGAATTGATTATTTTTTTATTTTATTTTTTTATTTGATATATTTTTATTTACATTTCAAAGGATTTCCCCTTTTCTGCCCCCCACTCTCTGAAAGTTACATAAGCCCCCTTCCCTCCCCCTGTTCTCCCATTCACCCCTTCCCACTTCCCTGTTCTGGTTTTGCGCTATACTGCTACACTGAGTCTTTCCAGAACCAGGGGCCACTCCTCCGTTCTTCCTGTATCTCATTTGATGTGTGGATTATGTTTTGGGTATTCCAGTTTTCCAGGCTAATATCCACTTTTTAGTGAGTGCATACCATGATTGATTGATCTTTTGAGACTGGGTTACCTCACTTAGTATGATGTTCTCCAGCTCCATCCATTTGTCTAAAAATTTCATGAATTCACTGTTTCTAATGGCTGAATATTCCATTATGTATATATACCACATTTTTTTTTGCATCCATTCTTCTGTTGAGGGATACCTGGGCTCTTTCTAGCTTCAGGCTATTAATTGAAATATTAATTGAAATATGGGATATTTACAGGCCCTTTACTATTAGGGAATAGTGATTGTGGCTTCCAGTTATTTTTGATGTCATTTTTATGTTTGTGTGGGTATTTTCTTTTGGGTTTGTTGGAAGATTACCATTTTGCTTTTTCTAGGGTGTAGTTTCCCTCCTTGTGTTGGCTTTTTCCATCAATTATCCTTTGTAAGGCTGGATTTGTGGACAGATATTGTGCAAATTTGGTTTTATCATGGAATATCTTGGTTTCTCCATCTAAGATGATTGAGAGTTTTGCTCAGTATAGTAGCCTGGGCTGGCTTTTTTGTTCTCTTAGGGTCTGTATGAGGTCTGCTCAGGATCTTCTAGCTTTCTTTGTCTCTGGTGAGAAGTCTGGTGTGATTCTGATAGGTCTGCCTTTATAAGTTACTTGCCCTTTTTCCCTTACTGCTTTCAATATTCTTTAATTGTTTAGTGAATTTGGTGTTTTGATTATTATGTGCTGGGAGAACTTTCTGTTCTGGTCTAGTCTGTTTGGAGTTGTGAAGGCTTCTTGTATGTTCATGGGCATCTCCTTCTCTAGATTAGGGAAGTTTTCTTCTATAATTTTGTTGAAAATATTTACTGGGCCTTTAAGATGTAAATTCTTGCTCTCATCTATACCTATAATTCTTAGGTTTGGTCTTCTCATTGTGTCCTGGAGTTCCTGGATGATTTGAGTTACCAGCTTTATGCATTTTTGCATTTTCTTTTGACTTTTGAGTCAATTTTTTCTATGGTATCTTGAGCACCTGAGGTTCTTTCTTCTATCTCTTGTATTCTGTTGTTGATGCTTGCATCCATGACTCCTGAATTCTTTCCAAGGTTTTCTATCTCCAGGGATGTCTCAGTTTGTGATTTCTTTATTGTTTCTACTTCCACTTTTAGATCCTGGATGGTTTTGTTCAGTTCCTTCACTTGATTGTTTGTGTTTTTCTGTAATTCTTTAAGGGATTTTTGAGTTTTTTCTTTAAGGGCTTCTGCCTGTTGATCCATGATCTCCTATCTTTCTTAAAGAGGAAACACAAAATCCATTAAAGAAATATAGGAGGTAGGAGAAACCACCTGCTGACCGATGTTCTTCTGTATTACTTTAAAGGAGTTACTTAAGTCTTTCTTGAAGCCCTCTATCAGCATCATGATATATGGTTTTAAATCCAACTCTTACTTTTCTGGTGTGTTGGGATATCCAGGACTTGCTGTGGTGGGGGAACTGCGTTCTGATGTGGCCATATCACCTTGGTTTCTATTGGTAGGGTTCTTGTGTTTGCCTTTTGCCATCTGGTGCAAGTTGGTATTGTTGTCTCTGGCTGGAGTTTGTTCCTCCTGTGGGCCTGTAAGTCTGTGTCCTTACTCCTTTGAGTTCAAAAGTGAAAGCACTGCTGTGAGATCTCTCTCCTGGTGGGCTAAGAATAGAAGACTGTTGTAGTTTCCTGCCTCCCTGGTGCAAATGGCCCTGGGCATGGTGCTAGGCAGGAAGACTTCTGTCCCACCTGCTCTACTGATCTTAGGCCCTGTGTACTCCTACCTGGGTGCCCTCTAGAGAGAAGATGGAAATCTCACCTCTGTGCTCAAAAGTGAAAGCCTGCTGGGAGATCTTTCCCTCCTATCTGCTATGCTCAGAAGGCTGTGTGGTCTCCTGGCTCCCTGGTACAAATGGTGACTGGAAGACTTCCTTCCCAGCTGCTCCACTGGTCACTGAGATTCTTTCTTCTATATCTTCTATTCTGTGGTTGATGCTTTCATCTATGACTCCTGATTTCTTTTCAAGGATTTCTTTTTTTTATAATATTTTTTTATTCGATATATTTTTTATTTACCTTTCAAATGATTTCCCCTTTTCTGGCCCCCTACTCCCTGAAAGTCCCATAAGCCCTCTTCCTTCCCCCTGTTCTCCCATTCACCCTTTCCCACTTCCCTGTTCTGTTTTTGCCCTATACTGCCACACTGAGTCTTTCCAGAACCAGGCCACTCCTTCGTTCTTCTTGTACATCATTTGCTGTGTGGATTATGTTTTGGATATTCCAATTTTCTAGTCTAATATCCACTTATTAGTGAGTGAATACCATGATTAATTTTTGAGACTGGGTTACCTCACTTAGTATGATGTTCTCCAGCTCCATTTATTTGCCTAAGAATTTCATGAATTCATTGTTTCTAATGGCTGAATAGTACTCCATTGTGTATATATACCACATTTTTTTGCATCCATTCTTCCGTTGAGGGATACCTGGGTTCTTTCCAGCTTCTGGCAATTATAAATAGGGCTGCTATGAACATAGTGGAGCATGTATCCTTATTACCTGCTGGGGAATCCTCTGGGTATATGCCCAGGAGTGGTATAGCAGGATCCTCTGGAAGTGATGTGCCCAACTTTCTGAGAAACTCCCATTCTCTGATTTCCAGAGTGGTTGTACTAATTTGCAACCCCACCAGCAGTGGAGGAGTGCTCCTCTTTCTCCACATACTTGCCAACGCCTGCTGTCTCCTGAGTTTTTAATCTTAGCCATTCTGACTGGTGTAATTCTATCTCCAGTTTTGTCTCCCTTTGTGATTTTCTTATTGTTCCTTCTTCTATTTTTAGATCCTGGATGGTTTTGTTCAATTTTATCACTTATTTGTTTGTGTATTCCTGTAATTCTTTCAGGGAATTTTGTGTTTCCTCTTTAAGTGCTTCTACCTGTTAATCCATGTTCTCCTGTATTTCTTTAAGGGATTTTTGTATTTCCCCTTATGGGTTTTTACCTGTTGACCCATGTTCTCTTGTATTTCTTTAAGGGAGTTATTTATGTCCTTCTTGAAGTCCTCAATCTTCAACATGAGATGTGATTTTAAATCCAGATCTTGCTTTTCCAGTGTGTTGGGATATCCAGGACTTCCTATTGTGGGAGAACTTGGTTTGGATGTTGTCTTGTTGCCTTGGTTTCTGTTGGCAATGTTCTTGTGTTTCCATTTTGCCATCTGGTTATCTCTGGTGTTAGCTGGCACTGCTATCTCTGACTGTTTCTTATCTGTCCTACAAGCCTGCGTGTCTGTACTCCTGGGTGTCCCATTCTCTCCTTGTACATAGGTATGTATGTACTCCTGGGAGACTAGCTCTCCTATGGTGGTTTTGTGTATGTAGCTTTGTGGTCCAGGATCAGCTCTGTGCTCTTGGACTTCTCTGTACTCCTGGGAGGTTAGCTATCTTCTTGTGCCACATGGATATGGCACTCTGTGTCAGAGTGTGGTTCCCAGCCAGAGACAGAAATTCGAAGGCTCCAGTCTGAGGGTTCTGCATAGGTTCCTCAGACCAGTAAGGGGTGGTCCTACTTGTGCTTTCAGCCTCTAGGCACTCCAATTGCTCAGAGTGCAGCAGGTTTTCTAGGATGAATCAAGAAATTATGTCTTCATTGGAGCATACCAGCCAAAAGTATGCCCCAGCAGAAAGAACTGGTGGCAGAAGGGGTGGAAGGAATGTAAGGGGAGTAGTATTCAGGAGGGCAGGAGGGGGATTGGTGATTGATGGGTGGTGAGTCTGCCAGGCCCCCAGCAGCAGGTCTGGGATTCCAGAGGTGGGTGGGAGTTCTTACCAAATGCTCTGAATGCAGCGGGTTTGGGTTCTCTAGGATGGATCAGGAGATGATGTCTTCACTAGAGCAGACCAGCCAAGTGTTTGCACCAGCAGAAAGAACCTGTGGCCAAGATTCACCTTCCTTTACCTTCACCTAACTGAATGATTCAATCACACTCCACAAAATTATGTTAGCACAGTTAATTAAAGTAATTAATTCAATTGAAGATTCAATTGGTAGTGACTTACATCTCTGAAGAGAACATGGCTAACCTACAAGGTAACCAATGCTAATAAACATTCTAAAAGAAACGCCAGCTTAGTATGAGAAATTATTAGGCTTGATATAAAATGTGTTTACTTTGGGCATTAAACTACATCAGAATAAATATTATAACATCATTAAAAATATTGTATTACTTATATTACCTTGAAAATTCAGGACTTAAATCTGCATTGATATTGTCAGTTAAAATATTACTATTAGTTATGACTAAAAAGGGAATTTTAGATGGGATTTAGAAATATACCCACGGTTTGAGAATAAGACAGTATTGTTATAATTTCTATTCAACAGAAAGTGCTGTATATATTGAGGAAGATAGGATATATATTCTAGAATGATTCTTCCTTTTTATTACTTATTAGTACTTTATTTATATTCCAGTCATTGCTCTCCCCTCTCAGTTCCTGCTCCTACAGTTCCTCATTCCATTCCTTTCCCCTTGTCTACTAGAGGCTGACCCCGACAAAGCCTTCCCCTTCCTTGGGACCGCAAGTCTCTCCAGAATTGAGCACATCTTTTTCCATTGAGGCCTGACCAGGCAGACCTCTACTCTAATTGTTCCAGGGGCCACAGACCAAAGAGTGCATGCTCTTGGATGATAGCTCAATCTCTTGGAGCTCCCTGGGGTTTGGATTAATTGAGACTGCTGGTTTTCCTATGAGGCTGCCCTCCTCTTCTGCTTTTTCAATCCTTCCCCTAGTTCAACCATAGGGGTCCCAGACTTCAGTTGAATGGTTGGATATATGTATCTGCATCTGTCTCAGTGAGCTGCTTGTTGAGCCACTCAGAGGACAGGCATGCCAGGCTCTTGTCTGTAAGCACACCATAGCATCAGTAATAGTGTCATGCCTTGGTGCCCTCTGAGGAGGTAGACAACAAATTAGGTGAGTTATTGGACCAAATTTCCTTCAGTCTCTTTTCCACTTTTTTCCCCCAGCTCTTATAGACAGGAACAGTTCTGGGTCAGAAATTTTGACAGGATTGTTAACCCTGTCCCTCTGCTTGAGGCCCTGTTTATCTCCTGGAGGTGGGCTTTTTGATTTCTTTCTCCCTAATGTTGGGCACTTTGGCTAAGGTAACCCCCACTGAGTACTGAGAGTCTCTCACCTCCCAGGTCTCTGATGCTTTCTAGAGGATCCTCCCATCTCCCACAAACGTCTGATGATGCTATTTTCATTCATTCTCTTGGCCCTCTGGGCATGTCTCCTGTACTCCCTAAAGCTGATTCTGTTCCCTTTCTACCTCCCATCCAGGTCTCTGCCTCCTTTTGTCTTTTGATTATTTCTTGCCCCCCTTCTAAGTGGAATTAAACCATCCTTCCTTAGTCCTTTCTGCTTGTTATGCTTCTAAGGGCTGCAACTTCTATCCTAGGTATTCTGTACTTTATGGCTAATATCCACTTCTCAGTGAGTACATACCATGGATGTCCTTTTGTGTCTGGGTTACCTAACTAAGTATCATATTTTCTACTTCCATCCATTTGCCTGAAAAATTCATGATGCCCTGATTTTAATAGCTGAATATTATTCTACTGAGAAAATGAACCCCATTTTATGCATCCATTCTTCTGTTGAGGGCCTGTAATTGTTATCCACAGAGGACTTTAATAATTTTTTAATACCTGAAACTGCTTAAAGTTCAAATGTTTAAAATATTTTATTTTATATTATTATGATAGTGTGCATACATATGATTTCACACATCCCAAGCACAACACAAGTATTTAGGTCAGAGAGAAATTTTGTGGAGTCAACTCTCTCCTTTCACCTTCTTGTTGGTTCCCAGGATTGAAATCAGATTATCTGTCTTATAAGATCTTTTAGCCACCTCACAAGTCACCTCACAAATTCAGACTTTCTCTACCCCATATTGTTTAAAAATTTCATGCATGTATACAATATATTTTGATCATAATCACCCTTCATTTCCCTTTCCAACTCCCTCCAGGATATATCCTATCACATCTCCATCACAAATTTATATATCTCTTTTTAATTATTAATTAGATTAGTTAATTGCATCTAGTTACTGTTGTTCATATGTGAATGGGTATGGTATCATCCACTGATACATGTGTAAATTATCAGTGCCCACATTCCCACAAAAAAGGTTTTTCAATGGATATTCTCTCTTCCTTTCTCTTCTTCTCTCTCTGCTGTTCTCTTAAAAAAATATTTCGGCGGTGGTGGTGGCGGCGGCGGTGGCGGCGGCGGCAGCAGCAGTGGCTGGTACAGCTGAAGGGCCATCAGCAGTGGAACCAAGGTGACAGGGTCCAGGCAGGCCCTGTGCCCATGACCACTGGCCATCGCTGGCCAGCCGGGCTGCAAGCAGTGGTAGATTTACAGTGCCCTTCACCACACAGAAGCCACTTCAGAACTCTGCCTCCCGCCAGTCAGGAGAGACTCGCCTCCATCTTGGTTCTCGGACTCCAGAGAGATCAGACAGACTGAGGTACACAAATATAACCTGAGGCTAACATCGGTGGGGTCTAAGCCCGACGGGTGTTGGCCTGAACCCAGACCCTGGGCTGTTCGGGGGGCCATCAGGGTGCCAACGCAGCCAGGAGGTTTTTTGCCCGGGCCTGGCGCACGCACCACCATTTTGCTTACAGCATGCCAGAGAGTTCTAGCAGGCAAAGCCGGCTAACAGGCATAGCCCGAGGCTAACATAGCAGGAGTCTAGGCCCCAACAGGCCCTGGACTGGCCCCAAGAACTGGGCTGCTTGGTGGGTCATCTGTGTGTCACCACGGCCAGGAGGTTGTTAGCCCAGCAGACACTCCCAGCACTTTCAAGGAGTGTGCACATGCCCGCCATCCTGGCCACCTGACAGACCCAATTAACAGTCTCGGCAAAATGGCAGCATCTGAACCAAACTCTCCAACATCATCAAGTCCTGGTTATGCCAACATACCAGAGAAACAAGATTTGGATATAAAATCACTGGTCATGATGCTGCTAGAAGAACACAAAAAAGACATAAATGATTCTCTTAAAGAAATACAGGGGAACATGAATAAGCTAGAAACCCATATAATGGAAACACAAAAATCACTTAAAGAAATGCAGGAGAATAAGGCTCAAGAGACAGAAGCCAATAAAGAAGAAAGACAAAAAATACTTAAAGAAATGCAGGAGAACTTGAGTCAACAGGCAGAAGTCATGAAAGAGGAAACACAAAAATCCCTTAAAGAATTACAGGAAAACACAAACAAACATGATAGAACTGAGCAAAACCATCCTGGATCTAAAAACAGAAGTAGAAACAACTAAGAAATCACAAAGGGAAACAACTTTGGAGATAGAAAACCTTGAGAAGAAATCAGGGGCCATAGATGCAAATATAAACAACAGAATACAAGAGATGGAAGAAAGAATCTCAGGGTTCCAGTCCTGAGGTCTCTGGCGGGAGCCCCGGGATCTCTCCACTTCAGGATACAGATCAGCCTGGGTGGCAACACCACATCTCCAGGTTCTGCAAGAGGCAAGAGGGGATTCCAGGCAGCCAGCAGGGAGAAGTCAGTGTGCTCTGGTGAATCCAGCAGGCCCTGGCAGGAGCCTCCAGGTGTCTGCTTTGGGATCTGAACAGCCTGGGCCACAGCACTCAGTCTCCAGGAAGTGCGGGAGACCTGGTGTGCACCCAGAGGCAGTCTGGAAGGGCACAGCACAGCTTTCTCCTGTGACACAGAGTTTAGGTTCCAGTCCTGAGGCTTCTGGCAGGAGCCCTCAGATCTCTCCTCTTCTGGATCCAGATCAGCCTGGACAGCAACACCACATCTCCAGGTCCTGCAAGAGGAAGAGGGGCTTCCGGGTGGCCAGCTGGGAGATGTCAGTGTGCTCTGGTGAATCCAGCAGGCCCTGGCAGGAGCCTCCAGGTGTCTGCTTTGGGATCTGAACAGCCTGGGACACAGCACTCAGTCTCTAGGAAGTGCGGGAGACCTGGTGTGCACCCAGAGGCAGTCCGGGAGTGCACAGCTTGCCCAGGTGGCACAGAGCTCAGGTTCCAGACCTAAGACCTCTGGCTGGAGTCCTCAGAACTCTCTGCTTCCTGATCCAGATCAGACTGGGCTGCAACTCCACATCTCCAGGTCCTGCAAGAGGCAAGAGGAGCTTCCGGGCTGCCAGCAAGGAGAAGTCATTGTGCTCTGGTGAACCCAGCAGGCCCCAGCAAGAGCCTTCAGGTGTCTGCTTCGGGATCTGAACAGCCTAGGCAACAGCACCCTGTCTCCAGGCAGTGCAGTAGGTAAGCTGGGCACCAGAGGCCACCTGGGAAGGGGCAGCTTGCACTGGTGAGTCCAGCATTGACAAGACCAACTAACACCGGTGAGAGCTAGATGGCAAAAGGCAAACGCAGGAATGTCACTAACAGAAATAAAGGCAATATGGCAACATCTGAACCCAATTCTCCTTTACCAGCATGTCCTGGATACCTCATCACACCAGTAAAACAAGATTTCGATTTAAAATCACTGGTCATGATGCTGGTACAGGAACACATGAAGGACATACTTAAAGAAATTCAGGAGAAAATGGATCAAAAGTTAGAAGTCCTTGCAAGGGAAACACAAAAATCATTGAAAGAAATCCAGGAGAATACAAAAGCCAATAATGAGGAAACGCAAAAAATACTTAAAGAAATACAGGAGAACTTTGGTCAACAGGCTGAGGTCATGAAAGAGGAAACACAAAAATCTCTTAAAGAATTACAGGAAAGCACAAACAAGAAAGTGAAGGAGCTAACCAAAACCATCCAGGATCTAAAATCAGAAGAAGAAACAACTAAGAAAACTCAAAGGGAGACAACTTTGGAGATAGAAAGCCTTGGGAAGAAATCAGGGGACATAGATGCAAATATCAACAACAGAATACAAGAGATAGAAGAAACAATCTCAGATGGTGAAGATACCATAGAAACCATGGACTCAACAGTTAAAGAAAATGCAAAATGCAAAAAGCTTGTAACCCAAAATATCCAGGAAATCCAGGATACAATGAGAAGACCAAACCTAAGGATTATAGGCATAGATGAGAGTGAAGATTTACAACTTAAAAAGCCAGCAAATATTGTCAATAAAATTATGGAAGGAAACTTCCCTAACCTAAAGAGAGAGATGCCCATGAATATACAAGAAGCCTACAGAACTCCAAACAGACTGGACCAGAACAGAAATACTTCCCATCACATAATAATCAAAACACCAAATGTAGTAAACAAAGAAAGAATATTAGAGGCACTAAGAGAAAAAGGCCAAGTAACATATAAAGGAAGACCTATCCGAATCACAGCAGACTTTTCACCTGAGACTATGAAGGCTAGAGGATCCTGGGCAGATCTCATGCAGACTCTAAGAGAACATAAATGCCAGCCAAAACTACTATATCCAGCAAAACTCTCAATCACCATAGATGGAGAAACTAAGATATTCCATGACAAAACCAAGTTTATCCAATATCTATCCAAAAACCCAGCCCTACAGAGGATACCAAGAAGAAAACACAAAAACAAGGAGGGAAACTTCACAATGGAAAATGCAAGATAGTAACCTTTCATCAAACCCAAAAGAAGTTAACCAATCAAATTTAAAAAATCTCGTCAAAAATGACAGGAAGTAACAATCACTATTCCTTAATATCTCTAAACATCAATGGACTCAATGCCCCAATAAAAAGACATAGATTCCAGATGAATTTGATAATTGCTCTTTCTAACTCTGTGAAGAATTGAGTTGGGATTTTGATGGGTATTGCATTGAATATGTATATTGCTTTTGGCAAAATGGCCATTTTAATTATATTGATTCTACCGATCCATGAGCATGGGAGGTTTTCCCATTTTTTGAGGTCTTCTTCCATTTCCTTCTTCAGAGTCTTGAAGTTCTTGTCATAAAGATCTTTCACATATTTGGTAAGAGTCACCCCAAGATACTTTATACTGTTTGTGGCTATTGTGAAGGGGGTCATTTCCCTAATTTCTTTCTCAGTCTGCTTATCCTTTGAGTATAGGAAGGCCACTGATTTGATTGAGTTGATTTTATAACCTGCTACTTTGCTGAAGTTGTTTATCAGCTGTAGGAGCTCTCTAGTGGAGTTTTTTGGGTCACTTAGGTAGACTATCATGTCGTCTGCAAATAATGATAGTTTGACTTCTTCCTTTCCAATTTGTATCCCTTTGACCTCTTCATGTTGTCGAATTGCCCGAGCTAGTACCTCAAGTACAATATTGAAAAGATAAGGAGAAAGGGGGCAGCCTTGTCTGGTCCCTGATTTCAGTGGGATTGCTTCAAGTTTCTCTCCATTTAGTTTGATGCTGGCTACTGGTTTGCTGTATATTGCTTTTACTATATTTAGGTATGGGCCTTGAATTCCTGTTCTCTCCAAGACTTTAAGCATGAAAGGATGCTGAATTTTGTCGAATGCTTTTTCAGCATCAAATGAAATGACCATGTGGTTTTGTTCTTTGAGTTTGTTTATGTAGTGGATTGTATTGATGGATTTCCGTATATTGAACCAACCCTGCATTCCTGCCCAGGATAGCTAAAACTATTCTCAGCAACAAAAGAAAATCTGGGGGAATCAGTATCACTGACCTCAAGCAATACTACAGTGCAATAGTGTTAAAAACTGCATGGTATTGGTACAGTGACAGGCAGGAGGATCAATGGAACAGCATTGAAGATCCAGAAATGAACCCACACACCTATGGCCACTTCATCCTCGACAAAGAGGCTGAAACATCCAATGGAAAAAAGATAGCCTTTTCCACAAATGGTGCTGGTTGAACTGGAGGTCAGATGCAGAAGAATGCGAATTGATCCATCCTTGTCTCCTTGTATTAAGCTCAAATCCAAATGGATCAAGACCTCCACATAAAGCCAGACACTCTGAAGCTAATAGAAAAGAAACTGGGGAAGACCCTTGAGGACATCGGTACAGGGAGAAAGTTTCTGAACAGAACACCAATAGCGTATGCTCTAAGAGCAAGAATTGACAAATGGGACGTCATAAAATTACAATGTTTCTGTAAGGTAAAGGACACCATCAAGAGGACAAATCGGCAACCAACAAATTGGGAAAAGATCTTCACCAATCCTACATCAGATAGAGGGCTAATATCCAATATATATGAAGAACTCAAGAAGTTAGACTCCAGAAAACCAAACAACCCTATTAAAAAATGGGGTACAGAGTTAAACAATGAATTCTCACCTGAAGAATTTCAGATGGCGGAGAAGCATCTTAAAAAATGCTCAACTTCATTAATCATTAGGGAAATGCAAATCAAAACAACCCTAGGATTTCATCTTACACCAGTCAGAATGACTAAGATTAAAAATTCAGGAGACAGCAGGTGTTGGAGAGGGTGTGGAGAAAGAGGAACACTCCTCCACTGCTGGTGGGGTTGCAAATTGGTACAACCACTCTGGAAATCAGTCTGGCGGTTCCTCCGAAAACTGGGCACTTCACTTCCAGAAGATCCTGCTATACCACTCCTGGGCATATACCCAGAGGATTCCCCACCATGTAATAAGGATACATGCTCTACTATGTTCATAGCAGCCCTATTTATAATTGCCAGATGCTGGAAAGAACCCGGGTATCCCTCAACAGAAGAGTGGATGCAAAAAATGTGGTATATGTACACAATGGAGTACTATTCAGCCATTAGAAACAATGAATTCATGAAATTCTTAGGCAAATGGATGGAGGTAGAGAACATCATACTAAGTGAGGTAACCCAGACTCAAAAGGTGAATCATGGTATGCACTCACTAATAAGTGGTTATTAACCTAGAAAACTGGAATACCCAAAACATAATCCACACATCAAATGAGGTACAAGAAGAAAGGAAGAGTGGCCCCTGGTTCTGGAAAGACTCAGTGAAGCAGTATTCGGCAAAACCAGAATGGGGAAGTGGGAAGGGGTGGGTGGGAGGACAGGGGAAGAGAAGGGGGCTTACGGGACTTTTGGGGAGTGGGGGGCTAGAAAAGGGAAATCATTTGAAATGTAAATAAATTATATCGAATAAAAAAAAAGACATAGACTGACCAACTGGATACATAAACAGGACCCTACATTTTGCTGCTTACAGGAAATACACCTCAGGGTCAAAGACAAACACTACCTTAGAATAAAAGGCTGGAAGACAATTTTACAAGCAAATGGTCTCAGGAAACAAGCTGGAGTAGCCATTTAATATCAGATAAAATTGACTTTCAACCCAAAGTCATCAAAAGAGACTCTGAGGGACACTTCTTGCTGGTCAAAGGAAAAATACAAGAAGAACTCTCAATCCTGAACATCTATGCTCCAAATGCAAGGGCACCCTCTTTCATAAAAGAAACTTTATTAAACCTCAAAGAACACATTGCACCTAACACAATACTTGTGGGTGACTTCAACACTGCACTTTCCTCAATGGACCGAGCAGGAAAACAGAAAATAAACAGGGACACAATGAAACTAATTGAAGCTTTGGACCAATTAGATTTAACAGATATATATAGAACATTCTATCCTAAAGCAAAAGAATATACCTTTTCCTCAGCACCTCATGGTACCTTCTCCAAAATCGACCATATAATTGGTCACAAGTCAGACCTCAACAAATATAAGAAGATCGAACTAATCCCATGCCTCCTATCAGATCACTATGGAGTAAAAGTGGTCTTCAATAGCAACAAAAACAACAGAAAACCCACATACACATGGAGACTGAACAAAATTCTACTCAATGATACCTTGGTTAAGGAACTAACAAATAAAGAAATTAAGGACTTTTTAGAACACAATGAAAATGAAGACACAACACACCAAATCGTTGGGACACAATGAAAGCAGTGCTAAGAGGAAAACTCTTAGCCCTGAGTGCCTCCAAAAAGAATATGGAGAGAGCATACACTAATAGCTTAATGACACACCTGAACGCCCTGGAACAAAAAGCAGCTATTTCACCCAGGAGGAGTAGAAGACAGGAAATCATCAAAGTCAGGGCTGAAATCAATCAAGTAGAAGCAAAGAGAACCATACAAGAATCAACAAAACCAGGAGCTGGTTCTTTGAGAAAATCAGCAAGATTGATAAACCCTTAGTCAGACTATCGAAAGGGCACAGAGACAGTATCCAGATTAACAAACTTAGAAATGAAAAGGGAGAACAACAGAAACTGAAGAAATACAAAAAATCATTAGATCCTACTACAAAAGCCTATACTCAACACAACTGGAGAATCTGGAGGAAATGGACAGTTTTCTAGACAGATATCCACACCAAAACTAAATCAGGATCAAATAGATCAACTAAACAGTCCCATAACACCTGAAGAAATAAAAAGGGTTATTGAAAGTCTCCCAACCAAAAAAAGCACGGGACCAGATGGCCTCAGTGCAGAGTTCTATCAGACGTTCATAGAAGACATAACACCAACACTCTTCAAACTATTCCACAAAATAGAAACAGAAGGAACTCTACCCAACTCGATCTATGAAGCCGCAATTACACCGATACCAAAACCACACAAAGATCCAACAAAGTAAGAGAACTTCAGGCCAGTTTCTCGTATAAATATTGATGCAAAAATACTTAATAAAATTCTTGCCAACCAAATCCAAGAACACATCAAAACGATCATCCACCATGATCAAGTAGGCTTCATCCCAGAGATGCAGGGATGGTTCAATATAAGGAAATCCACCAATGCTATCCACTACATAAACAAACTCAAAGAAAAAAAACCATATGATCATCTCATTAGATGCAGAAAAAGCATTTGACAAAATTCAGTATCCTTTCATGCTAAAAGTATTGGAAAGAACAGGAATTAAAGCCCATACCTAAACATCATTAAAGCAATATACAGCAAACCGGTAGCCAACATCAAACTAAATGGAGAGAAAATTGAAGCAATCTCACTAAAATCAGGGACTAGACAAGGCTGTCCTCTCTCTCCATATCTTTTCAGTATAGTACTTGAAGTTCTAGCTAGAGCAATTAGACAACATAAGGAGGTCAAGGGGATACAAATTGGAAAGGAAGAAGTCAAATTATCACTATTTGCAGATGATATAATAGTCTACTTAAGTGACCCAAAAACATCCACCAGAGAAAACCTACAGCTGATAAACACCTTCAGCAAAGTGGCTGGTTATAAAATCAACTCAAGCAAATCAGTTGCCTTCCTATAGTCAAAGGATAAGCAGGCTGAGAAAGAAGTGAGGGAAATGACACCCTTCAAAATAGCCACAAACAATATAAAGTATCTTGGTGTGACTCTAACCAAACAAGTGAAAGATCTATATGACAAGAACTTCAGGTCTCTGAAGACGGAAGTCGAAGAAGACCTGAGAAAATGGAAAAATCTTCCATGCTCGTGGATTGGCAGGATTAATATAGTTAAAATGGCCATCTGGCCAAAAGGGATCTACAGATTCAATGCAATCCCCATAAAAATCCCAACCCAGTTCTTCACAGAGTTAGAAAAATCAATTCTCAAATTCATCTGGAATAACAAGAAACCCAGGATAGCTAAAACTATTCTCAACAACAAAAGAACATCTGGGGGAATCAGTATCCCTGACTTCAAGCAATACTACAGAGCAATAGTGTTAAAAACTGCATGGTATTGGCATAGTGACAGACAAGTGGACCAATGGAATAGAATTGAAGATCCAGAAATGAATCCACACACCTATGGTCACTTGATCTTCGACAAAGGAGACAAAAACATTCAGTGAAAAAAAGATAGCCTTTTCAACAAATGGTGCTGGATCAATTGGAGGTCAGCATGCAGAAGAATGCGAATTGATCCGTTCTTATCTCCATGTACTAAACTTCACTCCAAGTGGATCAAGGACCTCCATGTAAAACCAGACACACTGAAACTAATAGAAAAGAAACTGGGGAAGACCCTTGAGGACATGGGCACAGGGGAAATGTTCCTGAACAGATCACCAATAGCTTATGCTTTAAGATCAAGAATTGACAAATGGGACCTCATAAAATTACAAAGTATCTGTAAAACAAAGGACACTGTTAAAAGGACAAAATGGCAACCATCAAATTGGAAAAGGATATTCACCACCCCCACATCTGATAGAGGGCTAATATCCAATATATACAAAGAACTCAAGAAGTTATACCCCAGGGAACCAAATAACCCTATTAAAAATTGGGGTACAGATCTTAACAAAGAATTTTCACCTGAAGAAATTCAGATGGCCAAGAGGCACCTTAAGAAGTGCTCAACATCATTAGTCATTAGGGAAATGCAGATCAAAACAACCCTGAGATTTCACCTTACACCAGTCAGAATGTCTAAGGTCAAAAACTCAGGAGACAGCAGGTGTTGGCGAGGATGTGGAGAAAGAGGAACACTCATCCACTGCTGGTGGGGCTGTAAGATGGTGCAACCACTCTGGAAATCAGTCTGGAGGTTCCTCAGAAAACTGGACATGAGACTTCTAGAGGACCCTGCTATACCTCTCTTGGGCATATACCCAAAGGATTCCCTGGCATGCAATAAAGACACATGCTCCATTATGTTCATCGCAACCTTATTTATAATAGCCAGAAGCTGGAAAGAACCCAGATGCCCCTCAAAGGAGGAATGGATACAGAAAATGTGGTATATTTACACAATGGAATACTACTCAGCAATTAGAAACAATGAATTCACAAAATTTTTAGGCAAATGGTTTGATCTGGGAAATATCATCCTAAGTGAGGTAACCAAATCACAAAAGAATACACATGGAATGCAGTCTCTCATAAGTGGATATTAATTAGTCCAGAAGCTCTGAATACCCAAGGCACAAATTGCATAACCAATTACTCCCATGAAGAAGTATGGAGAGGGTCCTGATCCTTGAAAGGATTGATCTAGCATGGGAAGGGAATATGAGGGCTAATATCCAATATATACAAAGGATTGATCTAGCATGGGAAGGACAGAGAAAAAGGAGGGAGGTGATTGGAGAAGGGATGGAGAGAAGAAGGTTTATCGGATATATGGGGAGGGGGGATCTGGGAAAGGGGAAATTATTTGGAATGTAAACAAAGAATATAGAAAATAAAAATATTAATAAAAAAGAAAAAAAGGAAAAAAAAAACCATCTCAGATGCCGAAGATACCATAGAAGCCATTGACTCAACAGTCAAATAAAATGCAAAATGCAAAAAGCTTGTATCCCAGAACATCCAGGAAATCCAGTATATAATGAGAAGACCAAACCTAAGGGTTATAGGTATAGATGAGAGTGAAGATTTACAACTGAAAGGGCCAGCAAATATCTTCAACAAAATTATGGAAGAAAACTTTCCCAACTTAAAGAGAGAGAGATGCCTATGAATATACAAGAAGCCTACTGAACTCCAAACAGAATGGACCTGAGCAGAAATACCTCTCGCCACATAATAATTAAAACCCCAAAGGCACTAAACAAAGAAAGAATATTAAAGGCAGTAAGAGAAAAAGGCCTAGTAACATATAAAGGAAGTCCTATCAGAATCACACCATACTTCTCAAAAGAGACCATGAAAGCTAGAAGATCCTGGGCAGATATCATGCAGACTCTAAGAGAACACAAATGTCAGCCAAGACTACTATACCCAGCAAAACTCTCAATCATAATAGATGGAGAAACCAAGACATTCCATGACAAAACCGAATTTACACAATATCTTTTCACACCCAGCTCTGCAACGAATAATAGGAGGAAAACTCCAATACAAGGAGGGAAACTACACCCTGGAAAAAGGAAGATAGTTACCTTCCTTCATCAAACCCAAAAGAAGATAACCACTCAAATATAAAATTAACATCAAAAATGACAGGAAGTAATAATCACTATTCCTTAATATCTCTTAATATCAATGGACTGAATTCCCCAATAAAAAGACATAGACTAACAGACTGGATAAGGAAACAGGACCCTAAAATTTGCTGTATACAAGAGACACACCTCAGTGTCAAAGACAAAAAGTACCTTAGAGTAGAAGGCTGGAAGACAATTTTACAAGCCAATGGTCTCGGGAAACGAGTCGGAGTAGCCATTCTAATATCAGATAAAATTGACTTTCAACCCAAAGTCATCAAAAAAAGACACTGAGGGACACTTCTTGCTGGTCAAAGGAAAAATCCACCAAGAACTTTCAATTCTGAACATCTATGCGCCAAATGCAAGGGAACCCTCATTTGTAAAAGAAACTTTACTAAAGCTCAAAGCACACATTTCAACTAACACAACAATTGTGGGTGACTTCAACACTCCACTCTCCTCAATGGACTGATCAGGAGAAGAGAAACTAAACAGGGACACAGTAAAACTAATTGAAGCTTTGGACCAATTAGATTTGACTGATATTTATAGAACATTTCACCCTAAAGCAAAAGAATATACCTTTTTCTCAGCACCTCATGGTACCTTCTCCTAAATCGACCATATAATTGGTCACAAGACAGACCTCAACAAATACAAGAAGATCGAACTAATCCCATGCCTCCTATCAGATCACTATGGAGTAAGAGTGGTTTTCAATAGCAACAAAAACAACAGAAAGCCACATACACATGGAGGCTGAACAATACTGTACTCAATGACACCTTGGCCAAAGAAGAAATAAACAAAGAAATCAGAGACTTTTTAGAATTTAATGAAAATGAAGGCACAACATACCCAAATCTTTGGGACACAATGAAAGCGGTGCTAAGAGGAAAATTCATAACCCTGAGTGCCTCCAAAAAGAAAATAGGGAGAGCATACACTAGCAGCTTAATGACACACATGAAAGCCCTGGAACAAAAAGAAGCTAATTCACCCAGGAGGAGTAGAAGACAGGAAATCATCAAACTCATGGCTGAAATCAATCAATTGGAAACAAAGAGAACCATATAAAGAATAAACAAATCCAGGAGCTGAGAAAATCAATAAGATAGATAAACCCTTAGCCAGACTGACCAATGGGCACAGAGACAATATCCAAATTAACAAAATTAGGAGTGAAAAGGGGTATATAATAACAGAAACTGAGGAAATACAAAAAATCATCAGATCCTACTACAAGAGCCTATACTCAACACAACTGGAGAATCTGGAGGAAATGGACAATTTCCTTGACAGATACCAAATACCAAAATTAAATCAGGACCAAATAGATCATCTAAACAGTTCCATAACCCCTAAAGAAATAGAAGGGGTCATAGAAAGTCTTCCAACCAAAAAAAAGCACAGGACCAGATGGTTTCAGTGCAGAATTCTATCAGACCTTCAAAGAAGACCTAACACCAATACTCTTCAAAATATTCCACAAAATAGAAACAGAAGGAACACTACCCAGCTCCTTCTACGAAGCCACAATTAAGCTGATACCAAAACCACACAAAGATCCAACAATGAAAGAGAACTTCAGACCAATTTCCCTCATGAACATCGATGCAAAAATACTCAATAAAATACTTGCCGACCGAATCCAAGAACACATCAAAACGATCATCCACCATGATCAAGTAGGCTTTATCCCGGGAATTCAGGGTTGGTTCCATATAAGGAAATCCATCAATGCAATCCACTACATAAACAAACTCAAAGAAAAAAACCACATGATCATTTCATCGGATGCAGAAAAAGCATTTGACAAAATTCAGCATCCTTTCATGCTTAAAGTCTTGGAAAGAACAGGAATTCAAGGCCCAATCCTAAACATAGTAAAAGCAATATACAGCAAACCGGTAGCCAACATCAAACTAAATGGAGAGAAACTTGAAGCAATCCCACTAAAATCAGGGACTAGACAGGGCTGCCCCCTTTCTCCTTATCTTTTCAATATTATACTTGAGGCACTAGCTCGGGCAATTAGACTACATAAGGAGGTCAAAGGGATACAAATTGGAAAGGAAGAAGTCAAACTATCATTATTTGCATAATTAGTAACCTAATATCCTGAAGATCACAACGGAAAATGAAAATGAGATCAAATTCAGTTATTTACAATACAAGGCTATCATTCATAATGGATGAGGGGGTATAGTAAATAAATGTAATCCAAGTTGATGTTCTCATTTGTTATAGAAAGCTTTTAAGATAGAATAACAAATTTCACCAATAAGGTTATTCTAAGAAATTTATATATAAAATAGCAACATTCTCATGTGCTATCACCCCAATTTCTCATTCTATTCCTTAGAAACATCTTGGATTTGACAAATTTCAATAATTCAAATAGAGCATTATTCCTGTAAAAAATCAAAAACCACTATTGCACAATTAAGCATTTTTCCAGGCCAAGTTTTATTATAGCACGAAGGGTTCCCAGTTGGCTAAGATAATTAATGACTTATCTCCCCCAGAAGCTTGTGTAACAACTTCATGCTGTATGGAAGCTATCCAGTTCTCACAAGCTTTAGCTCTCATATAGCTTGATTTATTAATTTCTTGTTACAAAAGTATGTCTTAGTTATTTTTCTTATCATGAATGCATTATCATGTAATTCTAGTGGGTAAACAGGAAAAATGGCAAGAGCCTGCATTGCTTGGGGAGCTATCCATAAAATTATTCTCTCTGAGGGCTTAGAAAACATCTCAGAAGATGGGACAGAACGTATGTAAGAATGAGAGGTTGGAAAAGAGTGCTAGCAAACCATAGGGTTTATTTATTTATTTTTTTGGCTATGATCCAGACAAGGTTTACTTAGATAAGAGCTGTGCAAGATTGGATCTGTCAACATTTCATCTTAGAAGTCAGAAGATGCAAGAATGTCATATCCCACCACCCCCATGATAGGTGATAGTGTCTGGTAAGAAGGTATTACTTCCTCCAGTAGTAGAACCACTGAAAAAGTTATGCATGTGCCAATAATGAACCTACCACTTATGCAAACAACCTTACTCAAACTAAGATCAGTGGGATATACACACATGTACAAGCATACACATGCACACGCACATGCACACGCACGCACACACACACACACACACACACACACACACACACACACTCAAAGCACAAAAGTCTGAGGGAGATTTGTAATGAAAAATGAAATGTTTCATGCCAGGCAGTAATGTTAATTCCTGTAGTCACAGCACTCAGGAGGCAAAGGCAGGTGGTTCTCTCTGATTTCGAGGCCAGCCTTGACTACAAATTGAGTTCCAAGACTTTGAGAGTCATTATACAGAAGAATTGTCATTTAAAAAAAAGGCAAAGTAAAACAAACAAAAATCCACTACCACCACCACCACTACCACCACCACCATCACCATCACCCAAAACAACAACAACAAAAACTAGAAAGGTTTCAAAAAGAGAAATAGGACGATGACTCAGGGTAAAAAAGAGTGAAAAGGACTAAAATTCATATATATATGAATAAAATTTTTTAGGATGATTTAAAAATTTAAAAAATAAAAGAGAGGAAAGAGAACCCCAAACCTCTTCCATATCTACTGCTCCAGTGCAGCTGTGAAAAGTTACTATACCCATTGGGTGCCATGAAATTTGTGAATAATTGATAAGTGTTTGAGAGTCCTTACTATACTTTTTGAACTAAGACATGAAACTTAGTATTCTATATTAGTCCAGATGTTTTAAATCATATGTGTCACACTGGAATTGTGTGTGCCAAAAGACTAGGAAGAGATTTTTAAAAGAAATATTTGGAAGAATACAAGAAAGTCAATTGTGTCTTAGCTTCACCACCTTTGTAGAACTGTTAAAAGGACTTTGATATGAAAGACCAAAGATGTAAGAATATACAGCTGTTCGTGTCTGAGATAGTCTTCCCAGTTGAAGAGTCCAAGATATAAATGAACAATAACTTAAAGAAATTTACGTAGTATATATAAATACCACCCATAACATAGGTATTTCAGCTACCACTCACAGCCACATAAAAAAAGAGATCCATGGTCATCACCTTTCTTTTCCTTCCCCAACATCAAAATTACCAATTTAAGTAAGAAAAGACTGTTTGATTTAGGTTTCTTCAAAAGAATATCACATCTTTCAACAAAGTTTGGGAAGTGTTAGTTTTCATGAAGCTACAGCGGCTTTCTTAAAGGTTTTTCAGAATGATCCATTCAAGATAATTTTTAGGTTTAACAATCAGAGTTCTATATATAATAGATCCTGTGAAACATTTATAAACAACTCTCTAAAGAATATTCAAAGAGCAATTCCAAGAAAAAGTACCTTACTCTTTTTTAATATGAATGCATTGATACTGTCCTCAGGCAGGCAGGTATATTAATATGATCTGATTCTGTTCTTTATTAAAATGTAAAGTTCCTGGTCACATTTTGATTACTAATATTTAGGGTCCCTGAATTATTGGAAATGATTTTGATTCCATTTCACATTCTTCTCACACATATGAACTTGGTGAATGGAAATATAGGAGGTTATCTTGATAATTATGTTAAATTATACTTGCAAATTCTTGTGTGTAGGTTTTTTTTTTTGAGATTTAAGTTTATCTCCTCTTTCAGGCACATCTCTTCTCAAGTTTCAGTAATCTTCATGACACTGAACAACACTTTTTCTTTTCCTCAAGCTCAAGCTTGTCCAAACTATTTGTTTAGTCCAGACAATGTGTAATCCTTTGAATTCAAAGCTTAGATATTTTGTACAGAAAGAAATATGTATTTTCTATCATCTCACTCAAAAAGTCCATAGGTTAGATATTCTAAGGCAGGTGTTACAGATAGTTGGGAGCCACCATGTAGGTGCTAGGAATTGAACCAATGTTCCCTGTAGGAACAAGTGCTGTTAAACACTCAGCCAGCTCCATGGCCCACTTCATATTTACTTTGATTTGATCAAAAGCTATCACACATAACAAATATTTATTTTTATTTACCATTTATTTAATAACTGATCACAGGGCTGGAGATAGAGTTTAGCTGGTAAAGTGTCATACAGATATAACATTAACCTGGAGCTCACTGACTCAGCTATGCTGGCTGGCCTCCTATGTCCCTGGCACTATGATTACAAGGATATGCTATTCATGTAGCTTCAGAGAATTAAAATTCAGGTTGTTAGGTCCATAAGTCAACTGTAGAAGATCTGGACTTACATGTAAAATATTTTGCAACTATCCCTAATATAATCTAATATTGGAAGTGTAAGCAAATACATTTTTACTACCAAATTTGGGATTATACAAGAACAGTAGTGTCAGTGAATTAGGAGTTTCAATGGTTTTCCTTTTTGTAGTAAGATGGCTATTGTTTGTCCAGAGGTCATATCAGTATTAAATGTATAAAGAAAAGGTAGTAACTTTAGCCTTTTAAAATACCAAAGCTTTTTTAGAGATCTTAAAGGATAAGTATAGTTCATATTTCCAGGAGTATGTTCCATAGATATTTTTAGTTCTTAAGGTTGCAAAAGTAGGTATAGTTTCTTAGTACCTGGTAATTATGGAGAGTTATTACTGTGGAATTAATAAATTATATGAACATTCAAAATCTTTCGCCCTTGGAGCCTTTCTGTTTCTCAAATTTATCACTCTATAGAAAAATTTTCAGCTTCTCTGAAGAAATGTTAAGGTTCTGTTAGCTGATCACATGTGTGAGATTTTAATTTCTAAGTTAGAAAGTAAAAAGAACATATCCACATGAAAGCCATCTTGCTGATGAGGGTTAAGGTATTTGAACTGAGTTACTTTTCTTCTTAAGCAACATGAATCATGTATATTGCTTACAACTAAAACAGGCTGATAAGACTGACTAAAAACATTAGTTGGGAAGTTAATATTCAAGACAGTTTTTTTTCAGATTTAATGTATGATCTGCATTTACTCTAAAGAATGCATAATCTTGACTATATAAAGCAAAAACAAGAGACAAAAATCAATGAAGCCAATCAAAATGTGATTTTAATAATCCAGGCATGACTTAAAATATTTATATACCAGATATAAAAATAAAAATAAGTATAAATAAAAATAAATGTTAAAATAAAAGGGGAATCTCAAGAAAGAAAGATGTTTATGGTTCAAAGTAGTTGACAGGACTACTATGCAGAGAAGATAAACTAGCTCATATTATATATGTGATTTCTTAAATGTTAAGTGTGTTGGCTGGTTTTATGTTAACTAGACACAAATTGGAGTTATTTAGAAAGAGAGACACTCAATATAATAAAATGTCCCCACTAGATTTGTCTGTGGGAAAGACCATAGTGCATTTTAAAAATTTATAGCAAATGTGGGAGATTACAACTTATTCAAAGCAGTGCTACTTTTGTGTTGGTAGTACTGGGTATTAAAAGAAAACAGGATGAGCAAGCTATGGAGAGCAATCCATTAAGCAACCTTCTCTGCCTCCATGACCTGTACTCCCATTCCTGCTTTGGGTTCCTGCCCTTTCTTTCATTGACAATGGAATTATACACTCTAAGGTGAAATAAACCCTTTCTTTTCCAAGTTCCTTTTCATTTTTTATTACAACACTAGAGACCCTAACTAAAAAATAATTTAAGTGTCAAGAGAGGAAGACTTTCCTTATATAGCAAGCATAAAATAAAAAGAAGATAATAAGGGATATACGGAGGGTTCTTGTATTAGGGGAACTGGAATTTTATTTAGAGGAAGAAATAAAGATGTATTTGATAAAGTAATCCATTATGAAATTGTAAGAAATGTAACAAAAATAGGGATTTCTTGTTATTACACACCTGTGAATAGCAGACTTTTGAAGAAGTCAGGACATAGGTATCCTTTGGATTGAGAGCTTGCATCAGTATTTCAAAGAACTTGATGAGAAGTAATGAAAGAAAGTAGTGACTTCAATAAATATGGTAATTTTTGTAGTGATGCAGACATGTAGAGGGTCAAGGTAACTGGTTACACAGGAAAAGGAAATGCAAAGAATGATAGGAATGGTAGACAGAAGAGTGAATTGGTGAACATTTGTCATGTTCAGTCTTTTCTTTATTATGAGACTCATAATTTTAAGTCATTCAGAATCCATACCCATAAATACATTGACTACTAAGTCTTGTCAAAACACTCGGTCAGCTATATTGGAATTTTTCCTCAACCTACTGTTTCTTTATTTATGTTCATTTCACTTGTCATTCTTTCTCTACATCATCCAGAATATATCTTTTTCCAATTTGCTATTATCTTTTTATAAAAAATCTTATCTGCATTCACCTCAAACACTTTAGTATTTATGTCAATGCTAGCATTTATTATAGTAGTAAACAATCATTTTATGTTCCAATTTCTTCATTATACCATGCTAATTGAGGGCATAGGCATTGTCTCATTTGTCTTTGTTTTTCAAAGGCCCTCAACAATAGCAGTTTACAATAGTATTATAAAATAATGTTAATGAATAAGCAATCAACTAATGATTCAAAGCTTGACTTTTCATGGCATGGAGAAAAGCCAACTTCCTCATTAGGCTTAGCATCTTTTATGAAATGTAGCTTCATGTGCATCAGTCCTTCCCTGCTCAATACAAAATGAAGTCAAGGTATATAGAATTTAAATGTACATCTGTGTCAAAGCTGTTAGTACAGCTTCTTTGACATCTGGATTTTGCACTACTTTTCCATAAGGAGAAGTTTCTTGCAGATGCTATTTACTCGATGCTATTTATAAATCTCTAACTTAAAATACAAAGAAGATTCAACTTGTTGGGAGAAAATTGAGGCTAAATAGATAGATCAATCCTTAATAGCTATCCATTCTGTCACAGAGGACACAAGTTTAGTTCCCAGCACTCACATTGTGCTTCATAATTATCTGAAACTCCAGATTTCAGGGGATCTGACACCATAATTTGGACTGAATGGGCACTAATGTGCATTTGGTACACGCATTCATATGTAAACACACACACACACACATATATATAATACATCCTTTAAAAAAAGAAAACTAAATCATAATTTAAGGTGTTTTGGGTATAATAATCTTTACATGTCATTGTTCCAATGTGATAATTTTTTTAAACAAGGAAAATATAGCCATTAGAAAACTATACAATCTCCTTAAGAGACTCAGCAGAAATACAATATGATTACAACATTACAAAGAACCTGGATAGATATTTCTCAAAGTACTCATAAAAATGATAATGAAAGGATTAAAGGGTATGGGTATTAGCATTTTTTATCATGTCAGAACATGAAAACTACTATGTAAAATTATGTCAAATTTATTAAGAAGCTGAGCATTAACATAAAGACTGAGCTGCACATCTGCTACATAAGGCCAGGGGCCTTAGGTCTAGCCCCTGTATGCTCTTTTAATGGTGATTCACTTTCTAAGAGTCTCTAAGGGTCCTAGTTAGTTGACTTTAATGGTCTTGCTATGGAGTTCCTAACCCCTCCGGGGACCTTGGTCTATCCCCCTACTCTTTCATACAACTCCTCAAGCTCCATCCAATGTTTGCCTGTGTTTGCAACTGTTTCAGTAAGGTGCCAAGTGGAGCCTCTCAGAGGACAGTTATGGTTGCTCATGTCTGCAAGCATAACAGGGTATTATTACTAGTCTTTGGGAGTGTGTTTCAAATTGGGCCTCATATTGTTTAGTCATTCCCGCAGTCTCTGCTCTGTTTTTGTTCCTGTATTTCCTGTAGACAGGATAAACTTTGGGCTGAACGTTTTGTAGGTGGGTGGCTGTGTTTATGTCTCCAATGGGGTTCCTGCCTGTCTATATGGATTATCCACTTCAGGTTACACATTCCCAATGTTGGGGGTCTCAGCTAAAGTCACCCCCTTAGACTTCTGGGATCCTCTTCCATCCCATGTATCTGTCATGTCCTCGAGATACCCTCACCCCACCCTCACCAGCTGCTGATTTCCTTTCATTCACCTGGAGCTCTGTCCCTCTCTCATGTTTTTTACCACTCCTGATTCTGAACCTCCCCATTCCTCTCTCCATCCCCTCTCCCACTCAGTTTCCTCTCTCCGTCTACCTCTTGTGACTATTTTATCCCCGCTTCTAAATTAGACTCAACTATCTTAGCTTGGGGTTTCTTTCTTGTTTAGCTTCTTTGGATCTAGGCAGCCCAAGTCTTTATAGGAGATCTTCCACAACTTGAGCAGGGGTTGTCTCTCAAGTTTTGCCTGTCTGTGAATCCCATTCCCCTAACTGGGCTGTCTTATCTGGCCTCAGTTGGGAAAGGATGCATCTAGCCCTGAAGAGACTTGATGTACCAGGGTTAAGTGAAACACAGGGTTACCAACCTTTTCAGATGAGAAGGGGAGGGGTTTTGTGGAGGGAATGTGTGAGGAGAGATCAGAAGGAGAGGGACAGCAATCTGGATATAAAGTGAATAAATGAATAAATTAATAGAAGAAAAAAAGAAGCTATGTATGAAAAGTAAAAGGGGCACCAATATGGATGAAAAGGAAAGATGTCCTTTTTACATCATTATTAAGTATATATCTTGATACAAATTCTAAAAAATAAGATAACAATGCTAGTTGTAAATAGAAGTAATTGTCATAGCTACTCTTCTATTACTGTGAGGAATCATTTTTACCAAGACACATTATAAAATAATTCATTTAATTGGGGAACTGTTTGCAGTTTCAGAGGCTCATAAAGAAGAGAATCATGTTATCTGGTAGACAGACTTGATATTGGAGCAGTATCTAGCTGAGTGTTTACATCAGATTTATAAGATGGACCTAGAGATAGAAAGTGAGACTGGGCCTGGCTTGGGTTTTTTAAACCTCAAAGCCCATGCAGAGTGACATACCTCTTCCAGCAAGGCCATGAACACTCCAAAACGTCCACACCACTTCATCTTCAAACAGTGCCATCTATTGGGGTCCAAGCATTCAAACATGGGAGCCTAAGCGGAAACAAACAAACAAACAAACAAAACACCAAAGACAGAGAGAGAGAGAGAGAGAGAGAGACACTAGTCAAAAGTACTCTAACTTGAGGCCCATGCACATGAGAAGGAGTACAAGACTGATCCTGCCTATAAAGAAAGAATCTGAATTGCCCAGAGATCTAGGATAGAACCAAACAAAACTGGCCAGAAAAATAAGTCAATGAACTGATTCCTAATGATATTCTGCTAGACTCATTGACTGTTGCCTAGCTCAATTTCTATCAGAGTCTTCCTCCAGAAGCTGATGGGACCATACACAAAGATCCATAGCCTAACATTATGTGGAACCCAGTGAATCCTGCAAAAAAAAAAAAAAAAAAAAGGAAAGAAAGGAAATAAGTAACCAGAAATATCAAATACATCAGAGAAAATGACTTACAGAATCAACTAAGCAGGTCTCATAGCCACTCAGTAAGACTAAAGCTGCAATGACAACACCCATATGGCTCTGTGCTAGGTTCTCTCGCATATATATTGTGTTTTCTTTCCTTGGTGTTTTGTGGGAATCCTAACAGTGGGAGTGTGTCTGATGCTTTTAGACATACTTGAGGCCCTTTTCTCCCCACTTTCCGTTGTCTCATTCAACCTATATATGTGGGTTTGTGACTAGTGTCATTGTATCTTGTTATGCTGAGCTTGGTTGATATCTCTGGAAGGTCTTCTATGTTTTGAAGGGAAACAGGAGGAGTGGATCTGGGGTATAGAGGGAGTTGGTGACGGTTTCTGGGCAGAGTGCAGGGAAGGCAGTCTAGAGTCTAATATTGTATTGAAAAAATGCTCAACTTCATTACTCATTAGGGAAATGCAAATCAAAACAACCCTGAGATTTCATCTTACACCAGTCAGAATGGCTAAGATTAAAAATTCAGGAGACAGCAGGTGTTGGAGAGGGTGTGGAGAAAGAGGAACACTCCTCCACTGCTGGTGGGGTTGCAAATTGGTACAACCACTCTGGAAAGCAGTCTGGCGGTTCCTCCGAAAACTGGGCACCTCACTTCCAGAAGATCCTGCTATACCACTCCTGGGCATATACCCAGAGGATTCCCCACCATGTAATAAGGATACATGCTCTACTATGTTCATAGCAGCCCTATTTATAATTGCCAGATGCTTGAAAGATCCCAGGTATCCCTCAACAGAAGAGTGGATGCAAAAAATGTGGTATATGTACACAATGGAGTACTATTCAGCCATTAGAAACAATGAATTCATGAAATTCTTAGGCAAATGGATGGAGCTAGAGAACATCATACTAAGTGAGGTAACCCAGACTCAAAAGGTGAATCATGGTATGCCCTGACTAATAAGTGGATATTAACCTAGAAAACTGGAATACCCAAAACATAATCCGCACATCAAATGAGGTACAAGAAGAAAGGAGGAGTGGCCCCTGGTTCTGGAAAGATTCAGTGAAACAGTATTCGGCAAAACCAGAACGGGGAAGTGGGAAGGGGTGGATGGGAGGACAGGGGAAGAGAAGGGGGCTTACGGGACTTTCAGGGAGTGGGGGGCTAGAAAAGGGGAAATCATTTGAAATGTAAATAAATTATATCGAACAAAAAAATTTAAAAAAAAGTTTCCATGCAATGTATTCTGATCATGCATTTCCCTTCTTCAAACTCTTTCCAGATTTTCTATACCTTCCTACTGACCCAACTATGTGCCTTTTCTTTTTCTTTCTCTTTAAAACATAAGCAAAAAGCCCAATAAATTCAAACACAAACATACAATATACACAAAAATACTAAATTTGAAAATACAGACGACCAAACAAAGCTACAGAGACAAAATGTTTATTAAGATATGATTAAGATGATATAATAGAAAATAAACTGGGGAAGACCCTTGAGGACATGGGCACAGGGGAAAAGTTCCTGAATAGAACACCAATAGCTTATGCTCTAAGATCAAGAATAGACAAATGGGACCTCATAAAACTGCAAAGTTTTTGTAAGGCAAAGGACACTGTCAAAAGGACAAAACATCAACCAACAGATTGGGAAAGGATCTTCACCAACCCTAAATCCAACAGAGGGCTAATATCTAATATATACAAAGAACTAAAGAAGGTAGAACCAAGAGAACCAAATAACCCCATTAAAAAGTGGGGTACAGAGCTAAACAAAGAATTTTCACATGAAGAACTTTGGTGACTGAGAACCACCTTAAAAATGTTCAACATCATTAATCATTGGGGAATGCAAATCAAAACAACCCTGAGATTTCACCTCACACCAGTCAGAAAGGCTAAGGTCAAAAACTCAGGAGACAGCAGGTGTTGGCGAGGATGTGGAGAAAGAGGAAGACTCCTCCACTGCTGGTGGGATTGCAAGTTGGTGCAACCACTTTGGAAATCAGTCTGGTGGTTCCTCAGAAATCTGGGCATGACACTTCATACTGCTATACCACTCCTGGGCATATACGGAGAGGATTCCCGAGCATGCAATAAGGACACATATTCCACTATGTTCATAGCAGCCCTATTTGTAGTAGCCATAACCTGGAAAGAACCCAGGTGTCCCTCAAAGGAGGAATGGATACAAAAAATGTGGTATATTTACACAATGGAGTACTATTCAGCCATTAGAAACAATGAATTCATGAAATTCTTAGACAGATGGATGGAACTGGAGAACATCATACTAAGTGAGGTAACTCAGTCTCCAAAGATCAATCATGGTATGCACTCACTGATAATTGGATATTAGCCAAGAAACTTTGAATACCCAAGACATAATCCACACATCAAATGAAGGAGTACTCCCTGGTTCTGGAAAGACTCAGTGCAGCAGTATAGGGGAATACGAGAACAGGGAAGTAGGAAGGAGTAGATGGGGGAACAGGAGGAGGGAAGAAGGCTTATGGGACTTTTGGGGAGTGGGGAGCCAGAAAAGGGGAAATCATTTGAAATTTAAATAAAGAATATACCAAATTAAAAAAAAAAGATATGAAGGCAACTGATTTGCTTGAGTTGATTTTATAACCAGCTACTTTGCTGAAGTTGTTTATCAGCTGTAGGAGTTCTCTGGTGGAGGGTTTCGGATCACTTAATTAGACTATCATGTCATCTGCAAATAGTGATAATTTGGCTTCTTCCTTTCCAATTTGTATCCCTTTGACCTCCTTATGTTGTCTAATTGCTCTAGCTAGAACTTCAGGTACTATATTGAAAAGATATGGAGAGAGAGGACAGCCTTGTCTAGTCCCTGATTTTAGTGGGATTACTTCAAGTTTCTCTCTGTTTAGTTTGATGTTGGCTACCCGTTTGCTGTATATTGCTTTAATGATGTTTAGGTATGGGCCTTGAATTCCTATTCTTTCCAAGACTTTTAGCATGAAAGGATGCTGAATGTTGTCAAATGCTTTTTCTGCATTTAATGAGATGATCATATTGTTTTTTTCTTTGAGTTTGTTTATATAGTGGATAGCATTGATGGATTTCCTTATCTTGAACCATCCCTGCATCCCTGGGATGAAGCCTACTTGATCAAGGTGGATGGTCACTTTGATGTGTTCTTGGATTCGGTTGGCAAGAATTTTATTAAGTATTTTTGCATCAATATTCATAAGGGAAATGGGCCTGAAGTTCTCTTTCTTTGTTGGATCTTTGTGTGGTTTTGGTATCAGTGTAATTGTGGCTTCATAGAATGAGTTGGGTAGAGTTCCTTCTGTTTCTATTTTGTGGAATAGTTTGTAGAGTATTGGTGTTAGGTCTTCTATGAAGGTCTGATAGAATTCTGCACTGAAGCCATCTGGTCCCATGCTTTTTTGGTTGGGAGACTTTCTATGACCCTTTTTTTTCTTCAGGTGTTATGGGACTGTTTAGATGATCTATTTGATCCTGATTTACTTTTGGTGTTGGATATCTGTCTAGGAAACTGTCCATTTCCTCCAGAGGTCAGCATGCAGAAGAATGTAAATTGATTCATTCTTATCTCCATGTACTAAACTTCACTCCAAGTGGATCAAGGACCTCCATGTAAAAACAGACACACTGAAATTATGCTGCTACACTGAGCCTTTCCATAGCCAGGGGCCGCTCCTCTGTTCTTCTTGGACTTCATTTGATGTGTGGATTGTGTTTTACGTATTCCAATTTTCTAGGCTAATATCTACTTATTAGTGAGTGCATACTACTAATGGCTGAATAGTACTCCATTGTGTATATATACCACAATTTTATCCATTCCTCTGTTGAGGGATACCTGGTTTCTTTCCAGCTTATAGCTATTGTAAATAGGGCTGCTATGAACATATTGGAACAGGTATCCTTATTACATGCTGGGGAATCCTCTGGGTATATGCCCAGGAGTGAAGATCTTCACCAACCCTACATCTGACAGAGGGCTAATATCCAATATATACAAAGAACTCAAGAGGTTAAACCTCAGAAAACCAAATAACCCTATTAAAAATGGGCTACAGAGCTAAACAAAAATTTTTCACCCAAAGAACTTCGGATGGCTGAGAGGCATCTTAAAAAATGCTCAACATCATTAGTCATTAGGGAAATGCAAATCAAAACAACCCTGAGATTTCACCTTAAGCCAGTTAGAATGGCTAAGATTAAAAACTCAGGAGACAGCAGGTGTTGGCAAGGATGTGGAGAAAGAGGAACACTCCTTCACTGCTGGTGGGACTGCAAATTGGTACAACCACTCTGGAAATCAGTCTGGCAGTTCCTCAGAAATCTGGACTCTACAACTTTATATACATAGAAGCAGATGAAATGGCAAGGTCTTGAGTAAATAGAGGATCCATAATACAAGGTTTTCACTGTACAGCGTAGTACCAATTGTTATGAAGACTACTTTATATTGTTAATATTTTGTTGTCTAGCTTTTACTGCAAAACTGTAAGTAAATAACGTGATATTATGCATGTTTTATTTATTATCCAAATTATTTATATACCTCTATACCTATCTGCAAACTCATCAAATTAACCCTATACAATATTTACATTCCAATAGTATCTCGAGTAACTTGTCAAAATCTTTGACAAAAGAAATAAGGTGGGCAGTGTTGAAAGGAAGTTAAGTAGAGGTACAAATATATCCTGAATTAAAATCAGGAGTAGAAAATGACTTCAATAGGAAAATATATTGAAATATGAAAATTATAGATTTAAATGTTATTGTGTTGGGATGAATTGAGAAATGTGTACTCTTATTTTAAGATGTGTACAATAGAAAATCTTGGATAAAATCTGTGAATGAAAGGTCTTTACTATGCAAAATTTCTGTGAATATAAAACTTCTATAACAATAATTATTTAAAAATAATGTAGATAATTTATGACAATGTAAATGTCATTAAATGAATGGAAATTATATTTAAGATTACTAGAAAGGTATATTCTGTTTTATATACTTAGTAAATTGAAACTAATAGGGAGACAGCTAGATCTGATCAGAGAACATAAGAAAGGTTACTATTATTACATTTAAAGAAGAGTTTCATTTTATTATGAGAATATATGTATGTATGTATGTATGTATATATATATATATATATATATATATATATATATATATATATATATATGTGTGTGTGTGTGTGTGTGTGTGTGTGTGTGTGTGTGTGTGTGTGTGTGTGTATGACAGCACATAAAAGCCAGTTGGCTTCTTTAGAAACTTGGTGATATGTTCTCTGAGGTCTGGTGATTTGAGGCAGTTATCACATTTTCACTATACTCTTATCCTACTTTCACCCATGTTTAAGAAATAAACCTTATATAGAATTTGGAGAGATGACTCAGTTGTTAAATGCACCTATTGATCTTTCAGTTCAGTTCTCAGCACCCTCACTGAGCAGCTGATAACTTCTCATAACTACATCTCCAAAGGATCTGATATATTTTTCTGCCCCCCTACTAACGTGTGTCATACATTTCCACATACACATAAATAACAAAATTATTTGTTATTTGAATCAAAATAATTTGATTATTTGAATCAAAATAGTAAGACATCCTGGAGTATATATTTTCAAAGGGGTAATAAAGATAGGTCCATACATAAGCCAACCATGAGAAGTACTGCTTTATAGCTTCCATAGTTAATTGATTTTTAAGGAAACTTTCTCTTATGTTGAAAATAAAAGTAGTTTATTGTTTAATTTGCACTATAAGTACTGAAAAGAATCTCACAGCCTAAGATGGCAACACTGAATGCCACAGAAGACAATGCAGCACAGGTAGAAGAAGGAATGCCATAGAACTTTATCAAATATATCAAATACTACACATCACACAATGAGATATCTAGAAAAATGACTGGTAATGTATTATAAACTAAACTGCCCTCTATGATATCAAGGTAAATGCTCAGCTCTTTCATGTGCTCTGTCTCCATAGACATCATAGACTAAAGAAACTGCCAGTCACCAGGGGATTCTGAGAAAGATGATAAAAAGAGGCAGGCATGGTAGATTGATTAAGGCAATATCATTGGAAGTTCACAAAAGAAGGAAGAAAACACTTAAAACAAAACAATTATATATCCCAATATACTTTGAAAACAGAAGCAATTAGAAGGGACACAGAGACTTCCTGAATTCCATCTCTTCACTTTTTTTTACATCTTTTTCCTATATGCACTGTCCTATTCTAATTAAGGGTGAACTGTGCTCTTATATGAAGGCCAATCTCTCTACACTTTGTGTTTGACTCCTAATCTTCAAAATTATTAATATAAGGATATTGCTCCAGTATAACTTCCTGTGTAATATTTAACTCTAGAAAACTAGAAAAATCAACCTGAGTGCAGAAGCCCAGACACAGGAAGACAAATATGTTTTGTATTAACATATAACAGATATTATCTATTAAGTTAATGATAATAAAGCTACAACCCATAAACCAAGAGAGGGTAAAGAGGAAGATTCCATGGATGATGCACGGATGTCCCTGGGAAGGGGAAATAGAATGAATTTTGTGGGTTGACTGGCTTTGTGTGGGGCAAGAAGCAAGAAGGATCATGTAAGAGGAGAGAGAACGAGAAAGTGAGAAGAGACAGCATTAGAAGGCTGTGTGGAAACATAGTGCAGTGGAAACTTCTAGAAATCTATGAGGGTGACCCTAGCAAGGACTCCTAGTAATGGAGGATATGGAGTCTGAACTGTTCATCTTTTTCAGTTAGACAATGTTTCTCAATGTTGTTGAGACTGCATTTCATTTTATTGAGTTGTTGTTCAAGGGGATCCTGTGGAAATAACTAAGCAACCCAGGCTGATTCAAGGACAAATGATGGCTCCCTGACAACTGATAATGGGGCCCTATTGGTGAGAGCAACATTCACACAGCTCTCTAAATGCAAAGAGATCAGGGTGGTATAAGCATGGAATCTTCATCTCTACTTTTCAGTCTCTTTAATGTAGGAATATAGTTTGTAGGCTACAGAAATGGAAACCTGGACACGAAGTCAGCAACAAAAACCTCTACCCACCATCTTCAAGTTGTTCTGTGGTAATGATGGTGCAGAACTCATGGGAGTAGTCAAATTATATCTTATTTAACTTGATGTCTAAGCCACATGAGGGACCCCATGTCCTACACTGCCTGGATGGTTAGTAATTGCAGACTGGATATCCCAGAGTCCTAGCGTAGTACCAAACATAGCTGGTAAAAAGTGAAATGATTCCTAATGATACTATCCTATACTCATAGATTAGCACCTTGACCATTGTCCAAGACAATTCTTCTGACAGCAGATGTGAGTGAGTATAGATATTCCCAGGCAGACATTATGAGAAAAGGCAATCTAAATTGAAGGTCTCTACAGAGTCCCACACTGTGGATATTGGAATATTTTTGGAACCTCTCCAAAAAGGGAGAGGAATGATTGTAGAAGTCAAAAAGGATGGAGGACACCAAGAGAACATGGCCCACTGAATCTACTAAGCAGGGCTCACATGAGGTCACACATGAGGCAAGCACAGGACCTGTTCATGTCTGCATCAGGACCTCTGTGTACATATTGTGACTTTTAGCTTGCTGTTGTGAAACTTCTAACAGCAGGAACTAATATGTGTCCAACTCTTTTGCTTGTTCTTGGGACTCCTTTTTTCTTATTGGTTTGCCTTGTCCAGAGTGTATTTGAGTGCTTTTACACTGTTTTATTATATCTTGTTTTTTTTTCAGGTTTGGCTGTTATCCTTGGACTGAAGAGGAAACAGAAGGGTGTGGATTTCAGATAGAGGAGAGGTGGGAAGGGCTTTGACGAAGTGGAATGAAGGGAAACTGTGGTTATGGTATATTGTATAAGAATTTTTCAATTAAAATAAAGAAAAAGAATAAAGAAAATAGCATTCCTGATATTTCTCCCATATTCAATAAAGGAAATCTAATTGAACAACAGCAACCAAACAAAAAGTGCCTCATATGACCTTTATATTGCCTTTTCTCCTCCGATCTACTATCATAATTCTCAGTGTTGTTTCCATAAACAACATAAGCACTGTTGTATATAAGATTTTTTCATATAATCTATTTTCGATGACTCTTCTAGGATCCACATTCTTGTCTCTGCTATTCTGCCAGATATACCCTTGGCCATGGCCACTTATAAGATGGGTTTAATGTATTTGACACAGGTGAATACTAGACTCAGACATGATTTAATCTTTCCATTATCTACATTCACTATAAAATTTTAAATTTATAGTTAATTTCAAGTATCTAAGATGGTTCTCAGATGTAATACTGTCAGTCTGAAGCTATCCCTAGTCCCTATGTCCATTTATCCAACTATGATCCAGACAATTTCCAGTTTGTTATGGAATTTGTCCAACTACATTTCTGGTGTCTATCAAAAATCTCCATAATTTCATACTTATCAGTTTGCATTAAATACATTATTCTTGCTTCTTACTCCATATTGACTGTATTTTCATTACTGTACTTTTCTCACAAATCCCTTTCTTCTCTGTAACTTTTTTTTTGGCTTTTTTTTTTTATCACTCTAAGCTAACTTCTACATGTTTTCATAGTTTTAGAAAATATAAAATTTATTAAATCATTTATTAATCAGGAAAGTCATTTTCAGAGTCCTCACATATATTAATGGCAGTTGTTAGAGTTCCCAAGCTTTACTGTCTGTGAGATAAAATTCAGCAACTCAAGACTTATAGTAATGATGGTATAGCAGTGGCATATAAGCATGATAGCTAGAGGTCCTAATACATGTCTTAAAACCAAGAAGCTACTACACCATGAATGATGATATAGTTAGTAAAAGAAAGGCACAGATGATATACTACTGAGACACAGCATCATCCTTGAGGATGCAAAATATCTTGTACATAAAACAAATCATTACATTTTAGTGTGAAGTTATTTAGTAATTTTTGATTCCAGTATTTAGAATGTGAGTTTAAGAAGGAAGTCCTATAACTAAGAATATTGTCCTTCACTAACTGTTAAGATCTGTTATTATTCCCAAATCTCTGGGCTTTGCAGAATTAAACTATGGCATCTTCCTTCCCAGCTGAGAACCAGTGAGAAAAGAATTCAGCAGATACCAGACAGAGTCATCTCCTACAGGTTTTAACAGAGCCAGATGTTTAAGATGTTGAGTGGCAAATTCACAACAGGACTGAGAGAATGTATTTGGTAGTTAGGTAATTCTTTCTCTGTCTCTCTGTCTCTCTGTCTCTGACTCTGTCTCTCTGTCTCTCTCTCTTTCCCTCTCTGTTCTCTCTTTCTCAATTGATTGATTTGTTGATACTAATAATAAATGAGCATGGATAATCCTGTTCTAAGCTGATGTACTCTTAGCATGCACTACCTAGCTGATAGCAAAATTCATAGACTCAAACTACGTACTTACTAGTTTGAGATGAATCTCATGTGTCATTCCACCTTTTGTATTATCTTATGAGGTCAGAGGAGGCTCAACTTCTCCATGTTTCTAGATCAGCTTCATTTATTTCTCCATTGGTTTATTTTTATCAGTGATCTCCAGACCCACTATATGTGACCAACTATCTGTTTGTAGAATAATTTTTCACATCCATTTAGTATCATAATGTAAAAAAAAATATATTATTTAGGTTTTACCTTGCTTTATTTGTACCATCAGAACCAGGAAGAAGAAACTTTCAAATAAAAACTAAATAATAATATTGTTTCTACATGACATCACAGAATGCTTTACTTCAGGAGATTGAACTGCAATAAGGGTTTAGAATGATCTACTGTTTAAAAGGGTGGTTTGATGAGACTGATACTTAGAGTGTAGATGATTTATATGGAAGAATCTGGAAATTTTTCAGACTTGAAGTTCCTGTATTTAAGTCAGTGTCTCCCTCTGCAGTACCAGCTGGCTTTAAAATCATAATCTACCCTTTTCCACCTCCCCAGTACTGATGTGTTACAGTGCCTGTTGATTAGAAGGATATCTTAAGAAGTGTTACAGTTGATTGTGTTTCAGCGCAAGTAAAGTAGGTCTTGACATTAGGAAACTATGAATAGACTTTCCTAAAATTCTTCTGTATTGCCATAACACAATTTCAGATTTCATCTGAAGATTTTTAATTTGATCAGTCCTGAATAAATCTGGGGCTTCTGCAATGGTGATAGTGGGAAGGTTTACTCACTTTTATTTCATAACTCTAGAGAAAGTCTCATAATTTCATAAATTTGTGAATATTCACATAAATGCACTTAGAGAAATTCATTAACACTTAATGTTTTAACAAATTTGGTAAACTTTGGTTTATCTTTAAATTATAATCACATATAAATCATGAAAACATTTGTGATCTGTTTTTCAGGCAATATAATGCTCATGGAAGGTAATTTTATGAATTGCTATTATATTCAATAGATAAATTTCATTCCAACATATTCTATTGTACATGCTCTCATTTCTTTTAAAGCCTACACTCTTCCAGTATGTAATGTGCCAATTTACCTTTTGAATTATGGCAAAGCAGTACTATTTGGTTTCTGTTTTTTTTTTACTTTTCTGCCTTTGGGCTGTTTTTTTTTTTAATTTTTATTCTTATAGAGATATATCACATGGTTAACAAACCTTTATCTTGATAAATATATTAAACATTTTGAATCAACCTTTAGTGTATGACATCAAATCAATTGAAACATTAGTACATTTCCTTTAATAACAAAATTTCCTTTGGTGAAGATATTTCATATGGAAATTATGTTTTGTTAACAACATCATATTAGACAATTATCAAATATATAGAAGATCATACTTTATGTATCCCTCTCTCTTGTTTTAAAAAGGTATCCTATTTTACATAAAAATTAACATCTTCACTAATTCCTATGATATTCTGCAGTAAATTTGACATTTATGTGTTGTTTGGTGATATTATTCTAATAATTTCACAGTTCAGAAAATAATACAAGGGCCATATGCAAATCTCAACTACTAAGTAATATTTTCAGGCGGTGGAACTTTGTGATGTTAAAGACACCCTCCTAACTACTAACTTTAAATTTACAAATTGATAACACTACAAAGTACCTGGCAGACCTCAAAAGAAAGTAGGCACTTATCATTTAAATATTTGCTCAAGAACTTATATGCAGAGTGGAGGCTTGCCTGTAAGCCCTTGGCAATTCACATTTCTTTCACCTATGCAAAGAAAATCACTAATATTTTCATGGAGTAAAATCAAATTACTCTTTAAGATTGTTAAAATAAACTCATTATTCAATAGTTATGAAGGCCTATAGCCTTCCAGCCATCGCAGTATATTCTGGGAGCACAAAGATGTGCAAACAATTTAACTATACTATTATCCTTAAACCAATGATTTGTGCCAAGTCCAATGTTATGGACTCAATGTTATAATAGCAAACTGAGTGATTAACATGGGCACACTTTATTCAAATTTGTTACACTGTGTTGCTTCATTGGCACTAATAATAACAAATATTCTTACAACTCAACTTTGGTAGTTGGAGTATGGGCAAGGATTTTAGGAGAGGGTGACTGGGAGAGGGCAGTGAGTAGGATGTAAAAAGAAAAATGTCAAGAAAAATAAAACCAACCAACCAAAAAACCCTAAAAATATCTTAGCTACTTTAAGACATCATTTTTCTTTTTTTTTCCTTTTTCCCTTTTTATTGAAATCTATCGTTTTTTTGTATAATATAGCTTGATTACAGTTCTTCTCCTTCTACTTCTCCCAGTTCCTCCCTACCGCCCCTCCCATTTGGATCCTCATGGTTTTTTTTTTTTTGTTTTTGTTTGTCTTTTTTTTTTTAATATTTTTTTATTCGATATAATTTATTTACATTTCAAATGATTTCCCCTTTTCTAGCCCCCCCACTCCCCGAAAGTCCCGTAAGCCCCCTTCTCTTCCCCTGTCCTCCCACCCACCCCTTCCCACTTCCCCGTTCTGGTTTTGCCGAATACTGTTTCACTGAGTCTTTCCAGAACCAGGGGCCACTCCTCCTTTCTTCTTGTACCTCATTTGATGTGTAGATTATGTTTGGGGTATTCCTGTTTTCTAGGTTAATATCCACTTATTAGTGAGTGCATACCATGATTCACCTTTTGAGTCTGGGTTACCTCACTTAGTATGATGTTCTCTAGCTCCATCCATTTGCCTAAGAATTTCATGAATTCATTGTTTCTAATGGCTGAATAGTACTCCATTGTGTAGATATACCACATTTTTTGCATCCACTCTTCTGTTGAGGGATACCTGGGTTCTTTCCAGCATCTGGCAATTATAAATAGGGCTGCTATGAACATAGTAGAGCATGTATCCTTATTACATGGTGGGGAGTCTTCTGGGTATATGCCCAGGAGTGGTATAGCAGGATCTTCTGGAAGTGAGGTGCCCAGTTTTCAGAGGAACCGCCAGACTGCTTTCCAGAGTGGTTGTACCAATTTGCAACCCCACCAGCAGTGGAGGAGTGTTCCTCTTTCTCCACACCCTCTCCAACACTTGCTGTCTCCTGAATTTTTAATCTTAGCCATTCTGACTGGTGTAAGATGAAATCTTAGGGTTGTTTTGATTTGCATTTCTCTAATGACTAATGAAGTTGAGCATTTTTTAAGATGCTTCTCCACCATCCGAAGTTCTTCAGGTGAGAATTCTTTAACTCTGTACCCCATTTTTTAATAGGCTTGTTCGGATTTCTGGAGTCTAACTTCTTGAGTTCTTTATATATATTGGATATTAGCCCTCTATCTGATGTAGGATTGGTGAAGATCTTTTCCCAATTTGTTGGTTGCCGATTTGTCCTCTTGATGGTGTCCTTTGCCTTACAGAAACTTTGTAATTTTATGAGGTCCCATTTGTCAATTCTTGCTCATAGAGCATACGCTATTGGTGTTCTGTTCAGAAACTTTCTCCCTGTACCGATGTCCTCAAGGGTCTTCCCCAGTTTCTTTTCTAGTAGCTTCAGAGTGTCTGGCTTTATGTGGAGGTCCTTGATCCATTTGGATTTGAGCTTAGTACAAGGAGACAAGGATGGATCAATTGTACTTGAGGTACTAGCTCAGGCAATTCGACAACATAAGGAGGTCAAAGGGATACAAATTGGAAAGGAAGAAGTCAAACTATCATTATTTGCAGACGACATGATCGTCTACCTAAGTGACCCAAAAAACTCCACTAGTGAGCTCCTACAGCTGATAAACAATTTCAGCCAAGTGGCAGAGTGATTATAAAATCAACTCAAGCAAATCAGTGGCCTTCCTATACTCAAAGGATAAGCAGGCTGAGAAAGAAATTAGGGAAATGACCCCCTTCACAATAGCCACAAACAGTATAAAGTATCTTGGGGTGACTCTTACCAAACATGTGAAAGATCTGTATGACAAGAACTTCAAGACTCTCAAGAAGGAAATGGAAGAAGACCTCAAAAAATGGGAAAACCTCCCATGCTCATGGATCAGTAGAATCAATATAGTTAAAATGGCCATTTTGCCAAAAGCAATATACAGATTCAATGCAATACCCATCAAAATCCCAACTCAATTCTTCACAGAGTTAGAAAGAGCAATTTTTAAATTAATCTGGAACAACAAAAAACCCAGGATAGCTAAAACTATTCTCAGCAACAAAAGAAAATCTGGGGGAATCAGTATCCCTGACCTCAAGCAATACTACAGAGCAATAGTGTTAAAAACTGCATGGTATTGGTACAGTGACAGGCAGGAGGATCAATGGAACAGGATTGAAGATCCAGAAATGAACCCACACACCTATGGCCACTTGATCCTCGACAAAGAGGCTGAAAACATCCAATGGAAAAAAGATAGCCTTTTCAACAAATAGTGCTGGTTCAACTGGAGGTCAGCATGCAGAAGAAGACATCATTTTTCTATATGTATAGAAATAAAAGAAAATTGACTTTTTCTTCAAAACTTAATAATCTATATTTGTCCATCATAAAGCTAAACAAGCTAACCAAAATATCAATGCTTTTAAGCTGGTTTACATCAAATCAGTAACAATGCAAAATCACTTGATTGGCTCTTGATGACATCATAGTAATTTCTGAGCAGATGAATATTGCACCAATCATGGGAGTACTCATAGTACTCAAATTAAACATGCTCAGTATATGACTAATCTGCGACTGGAGCACAGATTGACGACCACATTTAAATGATTGGTATCTGCAAGCAGCATATAAGTTTCTGCAGTCTTGCTTAACTTTATAGCTTATCACAAACATGATGATGATTTATGCAATTGTGTAGTATTATAAAAATCCTTCGATGTTATGGATTGTTGGTTGAAATCTGAATCAAGATTGAACTTGGAAAATAATAATGCAGATGGTAAGAACTAATAATGCCTTACTGAATGTTGTTTAAGTAGAAAAAATAGTTCCAATGCAGGGCCCAGAGTGTAGGTAAACTGTAAAGTTGCAATTCAAGGTATTGCCTCATTTCTAACTATATATATATATATATATATATATTTAACTAACTCTGGAGTTCATTTAAGAGTCATATAAACTTTAAGCATATTTGGAAAATCAATTATTTCCTCTTGAAATAAATGATTGCCATGACTCTGGATTTACGATTCCAAGGCATAAACACACACGAAAGTAAACTACCTGAAAGAGCATTTGACATATCTACTCTAAGTAATAAAATGTCAAATTTCAATGCCTATTATGGAGCAAGCACTTGGTTGTGTTATTCAAAGATACCATGGACATATTGATCTAATTTCTTTCTGGGTATCTAACCCCTAGTTTTTATTTCTCTCACATGTCTTAGCCCTATCAGAATTTCATCACAGAGCCATCACCATTTGTTTTTATCTATAATATTAACATTAAGAATTTGTATATACTGCTTAGTTTTCTTGAAGAATGCTCATACACATCATCCTGTCATATTCATTACTGATACTTGAAACTTTTCTTGTCATCCAAGAATGATGATGTATATTTATTGCCTTGATACAACATAGAATTGTCTGACAAGGACTCTCAATTGTATAACTGTTTTCTAGGTTGGCTATGTTCATGCTGGTAAAGGACTGTTTTGATAATTGATAAGAGTAGTGTTCAGACTATTGTGGTGACATCACTTCTGGAGTAAGTAGTCATTAGATGTCTAAGCATGACTAAAAATTAAACAGAGAGTAAGCCACACAGTAAGTAGTATTCCTTGATGGTTCCCATTTTAACTGTCCAGTCTTAGGTGCCTTTCCTGACTTACTTCAAAGATGTTAGCCTAATAAATGTGTTCCTTCCACTTGTATTTGAATGACAGATGTGCCACATCTATCTTGGGTATTTGAAAACTTGGTTCCTAATTGGTTGGCTCTGTTTAGAGAAGTCACTGGGAAGGACAGCCTTACTAGTGAAAGTGCAGCAAAGTGAGTAGCTTTCAAGAGTTTATAGACCTAAATTACTTCCAATCCACATTTTCTGATTTCTATTTCAGTTAATGATATTATCACTTAGCTTTCTGTTCTATTTATTGCTATAATTTTCCAGAATTACACCCTTAAAATGGGTCTTTGTGAGGTTTTTGTATCAGCATAACTGTGAATTCATAGAACTAATTGGGTAGTGTTCCTTCTGTTGCTATTTTGTAGAATAGTTTGAAGAGTATTGGTATTAGTGCTTCTTTGAAGGTCTGACAGAATTCTACAGAAAACCCATCTGGTCCTGGGCTTTATTTTGTTGGGAAACTTTTAATGACTGCTCCTATTTCATTACGGGTTTTGGGACTCTTTAAATGGTTTATCTGATTTTGTTTAATTTTGGTACCTGTTACCACTCTAGAAATTTGTCCATTTCATCCAGGTTTCCCAAATTGGTTAATTGATCAATTTTTTGAATTTCCATAGTTTCTGATGTTATGTCTCCCTTTTCATTTCTAATTTTGTTAGTTGGAATACTTTATCTGTGTCCTCCAGTTAGTCTGGCTAAGGGCTTATTTATCTTGTAGATTTTCTCAAAGAACCAGCTCCTGGATTTGTTAATTCTTTGTATAGTTCTTTTTGTTTTTAAACAAAAAGTTTTGGTTGATTTCAGCCCTGAGACTGATTATTTCCTGTAGTCTACTCCTCTTGTATTTGCTTTGCTTTACTCTTTAGCTTTCCAGTGTGCCCTCAAATTGCTAGTGTAAGCTCTCTCCAGTTTCTTTTTGGAGGCATTTAGAGCTATCAGTTTTCCTCTTACCACTGCTTTTATTGTGTCCCATACGTTTTGGTATGATGTAACTTCTTTTTCATTAAATTCTAAAAACTCTTTAATTTATCTCTTTATTTCTTCATTGATCAAGTTATCATTGAGTTTGTTTGGCTAAGGGGTTGTCTATCTTATTGATTATTTTCAAAGAACCTGCCTTTTGTTTCATTGATTCTTTGAATTTTTCTTTGTTTCCTATATTAGATTTGATCCCTGAGTTTGGTTATTTCTTGCTATCTAGTCCTCTTCAGTGTATTTGCTTCTTTTTGTTCTAGATCTTTCAGGAATTGTTTTAAATTGCTAGTATGAGACCACATCAATTTCTTTATGAAGGCAATTAATGCTAAGAACTTTGCTCCTAACATTGCTTTCATTGTTTGTCATAATTTTACATATGTTGTGCCTTCATTTTCATTGAGTTCTAACAAGTCTCTAATTTCTTTTATTTCTTCTTTGACCCAGTGTTCATTGAGTAGACAGTTTTTCAGTTTCCATGAGAATGTGGGCTTTCTGTTGATTCTGTTGTTGTTGAAATTCAGTTTTAATCCATGATGATCTGATTAGATGCAACAGGTTATTTTAAACTTCTTATATCTGTTCAGGCTTGCTTTGTGACTGAGTTCTTCGTCAATTTTGGAGAAGGTTCCATGAGGTGTTGAGAAGAAAGTATATTCTTTTTGGTTAGGGTAAAATATTCTGTAGATATTTGTTAGGTCCATTTAATTCATAACAATATGAATTAACCTCTGTTCATATCATTTCTCCTTTAGTTTTCATTTCCACAACTGGTCTATTAGTGATAGTGGTATATTGAAATCTATTATTAATGTGTGCAGTTTGATGTGTGATTAAAGCTTTAATAATAGTTCTATTATGAATGTGACTGCCCATGCATTTGTACAATAGATATTCAGAATTAGGATGTCTTCTTGGTATATTTTTCCTTTGATGAGTATGATGTAACCTTTCTCATCTCTTTTGATTACTTTCATTTGAAAGTCTGTTTTACTAAATATTTGCATGGGTACTCCAACTTGTTTCTTTTGTCTGTTTACCTAAAAACCCTTTTCTCACCCTTTCCTCTGAGGAAGTATCTATCTTTGTTGCTAAGGTCTATTTCTTATATGCAGAAAAAATTCCTGCTTATTCATACACTGTTATTATTTTTTAATTTGGTTAACTGAATCTATTGTTGTTGAAAGATATTAATTATTTGTTCCAATTATTTTGATTCTTATATGGTGTTTATCCTATGTACATGTATGTGTGTGTGTGTGTGTGAGAGAGAGAGAGGGGGGGGGGAGAGATTCTTTTGGTTTTGCTGTTAAATTATTAATTTTTTGCCTCATTTGAGGTATAGGTTTATGTTCCTTGTGTAGGAGTTTTCCTTCTATTCTTTGTAGGGCAGATTAGTATAAGGATATTGCTTAAATCTGATTTTGTCATGGAGTATCTTGGTTTCTTCATCTATGGTTATTGAAAGTTTTGCTTGGTCTGGCAAGACATCTGTGGTCTCTTGGAGTCTGTAAGAGATCTGTCTAGGTCAGCAGGTGTTGGAGAGGGTGTGGAGAAAGAGGAACACTCCTCCACTGCTGGTGGGGTTGCAAATTGGTACAACCACTCTGGAAAGCAGTCTGGCGGTTCCTCCGAAAACTGGGCACCTCACTTCCAGAAGATCCTGCTATACCACTCCTGGGCATATACTCAGAAGACTCCCCACCATGTAATAAGGATACATGTTCTACTATGTTCATAGCAGCCCTATTTATAATTGCCAGATGCTGGAAAGAACCCAGGTATCCCTCAACAGAAGAGTGGATGCAAAAAATGTGGTATATCTACACAATGGAGTACTATTCAGCCATTAGAAACAATGAATTCATGAAATTCTTAGGCAAATGGATAGAGCTAGAGAATATCATACTAAGTGAGGTAACCCAGACTCAAAAGGTGAATCATGGTATGCTCTCACTAATAAGTGGATATTAACCTAGAAAACTGGAATACCCAAAACATAATCCACACATCAAATGAGGTACAAGAAGAAAGGAGGAGTGGCCCCTGGTTCTGGAAAGACTCAGTGAAACAGTATTCGGCAAAACCAGAACGGGGAAGTAGGAAGGGGTGGGTGGGAGGACCGGGGAAGAGAAGGGGGCTTACGGGACTTTCAGGGAGTGGGGGGGCTAGAAAAGGGAAATCATTTGAAATGTAAATAAATTATATCGAATAAAAAAAAGAGATCTGTCTAGGACCTTCTGTCTTTTAGAGACTTTGTTGAGAAGTCAGGCATGATTCTGATAGGCCTGCCTTTATATGTTATTTGGCCTTTTTTCCTTGCAGCTTTAAATATTCTTTCTTTGTTCTGTATGTATTTTTAGTGTTTTGATTATTATGTGGAAGGAGGATTTTCTTTTCAGGTCCAGTCTATCAGTGTGCTGTAAGCTTCTTTTATATTTATATCCTTCTCCTTTTTTTAGTTTAGGGAAACTTTTTTCTGTGATTTTGTTGAATATATGTTTTGCCCTTTAATCTGGGAATCTTTTTCATTCTTCTATTCCTATTTTTCTTAGATATGTTCTTTTCAAAATGTCCCAAATTTTCTGGATGTTTTGTGCTATATTTAATATTTTCATTGACTGATCTATCAATTCTTTTCGTGGTATTTTCTATACCTCAGATGCTCACTTCCTTCTCTTACATTCTGTAGGTAATGCTTGTGTCTGTAGTTCCTGTTCACTTCCCTAGGTTTTTCATCTTCAGTGTTGTCTCCATTTTTTCTTTATTGTTGCTATTTCCATTTTTAGGTCTTAAACCTTTTTATTGATTTCCTTCTCCCCTTTGAATTTTCTCTGTTTCTTTGTATTTATTCATTTCCTCTTTGAAGGCCTCAATCTGTTTCATTGTAATTTCCTGTATTTCTTTAAGAGATTTATTAATTTCTTCTTTAATGTTCTCTATTGTCTTCATAAGATGAAATTTAAGGTCATCATATTATTCTTCTGTCTTAGGATATCTAGGGATTGTAGCAATCTGGTTTCTAATGATAACTATATTGCTCTGACTTTTGTTAAATCTGTTCTTGTACTAGCCTTTAGCCACTGGAATGTCTCTGTTGTCAGCTTCTCTGGTAGTCCTTTGTGGTAGCAGGCCTCTGGTACTGAAGTTAGTGCTGGTAGTCCCTAATGGTAGCCAATCTTAGGTTCTCATGTGTTACAGAAGGCCTCCAAGAAAGCAGGTAGAGCTGGTTGTACCAATACTCCCAGGTAGCAACAGGCATCCTGTGTAGAAGGCTGAGCTGTGGCCTAGGGAGGGAAGTGAGAGATCTTGAATTATAGGTAGAAGTGTTAAAATAGATTATTTTTAACCAAACAGTTGTATGATTTTCTTTAGGTGTAACAACATATGTGATATAGATATATTTCTCTTACACTGTATATTTACCCTTGACATTTGTAATATATATTCAGATATAATATATATTATTCATGTTTAATATATTCAACTTCCAGTCTTTTCTCTTAGTTGTAGTATTTAACACATTGTCTTATCACATAATCACAAATCTGAATATCTGTTTTTATATTTAAAATTGTCAATCTATTTACCTTTTAATTACAGCTTCTGTATCATACCATCATTTTTATACCCCTATGGATATAAAAAGTGTATTCTTAAACTATTTCATGATATGTAATGCCTTTCTGAGAATATGTATATAAAGATATGTTATGGTTGTATATATGTAGATATATAGGTATGTTTGTATGCATATGTGATATATATATATTCTGTAAAAAAAAAATAGTAGTTTCTGTTATTGCAGCAAATAAATGTAGAAATGTCCATACAACAAACTTATTGTTGGTGGGAATATTTTGTCACTTTTGCCAAGTCATTGAACTATTACTTAACTTTGGGTCCTGTGTTTTGTGAACGCTGTTATGGCATCCTGGACTATTTTCTGGACTTTCTCTTGGAAAGAGATCATCTTCAAAGACAGAGAATCTTGTTCAGGCAGAATTCTCTGTTTGTACTGAATCATTCAGGCAATCTATAAATTCACCTAAGTATGTAAACCTCCTGTGAGATGAAGAGAGACCTTACTGGGCAAGATCTGTTTTTTTTTTTTTTTTTTTTTTTTTTTTTTAATAAGATACCTTATACTGGTGTATCTTCATAGTGACTCCTTCCAAATATTCCAATACATAAGGAAGCTGCATCCACCTAAGTCTTTCTTAAATTACAATTGAGAAATACAAGTCCTCACCATGTTTCTGCTACGGAACGTGATTGGCATGAGTAGTCCAAAATGCATTTTAAGTTCAATAGCCAAACTTCGTCTACACTGTATGTTCCACTATACTTTTACAATTTCAATATATATTATTTGAACACTGAACTACACAACTTGGTAATAATTCCATGTAATAGATAGATATTATATAAATTGAGATTATACACACACACACACACACACATATTTATAGAGAGAAAGGGAGAGAGAGGGACAGGGAGAAGAAGAAGGAGGGATAGAGAGACCAAGAACAAAGACAAAGAGACAAAGAGAGAGCTAGATACACACACACACACACACACACACACACACATATGTATATGAAAAAGAGAGAGAGAGACTAAGAAACAAAAATAGTGTTCCTGAGATAGCTTGTTTTGCTCCTAGAAAACATCCTGAGAAGTGGTGGGAAGGCATGGAGCATTTAAATTGGAAAATACGGTAAAAGGTAATACCAATGTGTTCTTTATAACATCTAAGCAAGTCTTACTTAGCAGAATCCGACATTAGGGTTTCTCTTATTCTGAAGGAAGGAGGAAAATGCTTTTGTTTTCATTTGTTGTTTGCAAACTTTGATGTATAGTTTGTTTTCTCTTTAAGTGAAAGAGATAGGAAAACCCACAGACAAGTACTAGCTCTCCCATTACAGTTTGAAGAAATATGTATAAATAAAAGGTATAAAGAATGAGAAAAGAAGAGGGGAATGGAGAGAGGAAGAGAGGAATGGATGAAGAGAGATGATAGGCAAATAGAAACAGTGACAGCAAATAGATGTGCTGTAGTGGCTATTCCTGGTTGTCAACTTGACTATATCTGGAATGAACTTCAGTCTAGAATTGGAAGGCTCACCTATGATCCTAATTTGCAGGCTCAGAGATATAAGTTTCTGACCTGGATCTTGGCATGGAGATCTTGAAGCATAGTGGCTAAGAATTCCAGAAGATTAAGACAAGGAGAACTCTGAGTTCAAGATCTGGGATTAAAGGCATTGAGGCAAATGCCTTTAATCTGGGCCACACCCTCTGCTGGAGAACTACAGCCTTTAATCTGGGCCACACCCTCTGCTGGAGATATATAAGGACATTATAAAAAGGAAGATTTACTCACTCTTCCTTGCCTGCTTGCCTTGTGGGACTGAGCAACTGCTAGATCCTTGGACTTCCATCCACAGCTGTTGCTGACCATTGTTGAGGAGTTGAAATATAGACTGTAAGTCATTGACAGATTCCCTAACTATATAAAGACTAACCATATGTTCTGTGACTCTAGAGAACCCAAACTAATACAGAAGTTGGTACCAGGAGTGATTCTAGAGGAGCAGAAGTATAAGAATGAATGTTTCAAAATTTTGGAGTTGGTTGGTTGATCCACTAGCACCTTCAACTACTGCAATGTCTCCAGATTCTCTCCCTCCTGGGAGCTCAGAGAATATTGAAGACACATGGATGAAACGATATCTCAAGCTTAAAGAAGCTAATACCTTTGATTATCTTGATGAATTAGGTGATTCCGTGGTATACAATACTTTCTCCAAGTTGGGGAAAAAATCGGGAAATGCTTTTGCTTGCTGGTTACTCTTAGCATTTCAGGAAAAAAAAAAAACAATGAAGGAAAGGAAGGAGTTGTGTGATAGAATCTAAGAGCTCCAGACTCAAGTAAACAACCTAAATGTTGCTAAGTGTACCCTTGAAGAGAATCTACTCTCTAGAAGCCATAGAGCTCAAGTAGCAGAAAATCAAACTGAAGCCCTCATTATAAGGTTGGATGAATTATAGCAAAAATTTAAGTCTCAACCTCAGAGGGTGTCAGCAGTTAAAGTAAGGGCATTAATTGTCAAAGAATGTGATCCTATAACTTGGGATGGGGATGTGTGGGAAGACCTTGTAGAAATTGAGAATTTTGAATCTTCAGATCTTCAAGGATTTGCTCCACCTGAAGAAGTAGCACCCTCAGCCACACCCCTTGAAATAATGCCTTCTCCACTTGAGGAAATTAATCCCTCAGAGCCTGATAAACCAGCAGTGACTTTTGCTGACAATACTGATGTTTCTCAGGGCCCAGCAATAGTTTCTTCTATACCTATAACCAGACTCAAGGCAAAGCAGGCCCCTAGAGGGGAGGTAGAAAGTGTAGTCCATGAGGAAATGCACTATACTAATAAGGAGCTTAATGAGTTTGCTAATTCATTCAAACAGAAATCTGGGAAATATGCATGGGAATGGATTTTAAGGGTGTGGGATAATGGTGGAAGGAACATAAAACTAGAGCAGGCTAGTTTATTGGCATGGGCCCTCTGAGTGGAGATTCTAGGTTTAATATGGAAGCTCTCACAGTTAAAAAAAAAGGTGTCAAAAGTTTGATTGGTTGGCTGAAGTATTTATCAAAAGATGGCCTACTGAAAAGGAGTTGGAGATGCCTGATATCCCTTGGCTTAGTGTTAATGAAGGGATTTTAAGGCTTAGGGAAATTGCAATGCTAGAGTGGATACATTGTGTAAAACCTAATCCTCCACAGTGGGAAGGTCCAGAAGATATGCCCTTCACCAGTCCTATAAGGTGCAAACTGGTGAGAGGGGCACCAGCACATTTAAAGTGTTTTGTTCTTGCCCTTTTCTTTGTGCCAGACCTTAGGGTTGGAGATGCTGCTGCTCAATTAGATGAATTAAGTTCAATGGGTTTAATTGGTCCCCGAGTTAACAAGGGCCAGGTGGCAGCATTGAATCGCCAGAGACAAGGTGATCATAGTTATTATAATGGACAGCATAGACAAAACAATGTTTATAATGACATACCCTGTAATGGGCAGAGAGGTGGAATATATAATGGTATGACTCGTTTGGACCTTTGGTGCTGGCTAATCAATCATGGTGTTTCCAGGGATGAAATACATAGGAAACCTACTGCATATCTGTTTGATCTGTATAAACAGAAAAATCCTCAAACAAATGTTAGAAAAGCTGCATTGGATCTTGACAAAAGGCAATCTCAGCCAGTGAATCAATTTCCAGCCTTGAGCCAGTTTACAGATCCAGAACCCCTTGAATGAAGGGGTGGCCGGGTTTCCCTGAGGACGGATCTTGATAAGACACCTAAAAGTTTTGCTGTTAGTCTTTCTCCAATTCTTCCCCAGAGGGACCTATGGCCTTTTACAAGGGTAACTGTACACTGGGGGAAAGGAAATAATCAGCCTTTCCGGGGGCTATTGGATACTGGTTCTGAATTGACACTGATCCCAGGAGATTCCAAGAAACATTTGGCCCTCCAGTTAAGAGTAGGGTCTTATGGAGGACAGGTGATTACTGGAGCTTTGACTGATGACATATGCAGAGGATGGGAAATAAATCCAACCAAGATTCAAGGACCATCTACTTTAGTGAAATTCTTAGGAGTACAGCGGTGTGGGACATGCAGAGATATTCCTTCTAAGGTGAAAGATAAGTTATTGAACCTGGCCCCTCCCACCACCAAGAAAGAAGCACAGTGTTTAGTGGGTCTATTTGGATTCTGGAGACAACACATTCCTCACATAGGTGTTGTTACTCAGGCCTATTTACCGAGTGACTCAGAAAGCTGCTAGCTTTGTGTGGGGCCCAGAACAGGAGAAGGCTCTTCAACAGGTGCAGGCTGCACCACCACTTGGACCATATGATCCAGCAGACCCAATGGTACTTGAGGTGTCAGTGGCAGATAGAGAAGCTGTTAGGAGCCTCTGGCAGGCCCATGTAGGTGAGTCACAGAAGAGATCTTTGGAATTTTAGAGTAAAACTCTACTGTCATCTGCAGACAACTATTCTTCCTTTGAAAAACACCTGGCCTGCTATTGGGCCTTAGAGGAAACTGAATGTTTGACAATAGGACACCAAGTTACTATGCAACCTGAACTGCCCATCATTAGCTGGGTGTTATCAAGCCCTCCAAGGCATAAAGTAGGGCGTGCACAACAGCAGTCTATTATTAAATGGAAGTGGTATATACGTGATTGGGCCAGAGCAGGTCCTGAAGGCACAAGCAAGTTACATGAAGAAGTTGCTCAGATTCCTATGGTTTCTACTCATGTTATGCCATCTGCTGCCAAGCCTGTGCCCATAGTCTCATGGGGTGTTCCCTATGACCAGCTGACTGAAGAAGAAAAGACAAGGACCTGGTTTATAGATGGCTCTGCATGGTATGCAGGCACCACCCAGAAGTGGACAGCTGAAGCATTACAACCCCTTTTTGGGACAACCCTGAAAGATACAGGTGAAGGAAAATCTTTACAGTGGGCAGAACTTTGGGAAGTACACATGGTATTATAGTTTGTTTGGAAAAAGAAATGGCCAGATGTATGATTGTTCACGGACTCATGGGCTGTAGCCAATGGATTGGCTGGATGGTCAGGGATGTGGAAAGATCACAATTGAAAATTTGTTGAGAAAGACATCTGGGGAAGAAGTATGTGGATATATCTCTCCAAATGGGCAAAGGATGTGAAGATATTTGCATCCCATGTAAATGCTTACCAAAAGGTGACTTCAGCTGAGAAGGAGTTCAATAATCAAGTGCATAAAATGACCCATTCTGTGGATAGTCAGCCTCTTTCCCCACCCATCCCAGTTATTGCCCAGTGGGCACAGGAACAAAGTGGCCATGGTGGCCGAGATGGAGGTTATGCTTGGGCTCAGCAACACAGACTTCCACTCACCAAGGCTGACCTGGCTACAGCTGCTGCTGAATGCCAGATTTGCCAACATCAGAAACCAACACTGAGCCCCATATATGGCATCATTCCTCAAGGTGACCAGCCAGAAACCTGGTGGCAGGTTGACTATATTGGACCACTTCCCCCATGGAAAGGACAACATTTTTTCTTACTGGTGTAGATACTTATTCTGGTTATGGATTTGCCTTTCCTACACTTAATGCTTCTGCCAAAACCACCATCCGTGGACTTACAGAATGCCTTATCTATCATCTTGGTATTCCACACAGTATCATTCCACACGTTTGGTCCCTTAACTGCCAGGACAAGGTTTCTAATCCCCTAAATGAGTCCATCTGTGCATTTGGCCTAGTGAATCTTTGGCCTACTTTCTGGGGAGTATAGTTCTCCTTTCTTGTGTGCACCCACTCTTGATAATAGTTGGGAGGGTGGCTAGCAATCTCAGTCCTTTTTTAAAGTGAGGCTGTTCCTTAATTTTGTCCCATTTTCCAATTGGTATCTCTTACAAACCCATAATCAGTATAGGCTCCTTCATATCCATTCCTGGAGTTACTTGCTCTGCCTGGCTATTGCCCATTTAGTCTTTTTCATTCGGATGTCCTGGGCAGTGAATACTCACAGTGGCTGGCTTCATTAGGACATCTAAGAAGTCCAAGATTTCCTGTTGGTTTCTTCTGATGTGAGCAGTCCTCTTGGCATATATCCCTGTGGACGTGGGCTGTGGCAAAGGCATACCTGTTATCCGTGTGGATGTTGATTTTCTTGCTGGTTCCAAGTTCCAAGGTCTTGGTGAGGGCAATGAGCTCCACTTTCTGCATTGCCATGCCAGGGGGTAAAGATTCTTCTACCCAGATGACATTTGTGCCATCCACCATAGCACCAAAGCACCTGCTGCCATCATGGAGAAAATGGTTCTGGTCTGTATAAACTTTCAGCAGGGGTCAGTTTCTCTTTTTGGACCAGTTAGCTGCAGCCCGTTGCCAGGAAGTATATCTGGTCCCCTACCCATTTTGGAGAGTATGTCTTACTCCAACAGAGAGTTGGAACAGTCTGGGGTGACCCTAAATGAATGGGCTACCCATCCCATCCCTAAGTCTGCTGTTCTTCGGGTAGTCCATGAATACATTTTGGTGCCAGGGGCTTCTTGGATCCAAGATCTTTTCTTGGAAACAGTGCCATTGGCTTGGAAGACCGAGTGTTGAGCCCGTGTCCACCAAGAACTGAGTGGGTTTCTCTTTCACTCCCACGGTTATCCTGGGTTGGGGGAGGTGGTCAGAAAACCCATCTGCCCTAGTTGCTGTCTTCACCCAGGGCTAACACCTGGGTTTGCCATTTGGGGGCACTTTTCCCAAGACCTGGGAATTCCTGCTCCTGGCTTCTATTTCTTAGGGCACACTCTGGCTCAGTGGCCTCTTTCCTTATAGTATGCACACTGGTCCTTTTCTGTCTCCCTTTTCTGCTTTTTCTAACTATTATAGCCAGGATTCTCTGTAGCTTCCTTCCTTCTCTGTCATTTTCTTTCTTTTTCTCTGTTTCTTCTCCTCCTCTGTCTCCCTGTCTCAGCAAACTGTACTAAATCTTTCTATAGACTTTTTCAATAACCTATACTATTAAATCCTTTTACAGACCTTCTCAGCAACCTGCACCAAATCCTTCTAGCCTCTGAAGCTTTTTCCTGATATCTCTACTAGCCCTGTCTATAAGAGCCATTGTCATAGTAGCTTTATATTCCGAGTCCCTGGATTCATAGCATGTATATTGGCAGAATGCCTCTATGAGCTGCCCTAGAAAAGCTGTAGGTGACTCGTCTGGTACCTGCTTAACCTTACATGCCTTGGCCAAATTTGTGTGCTGCCATGTTCTCGAGACCTGCCAATGGAGTCTGGTGTGTTGGTCTTTTAGGTGCCTCTTATCTTTTGTCTGAGGGGGTAATCCCTTTGGCTTCCTGTATTACAAATAAAACAGTCTCAAAGAGATTGATTTGTCTCTTGGGAAATATATCCTTAGTGAAAAAGCTACCATGGTATCAGGATAGGTGGTCTCAGGTCTTCTCTAAATAGCAATTGAGCATAATTATTACCATTTTGTAAATTATAAACTATAAGATAGACATAACACCTAGTTTACCATCCCTGTCAATTAAACAAATCCCTTTCATCTGTATTATCTTAAAGGACTGTCAGAATTAACACTTAAGAATTAACATTGTAAGGATTGACTCATGTCCTGGATTTAAATTTTATGTCACCTGAAAATCATTATCCTAAATCTATATCAGCGCCGGGTGGTGGTGGTACATGCCTTTAATCCCAGCACTTGGGAGGCAAGGGCAGGCAGATTTCTGAGTTTGAGGCCAGCCTGGTCTACAAAGTGAGTTCAGGACAGCCAGGGATACACAGAGAAACTCTGTCTCGAAAAACAAAACAAAACAAAACAAAACTATATCAGCATTCTCAGGGTTAAACAGCTTGGGCTGTCTATGAGACTAACAGTCTTCAATACCATGAGAAATCTGAGAGTGACCAATATCAACTGAAAATATATAGAAAGCTTAACACAGATTTTAAGACTTAAACATCATATACCATGGATTTTTGACATATTTTGAAAACCAACTATCTATGTAATGTAATGTGGACTGTTGTCTGTTAAACTATCTTCAGCTATTCCTGATTAAAACCTAGAAAACACCCTAACAATAAACTCAGAGACTTATATTTCTATTTAGCCTTAAACTCACAGGTTTAAAGATCTCATATCGGTAATAATAAAGAACTGGGTGTAAATCCTGTACTTTTAAATTTAGTATTTATACCAATGAAAACCTTGATTTTCTATCAAAATAAACACTGTATCAAATAAGAACTTATGCCTTGAGCTTAATATCAATTATAAAGATTTTAGTATCACAAAGACAGATTTTTTTTCACTTAATATTTTAGAATCTAGTCTTCAGGAGGTCTCCCTTATTTTGACCTCTCCCAGAGGAACATTATCACCACAAAGATTAACATCCCATCAATCATGACAATTTAAACAAGTTAAAATAAAAGAAATAAACCATTTGTGCGAACTTAAACCCAAAATTCTCGCACCTGCCATACTGAGCGTCTTGTTAAGACTTGTTTTCCTTTTCAGGGGGCATTAGAGCCCAAGTATTTTGTCTCTCGTTTTATTCTAAGTTGGCACACTTGAGTCATGTGACCTAATTTTGGTGTGCTTGAGTCACATGACCTGGTATAAGGTGAAATCTCAGGTTTGTTTTGATCTGCTTTTCCCTAATGACTAATTGGGTACTTAAGTAATCGTTGAGTACTTCTTAAGGTGCCTCTCGGCCATCCGAATTACTTCAGGTAAAAATTCTTTGTGTAGATCTGTACCCCATTTTTTAATAGGGTTATTTGGTTCCCTGGGGTCTAACTTCTTTAGTTCTTTGTATATATTGGATATTAGCCCTCTATCAGATGTGGGGTTAGTGAATATACTTTCCCAATTTGATTGTTGCCGTTTTGTCCTTTTAACAGTGTCCTCTGCCTTACAGAAACTTTGTAATTTTATGAGGTCCCATTTGTCAATTCTTGATCTTAGAGCATAATCTATTGGTGATCTGTTCAGGAACTTTTCCCCTGTGCCCATGTCCTCAAGGGTCTTCCCCAGTTTCTTTTCTATTAGTTTCAGTGTGTCTGGTTTTATATGGAGGTCCTTGATCCACTTGGAGTGAAGTTTAGTACATGGAGATAAGAATGGATCAATTCGCATTCTTCTGCATGCTGACCTCCAATTGAACCAGCACCATTTGTTGAAAAGGCTATCTTTTTTGAACTGGATGTTTTTGTCTCCTTTGTCGAAGATCAAGAGACCATAGGTGTGTGGATTCATTTCTGGATCTTCAATTCTATTCCATTGGTCCACTTGTCTGTCACTGTGCCAATACCATGCAGTTTTTAACACTATTGCTCTGTAGAATTGCTTGAAGTCAGGGATACTGATTCCCCCAGCATTTCTTTTGTTGTTGAGAATAGTTTTAGCTATCCTGGGTTTCTTGTTATTCCAGATGATTTTGAGAATTGCTTTTTCTAACTCTGTGAAGAACTGAGTTGGGATTTTGATGGGGATTGCATTGAATCTGTAGATCGCTTTTGGCAAGATGGCCATTTTAACTATATTAATCCTGCCAATACACGAGGTGTCATTTCCCTAACTTCTTTCTCAGCCTGCTTATCCTTTGAGTATAGGAAGGCAACTGATTTGCTTGAGTTGATTTTATAACAAGCCACTTTGCTGAAGTTGTTTATCAGCTGTAGGAGTTCTCTGGTGGAGGTTTTCGGGTCACGTAAGTAGACTATCATGTCATCTGCAAATAGTGATAATTTGACTTCTTCCTTTCCAATTTGTATCCCCTTGACCTCCTTATGTTGTCTAATTGCTCTAGCTAGAACTTCAAGTACTATATTGAAAAGATATGGAGAGAGAGGAAAGCCTTGTCTAGTCCCTGATTTTAGTGGTATTGCTTCAAGTTTCTCTCCATTTAGTTTGATGTTGTCTACCGATTTGCTGTATATTGCTTTAACGATGTTTAGGTATGGGCCTTGAATTCCTGTTCTTTCCAATACTTTTAGCATGAAAGGATGCTGGATTTTGTCAAATGCTTTTTCTGCATCTAATGAGATGATCATATGGTTTTTTAATTTGAGTTTGTTTATGTAGTGGATAGCATTGATGGATTTCCTCATATTGAACCATCCCTGCATCCCAGGGATGAAGCCTACTTGATCATGGTGGATGATCATTTTGATGTATTCTTGGATTCGTTTGGCAAGAATTTTATTAAGTATTTTTTGCATCAATATTCATAAGAGAAATTGGCCTGAAGTTCTCTTTCTTTGTTGTATCTTTGTGTGGTTTTGGTATCAGCGTAATTGTGGCTTCATAGATCGAGTTGGGTAGAGTTCCTTCTGTTCCTATTTTGTGGAATAGTTTGAAGAGTATTAGTGTTGGGTCTTCTATGAAGGTCTGATAGAAATCTGCACTGAAGCCATCTGGTCCCGTGCTTATTTTTGTTGGGAGACTTTCTATGACCCTTTTTATTTCTTCAGGTGTTATGGGACGGTTTAGTGGATCTATTTGATCCTGATTTAGTTTTGGTGTCAGATATCTGTCTAGGAAACTCCATTTCCTCCAGATTCTCCAGTTGTGTTGAGTACAGGCTTTTGTAGTAGGATCTAATGATTTTTTGAATTTCCACAGTTTCTGTTGTTATATCTCCCTTTTCATTTCTAAGTTTGTTAATCTGGATACTGTCTCTGTGTCCTTTGATTAGTCTGGCTATGGGTTTATCTATCTTGTTGATTTTGTCAAAGAACCAGCTCCTGGTTTTGTTGATTCTTTTTATGGTTTTCTTTGTTTCTGCTTGATTGATTTCAGCCCTGAGTTTGATGATTTCCTGCCTTCTACTCCTCCTGGGTGAAATAGCTTTTTTTTTTCCAGGGCTTTCAGGTGTGTCATTAAGCTGTTAGTGTATGCTCTCTCCATTTTCTTTTTGGAAGCACTCAGGGCTATGAGTTTTCCTCTTAGCACTGCTTTCGTTGTGTCCCATAGATTTGGGTATGTTGTGTCTTCATTTTCATTAAATTCTAAAAAGTCTTTAATTTTCTTCTTTATTTCTTCCTTGACCAAGTTATCATTGAGTAGAATATTGTTCAGTTTCCACATGTATGTGGGTTTTCTGTTGCTTTTGTTGCTATTGAAGACCACTTTTACTCCATAGTGATCTGATAGGAGGCATGGGATTAGTTCAATCTTCTTATATTTGTTGTGGTCTCTCTTGTGACCAATTATATGGTCGATTTTGGAGAAGGTACCATGAGGTGCTGAGAAAAAGGTATATTCTTTTGCTTTAGGATAGGATGTTCTATATATATCTGTTAAATCTAATTGGTCCAAAGCTTCAATTAGTTTTATTGTATCCCTGTTTAGTTTCTGTTTTTCTGATCGGTCCATTGAGGAAAGTGCAGTGTTGAAGTCACCCACAAGTATTGTGTTAGGTGCAATGTGTGCTTTGAGCTTTAATGAAGTTTCTTTTATGAATGAGGGTGCCCTTGCATTTGGAGTATAGATGTTCAGGATTTAGAGTTCTTCTTGTTGTATTTTTCCTTTGACCAGCCAGAAGTGTCCCTCAGAGTCTCTTCTGATGACTTTGGTTTGAAAGTCAATTTTATGATATTAAAATGGCTACTCCAGATTGTTTCCTGATACCATTTGCTTGTAAAATTGTCTTCCAGCCTTTTACTCAGAGGTAGTGTTTGTCTTTGACCCTGAGGTGTGTTTCCTGTATGCAGCAAAATGTAGGGTCCTGTTTATGTATCCAGTCGGTTAGTCTATGTCTTTTTATTGGGGCATTGAGTCCATTGATGTTAAGAGATATTAAGGAATAGTGATTGTTACTTCCTGTCATTTTTGACGTTATTTTTTAAATTGGACTGGTTAACTTCTTTTGGGTTTGATGAAAGGTTACTATCTTGCTTTTTCCATGGTCAAGCTTCCCTCCTTGTATTGGTGTTTTCTTCCTATTATCCTTTGTAGAGCTGGGTTTGTGGATAGATGTTGGGCAAACTTGGTTTTATCATGGAATATCTTAGTTTCTCCATCTATGGTGATTGAGAGTTTTGCTGGATATAGTAGTTTTGGCTGGCATTTGTGTTCTCTTTGAGTCTGCATGAGATCTGCCCAGGATCTTCTAGCCTTCATAGTCTCAGGTGAAAAGTCTGCTGTGATTCTGATAGGTGTTCCTTTATATGTTACTTGGCCTTTTTCTCTTACTGTCTTTAATTTTCTTTCTTTGTTTAGTACATTTGGTGTTTTGATTATTATGTGATGGGAAGTATTTCTGTTCTGGTCCAGTCTGTTTGGATTTCTGTAGGCTTCTTGTATATTCATTGGCATCTCTCTCTTTAGGTTAAGGAAGTTTTCTTTCATAATTTTATTGAAGATATTTGCTGGCCCTTTAAGTTGTAAATCTTCACTCTCATCTATGCCTATAATCCTTAAGTTTGGTTTTCACATTGTGTCCTGGATTTCCTGGATATTTTGGGTTACAAGCTTTTTCATTTTGCATTTTCTTTAACTGTTGAGTCCATGGTTTCTATAGTATCTTCAGCATCTGAGATTCTTTCTTCTATCTCTTGTATTCTGTTGTTGATATTTGCATCTATGTCCCCTGATTTCTTCCCAAGGCTTTCTATCTCCAAAGTTGTCTCCCTTTGAGTTTTCTTAGTTGTTTCTACTTCTGATTTTAGATCCTGGATGGTTTTGGTTAGCTCCTTCACTTGCTTGTTTGTGCTTTCCTGTAATTCTTTAAGAGATGTTTGTGTTTCCTCTTTCATGACCTCAGCCTCTTGACCAACGTTCTCCTGTATTTCTATAAGTGATTTTTGCCTTTCTTCCTTATTGGCTTTTGTATTCTCCTGAATTTCTTTCAATGATTTTTGTGTTTCCCTTGCAAGGGCTTCTAACTTTTGATCCATTTTCTCCTGAATTTCTTTAAGTATGTCCTTCATGTGTTCCTGTACCAGCATCATGACCAGTGATTTTAAATCCAAATCTTGTTTTCCTGGTGTGATGGGGTATCCAGGACATGCTGTTAAAGGAGAATTGGGTTCAGATGTTGCCATATTGCCTTGATTTCTGTTAGTGACATTCCTGCATTTGCCTTTTGCCATCTAGTTCTCACTGGTGTTAGTTGGTCTTGTCAATGCTGGACTCACCAGTGCAAGCTGCCTCTTCCCAGGTGGCCTCTGGTGCCCAGCTTACCTCCTGCACTGCCTGGAGACAGGGTGCTGTTGGCCAAGCTCTTCAGATCCTGAAGCAGACACCTGAAGGCTCCTGCTGGGTACTGCTGGATTCACCAGAGTACACTGACTCCTCCCAGCCCGCCTCCAGGAAACCCCTCTTGCCTCCTGCAGGATCCGGAGATGTGGTATTGCAGCCCAGACTGATCTGGATCAGGAAGTGGAGAGATCTGAGGGCTCCAGCCAGAGGCCTCAGGACTGGAATCTAAGCTCTGTGCCACTGGAGCAAGCTGTGAGCTCCCAGACTGCCTCCGGGTGCATACCAGGTCTCCTGCACTTCCTGTAGACTGAGTGCTGTGGCCCAGGCTTTTCAGATCCCAAAGCAGACACCTGAAGGCTCCTGCGGGGTGGTGGGGGTGGGGGATCCGCTGGATTCACCAGAGCACACTGACTTCTCCTAGTCGGCCTCATGGAAGGCTGTATTATTTTCTATCCTTTCATTGTCAACTTCTATTTCAGTTCAGAATTTAAATTTTTGTATGTGAACTTGTTAAGAACTTATCATGTATTTATGTATTCTGAAAGATGTACAAGTAATGAGGACAAAGATGTAAGAGAGGAGAAATGAATATTTTTCCATTTCTCTGCTTAGAGAAGAATTTTTCTCTTTCCCACACTGAAGCTCTTATTGTTTGACCCCCTTTCCTTAGATACCTTTAATAGCAAACATTTTACAACTTAGTAATAAATTCTACAATCACTTTTCTTTTTGTATTGAATATATTCATTTACAATTCAAATGTTATACCCCTTCACGGTTTCCCCCCTCCCCGAAAACCCCCAACCCATCCTCCCACACCCTGCCTCCAACTTCTATTTCACACCACTCCTCCACTCAAACCACTCCCACGAACCCCCTCAATTTCCCCATGGTGGGGCATCTATCAAGCCTTCATAGGACCAAGGACCTTTCCTCCCTCTGATGCCAAACAAGGCTTTCCTCTGCCACTCTAATGGAACCATGTGTAAACCTTGGTTGATAGCTTACTTACTGGGAGCCCTGGGGCTTCTGGTTGGCTAACATCATCATTCTTCTCATGAGGGTGCAGAACCGCCCAGCTCATCCAGTCTGCCCTCCAACTCCTCTATTGGGAACACTGTGCACAGTCAAATGGTTGTCTGCTAGTATCTTCCTCTGTATGTGTAAGGCTCTGGCAGGTCCCCTCCAAAAGGAAACCATAACAGGCTCCTTTTGGTATGCACTTCTTGTCATACAAAGTAGTTTCAGGGTTTGGTGACTGTTTATAGGATGAATCCCCAGGGAGGACAGTCTCTGGGTGGCCTTTCCTTCAGTCTCTGCTCCACACTTTGTCTCCATAGTTGTTCCTGTGAGTATTTAGTTCCCTTTCTCATCGGAACCAAAGCACTCCCATTTTGGTCTTCCTTCTTTTTGAGCTTCCTGTGGTCTGTGAATTGTAACTTATTTATTTTGAACTTTTGGGCTAATATCCACTTATCAATGAGTACATACCATGCGTGTTCTTTTGTTATTGGGTTACCTCACTCAGGATGAAACTTTCTAGTTCATCCATTTACCTAAGAGTTTCAAGAATTCACTGTTTTTAAAAGTTGAATATTACTCCATTTTGTATATATACCACATTTTCTGTATCCATTTATCTGTTGAAGGACATCTGGGTTCTTTCCAGCTTCTGGCTATCATAAATGAGGCTACTATGAACATAGTGAGAATGCATCCATATTAAGTGTTGAAGTATCTTCTGGGTATATGCCCAGAAGTAGTATACCTGGGTCCTCAGGTAGTACTGTGTTCAATTTTCTGAGGAATGGCCAAAATTATTTCCAGAGCAGTTTTATCAGCTTGCAATCCCACCAACAACATAGAAGTGTTCCTCTTTCTCCACATCCTCTCCAGCATCTGCTGTCCCCAGAGGTTTCCATTTTAGCCATTCTGACTGGTGTGAGGTAGAATCTCAGGGTTGTTTTGATTTGCATTTCCCTGATAACTAAGGATGCTGAACAATTTTTTAGGTGTTTCAGAGCCTCAGTTGAAAATTCCCTGTTTATCTCTGTACCCCATTTTTTATAGGGTTATTTGACCCTCTGGAGTCTAACTTCTTGAGTTCTTTGTATACATTCGATATTAGCCAGCTATCAGAGGAAGGATTGGTAAAGATCTTTTCCAAATCTGTTGGTTGCCATTTTGTCCTATCCACAGTGTCCTTTGCCATACAGAAGCTTTGCAGTTTTATGAGGTCCCATTTGTAGATTCTTTTTCTTAGAGCAAAATCCATTGGGATTCTACTAAGGAAAATTTCCCCTGTGCCCATGTTCTCAAGGTTCTTCCCCACTTTCTCCTCTATAACCTTCAGTGTATCTGGTTTTATGTGGAGGCCCTTGATTCATTTGGACTTGAACTTTTTACTAAGAAATAAGAATGGGTCAATTTGCATTTTTCTGCATGCTGACCTCCAATGATCCAGCACTATTTGTTTAAAATGGTGTCTTTTTTCCCACTGGATGTTTTTAGCTCCTTTGTCAATGATCAAGTGACCATAGTTGTGTAGGTTCATATATGAGTCTTCAATTCCATTGCATTGATCTTCCTACCTGTCTCCTTACCAGTACCATAGTTTTTAATTACTTTTTCACTATTGCTCTGTAGTAGAGCTTGAGGTCAGGGATGGTGATTCCCCCAGGAGATCTTTTGTTTTGGAGAATAGATTTTGCTATCCTGGGTTTTTTGTTATTCTAAATGAATTTGCAGATTGCTCATTCTAGCTCTATGAAGAATGGGTTTGGAATTTTGATGGGGGATTGAATTGAATTTGTACATTGCTTTCAGCAAAATGACCATTTTTATTATATCAATCCTTCCAATCCATGAGCATGCAAGACATCTTTCCATCTTCTGAGATCTTTATTTCTTTCTTTCTACAGAGGCTTGAAGTTGTTGTCATACAGATCGTTTACTTGATTAATTAGAGTCACACCAAGGTATGTAATATTATTTGTGACTATTGTGAAGGGTGTCATTTCCCTAATTTCTTTCTCAGCTTGTATATCCTTTGAGTAGAGGAAGGCTATTGATTTGTTTGAGCTAATTTTATATCCATCTACTTTGCTGAAGTTGTTTATCAGCTTTAGGAGTGCTCTGGTGGAATTTTTGGGGTCACTTAACATGATCATATCATCTGCATGCAGTGAATCTTTGACTTCTTCCTTTCCAATTTGTATAACTTTGACCTCCTTTTGTTGTCTAATTGCTCTGGATAGGACTACAAGTATGATATTGAATAGATAGGGAGAGAGTGGGCAGCCTTTTCTGGTCCCAATTTTACTGGGATTGCTTCAAGTTTTTCTCCATTTAGTTTGAAGTTGGCTACCAGTTTACAGTATATTGCTTTCATTATGATTAGGTATGGGCCTTGGATTCCTAATCTCTCCAAGATTTTTATCATGAAGTGATTCTGAATTTTGTCAAAAGATTTTTCAGTATCTAATGAAATGACAATGTGGTTTTTTTTCTTTGAGTTTGTTTATGTAATGTTTTACATTGATGGATTTCCATACATTGAACCAAACTGCATACCTGGGATAAAGCCTACTTGATCGTGGTGAATTATTGTTTTGATGCATTCTTGGATTCAGTTGGCCAGAATTTTGTTGAGTATTTTTGCACCAATGTTCATAAGGGAAATTGATCTGAAGTTCTTTCCTTGTTTGGTATTTGTGTGGTTTAGGCATAAACATTATTGTAGCTTCATAGAATGAATTGGGTATTGCTCCTTGAGTTTTTATTTTGTGCAATAGTTTGGAGAGTATTGGTATTAGCTCTTCTTTAATAATCTGATAGATTTCCCCACTAGACTCATCTGGTCCAGGGCTTTTTTGGGGGTGGTGGTGAGACTATTAACAACTGCTTCTATTTCCTCAGGACCTATGGGACTATTTAGATAGTTTATCTGATCCTTTTTATCATTGACACCTGGTATGTATCTAAAAGATTGTCCACTTCATCCAGATTTTCCAGTTTTGTTGAGTATAACCTCTTATAGTAGGATCTCATGATTTTTGAATTTATAGTTTCTCTTGTTATGTCTCCCTTTTCTTTCTGATTTTATTAAATTGGGTAGTGCTTCTGAGTCTTCTGGTTAGTCTGGTCAGTTTATCTATCTTGTTGATTTTTTCACAGAACCAGTTCCTGGTTTTGTTGATTCTTTGTATAGTTCTTTTTTTCTATTTGATTGATTTTGGCCTTGAGTTTGATTATTTCCTGTGGTCTCCTCCTCTTGGGTGTATTTGCTTCTTTTTTTTCTTTTTTTTTTTTCTTTTTCTTTTTTCTAGAGCTTTCAGGTGTGTTGTCCAGCAGTTAGCATTAGCTGTCTCCATTTTCTTTTTGGAGGCACTGTGAGATATTAGTTTTCTTCTTAGCACTGCTTTCATTGTGTCCCGTACATTTTGGTATGATGTGTCCTCATTTTCATTAAATTCTAAAAACTCATTATTTTCTTTTTTTATTTCTTTCTTGACCTAGCTATCATTTAATAGCACATTGTTTAATGTCCATGTGTATGTGTGTTTTCTGTTGTTTTTGTTTGAACTTAAGATCAGCCTTAGGCTGTTGTGGTCTGATAAGGTGCATGGAATTATTTCAATATTCCTGTATCTGTTGAGGCGTGTTTTGTGACCAATTATATAGTCTATTTTGAAGAAGGGACCATGAGGTACTGAGAAGAAGGTATATTCTTTTGCTTCAGGATGGAATGTTCTATAAATATGTTAGATCTATTTGGTCTATAACTTCAGTTAGTTTCACTCTGTCTCTGTTTAGTTGTTAAATGTGGAATTCTCTTTATGTGGCTATCTTCTTTTGGGTTTGTTGAAACAAGATTACTTTATTGCTTTTTCTAGGGTGTAGTTTCCTGCCTTGTGTTGGTATTTTTCTACCGATTTTTCTTTGAAGTGCTGGGTTTGTAGAAAGATATTGTGTAAATTTGGTTATGTCATGGAATGTCTTATTTTCTCCATCTATGGTAAATTGAGAGTTTTTCTGGGTATAGTAGCCTGTGATGACATTTATGTTTTCTTAGGGTGTGTATGACATCTGCCCAGGATCTTCTAGCCTTCATAGTTTCTGGTGTGAAGGCTGGTATAATTCTTCTAGGTCTGCATTTATATGTTACTTGACTTTTTTCCCTTGCTGCTTTCAATATTCTTTATTTGTTTAGTGCATTTGGTGTTTTGATTGCTATGTGTCTGGAGGAGTTTCTTTTCTGGTACAGTTTGTTTGGAGTTCTGTAGACTTCTTGTATGCTCATGGGTATCTCTTTCTTTAGGTTATGGAAGTTTTCTTCTATAATTTTGCTGAAGATGTTTGCTGGCCCTTTAAGTTGTAAATCCTCACTCTCTTCTATACCTTTAATCCTTAGATTTAGTCTTCTTATTGTGTCCTGTATTTCCTGGATGTTTTGGGTTAGAAGGTTTTGCATTTTGCACTTTCTTTGACTGTTGAGTCAATGTTTTCTATAGTATCTTCAGCTCCAGAGATTCTTTCTTCTATCTCTTGTATTATGTTGTTGATGCTTGCATCTATGACTCCTGATTTATTTCCAAGATTTTGCATCTGAAGAGATGTCTCACTTTGTGATTTCTTTATTGTATCTACATCAATTTTTGATCCTGAGTAGTTTCGGTTAGTTCCTTCACTAGTTTTTTTGTGTTTTCATGAATTTTTAAGGGGTATTTTTTTTGTTTCCTCTTTAAGGGCTTCTAACTGTTGACCCATGTTCTCTTGTGTTTCTTTAAGGGATTTTTCTGTTTCCTCTTTAAGGGCTTCTACCTGTTTACAATGTTCTCCCATAATTCCCTAAGGGATTTTTGTGTTTCTTCCTTAAGGCCCTCTACCCATTGAACCATTTTTTTCCCATATTTCTTTATGGAATTTTTGTGTTTCCTCTTAAAGTGCTTCTACCTGTTGACCCATGTTCTCTTGTATTTCTTTAAGGGAGTTATTTATGTCTTTCTTGAAGTCCTCTATCAGCAGCATGAGATGTGATTTTAAATCCACCTCTTGCTTTTCTGCTGTGTTTGGGTATCCAGGATTTGCTGTTGTGGGAGATCTAGGTTCTGAAGGTGCCATGTTGCCTTGGTTTCTGTTGGTAATATCCTTGCATTTGCTTTTTGCCGACTAGTTTTCTCTAGTGTTAGCTGGTCTTGTTTTCTCTGATTTTGGATTGTCTGTCCTGCAATCCTGTGTATATGTACTCCTGTAATTCTTGTTCTCTTTGTGCACACAGGTATGTAGGGTCTCCTGGGAGACCAGCTGTTGTGTGTTCCCAGGCCTCTCTGCACACCAAATGTGCTGATTGCGGCTGGTTCTCTAAAAGTATCAGGAGATGGTGTCTTCACTGTGGCAGAACTGTCAAGATTCTGCCACAGCAGAAAGAGCAAATGCCCTGAGTGCAACTGGTTCTCTAGGAAGTATCAGGAGATGATGTCTTCATTGTAGCATACCTGGCAAGGTTTTGCCACAACAGAATGTGCTGGTAGGGGCTGGAGAGATGGCTCAGTGGTTAAGATCCTGGAAGGCTTGATCCAGCATTGTAGGGGAGTACCAGGACAGAGAAAATGGAGGGGGAAAGATAGGAGAATGGATGGAGAGAAGAGGACTTATGGGACATATGGGGGGGGGGGGGAACTGGGAAAGGTGAAAGCTTTTAGAATGTAAACAAATAATATAGTAAATAAATTTTTAAAAAGAAAAAAAAGAATTCTGGTAGCAGCAGAAGAGGGATAAGGATTGGAAGTGGACTGCTATTCAAATGGGCAGGACTTTCGGTGGTTGCTGGATACTCTGAGCCCTGGTGGCAGCTCTGGGCCTTCCGAGGTGGGAGAAGGATTCTTACCAACTGCCCAAAATTAGCTGGTTCTCGAGGAAGTGTCAGGAGATGGAATCTTCACTGTGGCAGACCTGGCAGACTTGGCAAGGTTCTTCCACAGCAGAAAGGGCTGGTGGCCCTATAATTACTTTTCAAGTGTCCCTTTTACTTCTTGTGACTTCAGACTAGAAGGCTGAAATAGAGAGCCATGCAGTTCCTGTTGGGATAGTACAAAGGCTATTTACTTAATTCTTTGAGGCTTGAAGAAGAGGTTCTAAGTTCTAGAAACTGCAGTTTCTGTCCACAGAGGATCACAGAAGGCAGGAAAGCTATAGAAGCAAGGTAACTTTGACTTAGTAAACTTTTTATTATTATACGGCAACCCTAAATATCTCATAAGACAATGTCTTACCCCCATATCTCATAAGACAAAGTCTTAGCCCGCTGCTTCCTCAAGAAGAACAGACAGGAAAGAAGACACTTCCAAGTCTGGCCTCTGGTACACTCTTTCCTTCTTCCTCCTTCTCTTCCCTTCTCTTTCCCTGAACCAGGTCACTCCAAACCCACCTACCTATGATCCCTTGTGTAATTTGCTGTAGCCAATTTTATTTAACCAATAGTTTTAAATTAAGGAACAAGGTTTGTACAACAAAAGCAAACTTATGTTACTAACATAAGAAGGAGGCCTAGACCTTCTGGGATGGAATTTAGCATTAAAATACTCAGCAATTGACCAAACAGCAACAGTTGATTATGCTTATTTTAGCCAAATTTGATATAAAGAACTTGAAGCAAATGTCAACTCTCTTGTTACAGATAAGATGATTTTGCTTGTTTGTACTTTATTTTCGTGCTATCTATGGGTACTTAGGAATTTATTTTGTTACAAATGATATAGTCTAGATTTTCATAATAACACTACTAATAAGTCATGGTAAATATGCTTGAGAAATACAGAAGGAATGCATATTTGTTCATAATAATCGCCATTTTCATTACAGTTTCATTTACAAACATATTGCACTACTCAGCCACAGAAGTAGTAGCATACCATATACATATTATAGTCTTTTTACATTTTTTCATTGAAATAATTTTATACATGATGGCTTATTATATTCTTTCTTATTTCCCAGTTCCTCCCAGATTCTGCTTCCTCCCTACCCACTCAAATTCATGTTCTTTTTCTTTCTAATAAAGAAATAAACAAATAACAGTAAAAGGGGAAAACAACAAAAACATAAATCAAAAACTGAAATTTAAAAGAGAGAAAGTAAAATAACAAAAGAGGACAAGAAAAATTGTAATGCAAGATTTTCTTTGTATGTTTCTACATTCTCCTGGAGTATGATTTATACATATAGAGACAATCTATTTGCAAGTTATACCTGCTGAGAAAGAGAAATGCCCTACTATTCTTGCTGCTAATGATTGCACATAACATCGCTTTACACATTTTATTTTAGTTTTAGGGCAAAATAATATTGAAATAACAATAATGAAAGGGGAAATCATTTGAAATGTAAATTAAGAATATATCTAATTAAAAATTGAAGAGGAAACAAGAAATAACAAAAAGATCATTTTTGCTTTTAAAATTTATCTTAATCTATCATCTATTATTTGTCTGGATGGAACTGGAGAATATGTTTAGCAAATTTAGGTCTGTATTTGGATTCTAGATATACTATTATTATGTGAGGTGGCTTACCCTAGCTAGCTTATAACTTAGTTCTCTTATCTTCAAAATCAAATTATTACGACAGCCCTTTTCTCCTTAGAGTTCTAAGAAGGTAAAACTGTAATTATATAACTTCAGTAGAAAATTCATCAAATATTAAGCACATCCTTTAAAATTAAGATATATTTAACACAAATATGAAATAATTCTAAATTGAATCACCAAATAGACTACGCTGGAAATGGCTTATATCTCCAATTGTAGATCAAAGTAGTGTCATGAAAACTTGTGAACAACCTAGACAATTGCTCACCACAAGCTCCTGATAAGCCTCTATTGCTGAAAGCAACACATAGAACACACATTGAACATGGAGATGCCCATCTGGTGCCTACCTGAAACTGGAAGGTACTCTGAACAGAATGTAAATGTAAACCCAAACCATATCACAAGCCACTGGTTTTCAATGGTGTCCTACTAGCAAGATATGCTAGAGTACTTGTTGCATAAAGCTTGTGGAAGTAACCAATCAATATCTCATTTGACTTATGACCCAATCATACATGTGACACTGCTTGTGTAATCCAGAACCTGAAATTAGTTGGTCCAGGGCCTTAAAGTAAAATAAAATTATACTGTTCTACTAAAGCAGCACCTCAATGACTCCTAATGACATCTTCTAATCATAGATCATGTGCCTTGTTCATCCATTATCAGAGAAGCTTCTTCCTGAAGCAAATTGGAATTAATACAGAGATTCAATGCATAGAATGAGAAATCTTGTAAATGGTTTCAATCTAATCCATCCCTTGAGGAATCTGTGAACCTGGCAGTGGGAAAGGTTATGGAAAAATTGTAAAAGCCAGAGGGATGAAGGACACTAAGAAAATAATACAAGATACAGCAGCACAAAGGGACATATGAACTTACCACATGCACAAGGACAGCACATCTCTCTACCTGATGGAGTCACAGAACTGAAAATAGAAGTGTACATAAGTCCCATCCATAACACAGAAGCTATCTCCAATTGATAACCACTAACAATTGAAAATTTAATTTCTCAAAAAGAATTTCCCTGAAGAAACAAATTGAAGGATAGGCTGCATACTCAATTGTTCATGGCCAACAAAAAATAAACTTAGTGACATTTTTGAAGGTTCATTTTTTCATAAAGTCATGGCATTATTTTTCTTTTTGAAATTTTTCTTTTTCATATATATGACTTCTTAGAGTGGATTACATGTTGTGGTCCATCAATTGCTGTTTACAGATGACAAATTAAAGAATCTAGTAGTTGCTCAGTTCAGAAGTTTGGATTTCTCAGATGACCTTCAATATATACCATAAACTTAAAGAAGTAGGTTTAATACTAGTGAATAAATAAATTTGCCAGAGTGCAGGTGTAAGTGTGATTCCATGCTTTCTCACCTCCTCAAATTTAACAGTCACACAATTAATAACAATCTGGCACTTATTGGACTGGTGACTTTCTCAGTTAGTCAGTGTCAGGCAGCACAGGCATGAGGACTGGCAATTGGATACCTAGAACCCTCCCCAAAAGCATGCACAGTGGCATTCTTCTATGAGCCCAGTACTAGAGAGCTTAGGCTGCAGGTTCCCTCTGCCCAAGTCACATGTTGTTGGCATTAGCTGGGTATTACAAATATTCCCCAAACCTGAAAGTCAGTTCTTTCTAGCCTTTCTTGTCTCTACTGTAGAACAGAATTAGAATAAAAATTCTGAAATTTCCCAAAATGGTATGCTAAGTTGGACAAAAATTTCACTGTGAATCATTTGGAGAAAACTTGAATCCTGTCCTGCATCTAGTAATAGTGACAATATTTTCCTTTTTAATTAGTAACTATGAAAATTTAATTTCATTTGTTCCAAAACAATCCTATACATCATGGAAGAAGACTTAATTTGTCATCCTAACTTATCCTGGGATTGTTATTTGAATCTGAATGCTCCATAAACAGCTGTTTTTAAAGACTTGGAGTTCTGCAAGGTACTATTGGATCTTGGTAGAACTTTTAGGACTTGGAATGTGGTGAAAAGTCTTTGTTTCTTTAAAGGTATTCTCTTATTCTCCTTCACTCCCTCCCTCCTTTCCTCCCTACCTCCTTTCCTCCCAACCTCCTTTCCTCCCTCCCTCCTTCCTTCTTTTCCTCCCTCTCCCTCCTTTCCTCCTTCCCTCCCTCCTTCCTTCTTTTCCTCCCTCTCCCTCCTTTCCTCCTTCTCTCTCTCCTTCCCTGCTTTCCTTTCTCCCTCCCTCCCTCCCTCTCTCCCTCTCTCCTCTTTGTTACAGCTGAATAACAAAGGATAACATTACATCAGCCTCCATACATCTTATCTGACTGCTTCTTGGCTATTATGAGATAAGTTGTTTTCTATGAGACTATGCTTTGCCACAGGCCTATATCCAAAAGACTCAGCATAGTCATTGACTGAATCCTCCAAAACTGTGAGGAAAATAAAATTTCTCTCTTTGTAAATTACATTATGGACTGAGTCCTTGACTATGGCTTGCATGCTGGAACTCTGCCTAGGGGCGACAGAGAAATGAAGAAAGGGCAAACATGTACAGATAACTGATATTCTTGTATAGAAAAGCCAGAGTACCCTGGAAGTTCATAGTTTTTGTTACATGCCATTGAACATGGAAATATTTGACAAAGTTGTGGGGAGAAAGACATCCTAAAATATAGCCATACAACTCATACTGTATACCTTAAAAAAAAGTCTCATGTCTGAATTGAGGCAGCCTGCCTTCTCTTTGCTTTGTTACTGTAGATGTAATGGTAACCATTTAGCAGAACCAATCAATCTGAAAAGGAATTGTCAATAATAGGGTTGGGGATTGTTGAGCTGCTAGGTGTCAAAAGTTGCTAATTAAAACAAGAAAATGACATGAAAAGAAAATAATTTCTCTGTTTCCTATGGTAGTATATGCTGTGGTCTAGAAACACCACTTATTAGTTTGCTAGTGGTTGGTTGAACAAGTTATATTTTTGACTTCCTAGTTTGAAAGGCCAGAATTCAAGGATGAAAAATGTTGGTAGTTTCAGTGTATTTTGAAAGCAGCATTGAGTGGATTGATTTCTGCATTTTTAATTGAAAATTGATTTTTCTTTCAAACAATTAATACATGCAGACTACCTTTTCTGCCCCCCCCCCCACTCTTCCTAGCTCCCCTAACCTCACTCTCCCCAGATCCACTCTCCCTTTTTATGCATTCATAAAAGAACAGGCTTCTAAAAGACAACAGCAACAAAAGAGAAAACGAAATACAAGCCAAGCCAAAAATGTCCTTATTCAGAGGCTGGATGGTTCAATCCAATATGAGGAAGTGTTCCAAGAGGGGAATGAGTGAAAGACACACAGGCTCCCATAGCTAGGAATGCCACAAAAGTACTAAATTAACAGTTGTAATATAACTTAAAAGCAGAAGACCTGGTAGAGACCCATGCAGGCTCTGTGCTTGTTGCTTCAGTATCTGTGAGCCTGTGTTGTCTTTTTTTTTTTTTTTGATGATTCAGTGGGCCATGTACTTCTGATATCCTCCATCCCCTCTGATTTGTACAATCTTACTACTCTCTTTTCCACTGTGTTCCCCAATCTCAAATGGGAGTGATTTTATAGAAACCTCCAATTAAGACTCTCTCTCTCTCTCTCTCTCTCTCTCTCTCTCTCTCTCTCTCTCTCTCTCTCTCTCCTGAATCATATCTGGCTATGGCTCTATGCATCCCAATCCCTTGCCACAGGAACCCTCTCTAATAACAACTCGACAAGACATTGATCCTTGCTCTTTGAGCTTTGCAGACAGTGTTGGATATTTGTTTCATCTTGTAAAGAGGGCTTCAAGTTAAATCAGACATTTGTTAGCCACTCCCCCAAGTTCTGTGCTATCATTGCCTCAGCATATACAGGACAGATGGTAGGTTGAGGATTTTGTGGCTTGGTTGGTTTCCATATTTCTTTCAACACTAAAGAGACTGGAATGTATAGTTGAAAGCTCCATGCAAGCACTCACCTGACTTCTCTATTCTTAATGAGCAGTGTGGATGTTGTCTTTGACTATGAGACCCCACCGTCACTTTTCTTTTGGAGAGCAACAGTCTGTCCTACCATCATTCTGGGTTGTTTTGGTATATCCACAAGTCCTCTTGGACAGACACTCAACCTAACTCAATGCCATCCTTTCAGTGGAAGCCTTATCTAACCACAAAAGATGGATGCTTTAGAATTCATATCCCCCAGTACTAGCAAGTCTCAACAGATAAAAGATTATTGAAACAACTCCCTAGAATCTATCACTATATTTCTTACTCTATTGCTTTGCAAGAGATTGTTGGCTTTTCTTATCTGTGGAATCATCTCCTAATCTGTCTTCATTTATGTTAAGGTAAATTTGTTTGTGTCTCACATTTTAGAAAGATTAGAAGATGTAAACATAAGACTTACTTATATTTTGTTTCTTTAACAATATCATATACAAGTAAGTCTATGTTAAGTTCCTCTTTTTTTTTCCATAGAATAGAATGGATATCTGGGTTCTTTCCAGCTACTGGCTATTATAAATGAGGCTGCTATAAACATAGTGGAACATGTGTCCTTATTGAATGCTGGGGAATCCTCTGGGTATATGCCCAGGAGTAGAATAGAAGGGTCCTACTGAAGTGTCATGCCCAGTTTTCTGAGGAACCACCAGACTGATTTCCAAAGTGGTTGCACCATCTTGCAATCCCACCAGCAGTGGAGGAGTGTTCCTCTTTCTCCACATCCTCGCCAACACCTGCTATCTCCTGAGTTTTTAATCTTAGCCATTCTGACTGGTGTGAGGTGAAATCTCAAGGTTGTTTTGATTTGCATTTCCCTAATGACTAATGATGCTGAATATTTCTTAAGGTGCTTCTCAGCCATTCGAAGTTCTTCAGGTGAAAATTCTTTGTTTAGCTCTGTACCCCAATTTTAATGGAGTTATTTGGTTCTCTGGAGAATCCAGATGTCCCTCACTGGAGGAATAGATACAGAAAATGTGGTATATTTATACAATGGAATATTACACAACAATTAAAAACAATGAATTCATGAAATTCTTAGGCAAATGGTTGCAACTCGAAAATATCATCCTAAGTGAGGCAACTCATTCACAAAAGAATACACAGGGAATGCAGTCACTGATAAGTGGATATTAGCCCAGAAGCTCTGAATGCCCAAGATACAACTCACATATCAAATCATTCCCAAGAAGAAATAAGGAGAGGGCCCTGGTCCTGGAAAGGCTTGATGCATCATTGTAGGGGATTACCAGGAGAGAGAAGTGGGAGGGGGCTGTCTCGGGAATGGGGAGGAGGAGAGGGCTTATGGGATTTATAGGGAGGGGGGAATCGGGAAAGGGAAAGTCATTTGGAATGTAAACAAAGAATATAGAAAATAACAAACAAAACAAAAAAGAATGGATAAAGCTCATACATCTTAGTATAATGGCAAGACTATTTTTCAGTTCCTCAAAGAGAAAAAAAAATGTCATTTTAGTGATTTTGTAATCTGAGGTAGTGATGGAGAATAAAAGGCTAATAGTAGAAAGGAACTGAAAATTGTGGAAAAAAAACTTCAAATATTTGTGATCAGACACTGTCAGTATAGACCTAAAGTATACCTTCATTAAGGGGTGTGTATAATCACACATATCTTTAGTGTTCCAGGTTGTTCAGTATGTTTCATAGTAAACTATTTGTGATTGCCTATGATTGGGCTTTGAAGGCTATGATTCTTCAAAGTTACCTCATTTACATAAAAAGTCAGTTACTAATAGTGTCTATACACTAAGCACTACTCTAAAGTTATTAGGTTGCTGGGTGTGTAACCATCATTTTGAAAAAGCAAGGAGAAAAATAATACCCAACCTTAGTTGTCCCAAAAATAATTTTGTATCGGGTCAGCATGAACTAATATATAATACAAGATCATGAATTACAGAACTTCATCTCAAGATTCTCTTTTTAAATTTTCTATTGATATTTCTTGTGAAACCATTTTGGGTGGCTAAGAGCCCCTGCCACTTGTTCTATTTTCTCACCCTCTAAATTTGTTTTGCTGTCTGCTGTGATTTAGACTACTAATCAATCATTTATTGCACTGAGGTCTTTTTTATAATAAACCCAAATTGAGTATCTTTACTGACATAATGAAATAGAGATGCCATTTGTAGTCTGTTACATAGGGAACAATGATACTTGAGTGTGTCATTATTAGTCATGAACAAATTGGCTATATGATATATACTGACTCATGTTTCTTCATTTATAACCAGAAACCAAACTATTTTTTGTTAACCTGACAGACAATGCATCTTATTTTTCTAATATCTGTCCATTTAATGTTTTAAGTGCCAGCAGAAAACACTGTTATAAATAATAATCTCACAAATTATGAGTTTTGCATTTGTGATATGAATTATATTCCTTCTGTAGAGCTGTTATTTTCCCAGTGAATTCCTGTTATTGGCTGTGTTAATGTTGTTATGTTCATCATAGAATAGCATATATATTGCTTAAATAACTCTCCTAATCTTTATCTGTGGAACACCTGCCCTTTTCTGAAGAGAAATGGAACAGGAATGAATTTGGGTAAGAGAAGGTAAAGAGCACGGTGAGGAGTGAAGGGAGGGGAAATCTGGTTGGAGTGTGTCATATTTGAGAAGTATAAAAATGTTACCAAATAATACCCAATTGGGTTCTTTTGTCACCAAATTAAAATTGATTGTAGAAAGTTATATGTAAAATTTCTAGGAAAAGCTATGTACATCAAGAACATTTTCCTTGTTGACTGTTATCCAGTCTCCAATTTCTAGAAATCCCTGCTTCTGGTTCTTTTCATCATTCTAATATCTTTGACATGCTCTTCTGTTTCCACTCAGAATAAGTTCTTCTAAATTGAAAAATTCAGTAATTATCCCTACCTACTGCCAAATAAGGTAAAATATTATAAACTTGTGTGTGATATGTTATCAATTTAGATATTCTGCCCACTGTTGGGGAGTTATTGTAGTTTTCACACCACATAGAGCTATCTGTGAATATAATTTTTGAATAAAAATTCACACAAATGGTCAGGTTGACAGCTCCATTCAAAATACATCTCAAATCTGTGTTCCACTAATGTGAAACACCTGTTTCCAAGACGTTCCAAAAGTCCAGTCAGTGTAGGTTCTCTTGGATCACTTTATAATACCTAGCATTAATTCATTTACCAAACCACAGCAAGAAATAGCAAGTTAAATGACTATATCAGGAAGGGATAGGGTACTGTCAGAGCAATGACTAAAAGAATATTGAAGGAGGTGGAATAAGATCATCAAATAAGGAAGGACATCCTAAACCTAACATTTACATATGTCCTAAAAGTCAAGCATTAGAAAGAGATTCTTTTACAGGAAAGCAAATTAGCTAAGACAGAACGACATTGGAGAAAGGAGGGTTAATGATAATGCAAGATTAGTTGCAAATCAGCAAATGCTTTGCTCTGAAGCCAGTGTTTTTTGGAGTTTGAAATAGATAGTTATATTCTATCCAGAGTCAGAAAGCAGAAGCAATGATTGCTTATACTCACTTGGCATTCTTCTTTTCACACAGTCTAGGACTAAAGCTCAGAGAGTAGTGTGGAGTTCTTTTAGTGTGAGCCTTCCCACATCAATGAACATATTATTAACAACACTTTACAGCTATGTCTAGACACTAAACTAATATAGATAAGCTCTCATAAATATATCCAGATGTTTTCTCATAGATGATTCTAAGTCCTGGTATCTTGACAATACTATCCATGACTGTAAGGAAGAGATATTTATTTTTTTTATTTTTTATTCAATATATTTTTTTATTTACATTTCAAATGATTTCCCCTTTTCTAGACCCCCAGTCTCCGAAAGTCCCATAAGCCCCCTTCCCTCCCCGTATTCCCATCCAACCCTTCCCACTTCCCTGTTCTGGTTTTGCCGATTACTGCTTCACTGAGTCTTTCCAGAACAAGCGGCCACTCCTCCATTCTTCTTGTACCTCATTTGATGTGTGGATTATGTTTTTGGTATTCCAGTTTCCTAGGTTAATATCCACTTATTAGTGAGTGCATACCATGATTCATCTTTTGAGTCTGGGTTAACTCACTTAGTATAATGTTCTCCAGCTCCATCCATTTGCCTAAGAATTTCATGAATTCATTGTTTCTAATGGCTGAATAGTACTCCATTGTGTAGATATACCACATTTTTTGCATCCACTCTTCTGTTGAGGGATACCTGGATTCTTTCCAGCATCTGGCAATTATAAATAGGGCTGCTATGAACATAGTGGAGCATGTATCCTTATTACCTGCTGGGGAATCCTCTGGGTATATGCCCAGGAGTGGTATAGCAGGATCCTCTGGAAGTGATGTGCCCAACTTTCTGAGAAACTCCCATTCTCTGATTTCCAGAGTGGTTGTACTAATTTGCAACCCCACCAGCAGTGGAGGAGTGTTCCTCTTTCTCCACATCCTCGCCAACATCTGCTGTCTCCTGAATTTTTAATCTTAGCCATTCTGACTGGTGTAAGGCGAAATCTCAGGGTTGTTTGGATTTGCATTTCCCTAATGACTAATGAAGTTGAGCATTTTTTATGATGCTTCTCCGCCATCTGAAGTTCTTCAGGTGAAAATTCTTTGTTTAACTCTGTACTCCATTTTTTAATAGGGTTATTTGGTTTTCTGGACTCTAACTTCTTGAGTTCTTTATATATATTGGATATTAGCCCTCTATCTGATGTAGGATTGGTGAAGATCTTTTCCCAATTTGTTGGTTGCCGATTTGTCCTCTTGATGGTGTTCTTTGCGTTATAGAAACTTTGTAATTTTATGAGGTCTCATTTGTCAATTCTTGATCTTAGAGCATATGCTATTGGTGTTCTGTTCAGGAACTTTCCCCCAGTACTGATGTCCTCAAGGGTCTTCCCCAGTTTCTTTTCTATTAGCTTCAGAGTGTCTGGCTTTATGTGGAGGTCCTTGATCCATTTGGATTTGAGCTTAGTACAAGGAGACAAGGATGGATCAATTCGCATTCTTCTGCATGCTGACCTCCAGTTGAACCAGCACCATTTGTTGAAAAGGCTATCTTTTTTCCATTGGATGTTTTCAGCCCCTTTGTCGAGGATCAAGTGGCCATAGGTGTGTGGGTTCATTTCTGGATCTTCAATCTTGTTCCATTGATCCACCTGCCTGTCACTGTACCAGTACCATGCAGTTTTTAACACTATTGCTCTGTAGTATTGCTTGAGGTCAGGGATACTGATTCCCCCAGATTTTCTTTTATTGTTGAAAATAGTTTTTGCTATTCTGGGTTTTTTGTTATTCCAGATGAATTTGAGGATTGTTCTTTCTAACCCAGTGAAGAAATGAGTTGGGATTTTGCGGAGTATCGCGTTGAATCTGTATATTGCTTGTGGCAAAATGGCCATTTTAACTATTTTAATCCTGCCAATCCATGAGCATGGGAGGTTTTTCCATTTTTTGAGGTCTTCTTCCATTCATAGTCTTGAAGTTCTTGTCATAGAGATCTTTCACATGTTTGGTAAGAGTCACCCCAAGGTACTTTATACTGTTTATGGCTATTGTGAAGAGGGTCATTTCCATCATTTCTTAATAATCATGTTATTAATAATGCATTGTTTTGATCAATGAGGATGAAATAGTTAAATCAATCTCTTATGAGCTAAAGAATGTAGATTTATAATGGCAATGTGTATTTATCTTTGTCTGTCCTACATAAAGAAGGGAAATATTGAAGAGTCTTATCCAAGTGGTATCCAAAAATAAGATTTTTTTTTTTGCATTAAGCCGTTGCCTAGAAATGTATGTGATTTTAAACCTTTGCTATTTGATGGAGTCACAGGGTGAGGCCAGATTTTAAAACCATCAGAGTCTATAATAAACAATAAATATCTGCACTTTACCAGGAAATTACTTTTTTAGAATAAGAGTTATTATATCACTTTTCTTTAGCTACCTGTGTTTGTCATGGGTGGAAGGACTCTTAACATCTGTAAGTGCTTTATTAACTGCATGTTTTTTCTCCAGTTCATTCACATTTAAGATTATATTTTTTTGCCATAGTGTGACTGTGTCACTGGGATGATTACAGACTATTTCTGTTTTATTGTTTATGAAATGGTAAATTAGTCATGGCCAATTCCTGATAGCTTTTTCCCTGCATCAGTCCAGTTATCTTTAGGCAAATTCTGTTCATTTAGATATTACATTGACCTCAGCCATAATCTGGATATTCAGTCTTTATTTCAACTTCAACATTTGAAATTTGATATCATAAAAATTTACCATTATGTAATCATTACTGAAAAATTTTAGGATATCTCCAATAATAATCTTCTAAGCCAAACATCTCCCTCTGTTAGTAGATAACATTACAATGTAGTAGAAAATGGTATATAATAATGAAATATGCAATATTTTGATAGATCAGGTTTAAGAACACCAGCATAAATAGAGAGGCATGTGAAATTAGTAGGCTGGTTAACATAGTTCTTCCCACAAAGATGTGATTATATTCATCACATTGTAATTGCAGTTATTTTTTCCTGGATCTGGTTACTTTCCTCACAGGTTATCAATCATAAAATGTTATTTTGGTCATGTTGATATGTAAAAGCAAAGAAATATGAAAATAAATATTCATAGATGTACTGTAATATTACAGTTGGTTGGCTATAATAGTAACTGAGTATCTTAAGAACAGAGATAATATTTTATGCATATAAGTTTAATTTAGTATGTTATGGCATTCAGGTAAACTGTGCCTAAAATGGGAATTTCTCATGGATTGTGCTGGTAGCTTGTATATGCTAGCGAATAAATGCATAGGATTTAGTTCCAATACTTGCATTGCCTTTGGGATTAGTTTTTACATCAATTTAGGTACTTCAACTATCCTTGGCACACAATTCCCTCTAGTTCAAGAATAATTTTATTCTAAGTATATTAAACTAGGTATATAATAAAACAAAAAGAATATGACATTACAGTCTATGAATAATTATATAGATCTCTGCCCTTTTGAAAACTAATCAAATTTGAGGACACTTTAAAAAGGAGATGATCATTTCTTCTGTAATATGTCTGGGTTAAATTAAATACCACTCTAAAATTATAATTTTTAAATAGGGTAAGATGGATTTGTACTATTAGAGTGAAGTCAAAGATGTTTAATTAATCATGGGATCAAATAACTGCATATCAACTTCCTAATAAAATATAATGTAAAATTTTAATTAACTTTTTCTTGCCCACTTAAGGGATTTGAATGGACATGTTGTATGAACAGTTGTATTTTCTGGAAATAGTTATTAGTTAAATATTTTCAAATTAAGGTAATTAAGAAGCTTTTCCCATAGACTAATCCCTATTTGTTATTATATACCTAATGTACTTACTTCTGTTATACTTTAACAGATTATAATACTAAATTTTTTTCCAGTCCGTATACACTTTCTTTATTATCACCTCCATGTCTACTAAAGAACAACCAAGTAGCCACACAAAACTAGCTAATAGCCATAGCTCTCTATGCACACACTTGACTGACAGAAATTTTACATCAATAACTCTGATCCTTAACAAAGACAATCTTCTAAGAGTTCCTCTCCCCCACACCCAACTCTCGTTATTTACTTTTCTATTGCTGTAATAAAACAGCACGACTAGGACAGCTTATAGATGGAAGAGCTTATTAATTCCAGGGACAAAGGAATCAGAGTCTACCACCTTCATGGGAGGGAAGCATGACACCAGGAGGCCATGGTTGCTGGAACTAGAAGCTGAGAGCCAAAGGCTGATGTCTGAAACCATAAAGAGGAAGCTAAGAGAGCAAATTCAAAATAACACAAGTCTTTATACTCACAAAGCCCATCCATTGCCACATACCTCCAGTGAGGCTATACCTCCTAAGCCTCCCCAAACAGACACCAGTTCGGGGTCCAATGCTCAGACTATGGAAGTCATCTCAGTCAGACTAGCCTAAGTCTATTGGCCATAAAATACATTGAGTTCCACTTCAGGAAGTTAAATGGCTTCTGTTTGAGATAAGCAGGGCTCAAACTAAACTATTCCTTCTTCCAGCTGTAGTATGGGTAGGTAGTAGGGCAGGATTACAAGCTAAGTACCTGTTGCTGATTAGCAGACCATGACAAAATTTAGTAGACTGTAGTCTAGGAGCCTAATGAAAAGTAAATCATATATGTAGTATGTACAAAGCTCTTGGTACAATCTTCATAACACATAAACAGACAAGCAAGCAAAATTTGATGGTTCTATGGTCTAATTTGATTTACCTGGACAGCAATGATGAGTCATGGTGTGTTGGCCAGGAGCTCAACTGGGTCCCGGCATCCAAATGGCTCTTCTGTTTTGAATCCCTAGGTGAAGAAAACATGAGGGCTGACACGAGCTGTGGTTGGGCAGGGCTGGAATTTCTTCTGCAAATGATCTGTGATCTAGTTCTCTTCACAGAGTCATAAGATGGCTTGGGTTCCCAGAAGTGGATGCTTCCAGAGTTTTTATTTATTTATTTATTTATTTTATTATTATTCGATATAATTTTTTATTTACATTTCAAATGATTTCCCCTTTTCTAGCCCCCACTCCCCGAAAGTCCCGTAAGCCCCCTTTTCTTACCCTGTCCTCCCACCCACCCCTTCCCACTTCCCCGTTCTGGTTTTGCCAAAAACTGCTTCACTGAGTCTTTCCAGAACAAGGGGCCACTCCTCCTTTCTTCTTGTACCTCATTTGATGTGTGGATTATGTTTTGGGTATTCCAGTTTTCTAGGTTAATATCCATTTATTAGTGAGTACATACCATGATTCACCTTTTGAGTTTGGGTTACCTCACTTAGTATGATGTTCTCTAGCTCCATCCATTTGCCTAAGAATTTCATGAATTCATTGTTTCTAATGGCTGAATAGTACTCCATTGTGTAGATATACCACATTTTTTGCATCCACTCTTCTGTTGAGGGATACCTGGGTTCTTTCCAGCATCTGGCAATTATAAATAGGGCTGCTATGAACATAGTAGAGCATGTATCCTTATTAGATGGTGGGGAATCCTCTGGATATATGCCCAGGAGTGGTATAGCAGGATCTTCTGAAAGTGAGGTGCCCAGTCTTCAAAGGAACCGCCAGACTGATTTCCAGAGTGGTTGTACCAATTTGCAACCCCACCAGCAGTGGAGGAGTGTTCCTCTTTCTCCACACCCTCTCCAACACCTGCGGTCTCCTGAATTTTTATTTTTAGCCATTCTGACTGGTGTAAGATGAAATCTCAGGGTTGTTTTGATTTGCATTTCCCTAATGACTAATGAAGTTGAGCATTTTTTAAGATGCTTCTCCGCCATCCAAAGTTCTTCAGGTGAGAATTCTTTGTTTAACTCTGTACCCCATTTTTTAATAGGGTTGTTTGGTTTTCTGGAGTCTAACTTCTTGAGTTCTTTATATATATTGGATATTAGCCCTCTATCTGATGTAGGATTGGTGAAGATCTTTTCCCAATTTGTTGGTTGACGATTTGTCCTCTTGATGGTGTCCTTTGCCTTACAGAAACTTTGTAATTTTATGAGGTCTCATTTGTCAATTCTTGATCTTAGAGCATACACTATTGGTGTTCTGTTCAGAAACTTTCTCCCTGTGCCGATGTCCTCAAGGGTCTTCCCCAGTTTCTTTTCTATTAGCTTCAGAGTGTCTGGCTTTATGTAGAGGTCCTTGATCCATTTGGATTTGAGCTTAGCACCAGGAGACAAGGATGGATCAATTCGCATTCTTCTGCATCCTGACCTCCAGTTGAACCAGCACCATTTGTTGAAAAGGCTATCTTTTTTCCATAGGATGTTTTCAGCCTCTTTGTCGAGGATCAAGTGGCCATAGGTGTGTGGATTCATTTCTGGATCTTCAAACCTGTTCCATTGATCCTCCTGTCTGTTACTGTACCAGTACCATGCAGTTTTTAACACTATTGCTCTGTAGTATTGCTTGAGGTCAGGGATACTGATTCCCCCAGACTTTCTTTTTTTGCTGAGAATAGTTTTAGCTATCCTGGGTTTTTTGTTGTTCCAGATGAATTTGATAATTGCTCTTTCTAACTCTGTGAAGAAATGAGTTGGGATTTTGATGGGTATTGCTTTGAATCTGTATATTGCTTTTGGCAAAATGGCCATTTTAACTATATTGATTCTACCGATCCATGAGCATGGGAGGTTTTCCCATTTTTTGAGGTCTTCTTCCATTTCCTTCTTCAGAGTCTTGAAGTTCTTGTCATACAGATCTTTCCCATGTTTGGTAAGAGTCACCCCAAGATACTTTATACTGTTGGTGGCTATTGTGAAGGGGATCATTTCTCTAATTTCTTTCTCAGCCTGCTTATCCTTTGAGTATAGGAAGGCCACTGATTTGCTTGAGTTGATTTTATAACCTGCCACTTTGCTGAAGTTGTTTATCAGCTGTAGGAGCTCTCTAGTGGAGTTTTTTTTGGGTCACTTAGGTAGACGATCATGTCGTCTGCAAATAATGATAGTTTAACTTCTTCCTTTCCAATTTGTATCCCTTTGACCTCCTTATGTTGTCAAATTGCCCGAGCTAGTACCTCAAGTACAATATTGAAAGATAAGGAGAAAGGGGGCAGCCATGTCTGGTCCCTGATTTCAGTGGGATTGCTTCAAGTTTTTCTCCATTTAGTTTGATGCTGGCTACCGGTTTGCTGTATATTGCTTTTACTATGTTTAGGTATGGGCCTTGAATTCCTGTTCTCTCCAAGACTTTAAGCCTGAAAGGATGCTGAATTTTGTCAAATGCTTTTTCAGCATCCAATGAAATGACCATGTGGGTTTTTTCTCTTAGTTTGTTTATGTAGTGGATTGCATTGTTGGATTTCCGTATATTGAACCAACCCTGCATTCCCGGGATAAAGCCTACTTGATCATGGTGGATGATCGTTTTGATGTGTTCTTGGATTCGGTTGGCAAGAATTTTATTGAGTATTTTTGCATCGATGTTCATAAGGGAAATTGCTCTGAAGTTCTCTTTCTTTTTTGGATCTTTGTGTGGTTTTGGTATCAGCGTAATTGTGGCTTCGTAGAAGGAATTGGGTAGTGTTCCTTCTGTTTCTATTTTGTGGAATAGTTTGAAGAGTATTGGTGTTAACTCTTCTTTGAAGGTCTGATAGAATTCTGCACTGAAACCATCTGGTCCTGTGCTTTTTTTGGTTGGAAGACTTTCTATGACTCCTTCTATTTCTTTAAGGATTATGGGACTGTTTAGATGGTCTAGTTGGTCCTGATTTAATTTTGGTATTTTGTATCTGTCAAGGAAATTGTCCATTTCCTCCAGATTCTGCAGTTGTGTTGAGCACAGGCTCTTGTAGTAGTATCTGATGATTTTTTGGATTTCCTCAGTTTCCGTTTTTATATCTCCCTTTTCATTTCTAAGTTTGTTAATTTGGATACTTTCTCTGTGCCCTTTGGTCAGTCTGGCTAAGGGTTTATCTCAAAGAACCAGCTCCTGGTTTTGTTGATTCTTTGTATGGTTCTCTTTGTTTCTACTTGATTGATTTCGGCCCTGACTTTGATGATTTCCTGCCTTCTACTCCTCCTGGGTGAAATAGCTTCTTTTTGTTCCAGGGCTTTCAGGTGTGTCATTAAGCTGGTAATGTATGCTCTCTCCATTTTCTTTTTGGAGGCACTCAGGGCTATGAGTTTTCCTCTTAGCACTGCTTTCATTGCGTCCCATAGATTTGGGTATGTTGTGTCTTCATTTTCATTGTGTTCTAAAAAGTCTTTAATTTCTTTCTTTATGTCTTCCTTGACCAAGGTATCATTGAGTAGAATATTGTTCAGTTTCCACGTGTATGTGGGTTTTCTGTTGTTTTTGTTGCTATTGAAGACCACTTTTACTCCATAGTGATCTGATAGGAGGCATGGGATTAGTTCGATCTTCTTATATTTGTTGAGGTCTGTCTTGTGACCAAATATATGGTCGATTTTGGAGAAGGTACCATGAGGTGCTGAGAAAAAGGTATATTCTTTTGCTTTAGGATAGAATGTTCTATTTATATCTGTTAAAATATTAGATATTTAAATGCACCATAATTATCAAGTTTTTCTTCTAGTAGGTTTATTGACATGATTTTATGCAATAAAATTCACCATTTACAGTATATTTTAGTGATTGATATTAAATTTATAGCTGTGCAATATGAGCTTAATTCAATTTTAGAACATTATATTACTCCAAAGAATTCCTTGTGTGTGTTTGCTGTCAATTCTTGCTTCTCCTCTCACTCTTCAGCAAATATTAACCATTTTTCTGCCTCAATGTATTTTCAAGCAAGTTTGTTTGTTCTTTACAGAATTTACAGTTGGGTTTTTTTCACTGATAATATTTTCAATGACAGTGCTTCCTTTGAGATACAACAGTTATTGAAGATTTTTAGTTACATATTCATTTTGCTAATTTTTCACCAACCAATTTACATGTTTCTTACCCACATATTATTTTTTACACAAACACTGCTGCTGTGAAAATTCATGGTTTTGTATTGAAACTTTCTTCAATTTATATGAAATATTTTCAAATTGTAATATTTGCTTAGTTTTAAAACTACAAGTCAAAACTCTTTGATACTCATCTTTAACAAATTATTGAAACTTATACCAGTATATATGTATTACACTGTTTCATTTTTAAACATCTGTTGCCATATCTTAGTAGAGTAGATTTTCTACTTTTTAAAAAACAGTGAAGTGGATATTTGAAATCCCTGATAGATGGCTAAAGTATTTTTTTCTTAATGTTGATTGTCAATATAAATCTAACAGGATTATTTTACTTATCATAATTCATAGAAAAAGTAAATATCCTAAGACATTTCATTCCATTCTTAACACCTAAACTACATTTAAATACAAAATTATACTGTAAGAATATACTTAATTGTTGTATTCCATAGCTGCCTGCAGCTATTACAAACTGGGTTGCTGGAACAGAAGCTGAGGGATGAATGGGAGAGGGGCGAAAGGAAGGAGGGCCAGGACAATACCAAATTCTTTACAAAATGAGATAAAGTTATTGCCAGTGTAAGCTGGTCCATTATCTGTCTTAAAGACTTTAAATGAACAATTACATTTCTAGAAGCCTGTCCCGTATGTAGAGAAGCAAAAAGGAATCCTGAACAGGTATCAATGCAAACATGTATATATTTTATTTTTCCAAATTCTGGATAGTGAGTTACATCCATTTGCCAAATATTATTGGGCATAAGGCCGCGTGGATTACCCCCTAAATGGGGAACTGGGGATAAGGTAAAGCAGTTAGGGCATTGTTTCACAATCATTCTTGCTTGCTCCTTAGTGATCTTATGTCTGAGTCTTCAAGTGTGGCTTGAAAGGTGAAACTTACTATGATCACTCTTGGCCAATTCAACAGGATCTGAAATTAAAGCTTCTCCTATTAGAGCCCTGTCAATGCAATCATTACCCTGAGCCAAAGGTCCAGGAAGACCAGAGTGAGCTCGTATATGGCCAATATAAAAGGCGTTTTTTTCCTAGCAAGAATGATATTTTGCAATTGTGAAAACAAGGATCCAGCTGTCGTATTAAAATTAAATGTGCCACAGGTTTCTAATAAGGGGACAGATTCTGCAACATGCAAACTGTCTGTAAAAAGATTAAAGGTACTCTTTACAGATTGAAAAACACTTAATACTGCTGTAAGCTCCACTAACTGAGCTGAGAGCCCAGGTGTTTCTATAACCACCTGTTGATTGTTAATTAAATATCCAGCTCTTCCTTTAGAGGAGCCATTTGTGAAAATCAAAAGAGCATTATGCAGTGACTATAAAGATGTCATATTAGGAAATATAACCTCATGCATCTTTAAAAACTTTATTAACTTATTTTGAGGATAATGGTTATGTATAGTTCCTTCAAATTCTATTTGAGCAAGCAACCAATCTGTGCTATGTTGCTTCAGCCAGGTATCTTGATCTATGTTAAAAGGTTGAATAATGACATCTGGTTCTTTACCAAAATAAGTTAATGCCTGTGTGCGAGTACAATTATCTCGGTGACTGTATCATAATATGGCAGGATATTACATTTAGGAGACACCCTCAAATGAATCCACATAAGAGGAGCCTTCTGCCATAATAATCCTGTAGGTGAATGAGTCGTATTAAAAATTAACAGATGTAAAGGTAAAGAATAATCTATAAAGGTAACAAATTGGTTTTCAATAGCTCTCTCCACTTGCTGTAAGGCCAAAAGCCCTTCTGGGGTTAAGGATCCAGGGAACATAGGATCAGTACTCCCTTTTAGAATATCAAATTAAGGTCGTAATTCTCCTGTAGTAAGTTTTAAATAGGGGCAAGGCCAATTAATATCACCTAACAACCCCTGAAAATCATTTAAAGTTTTCAAATTGTCCCTGTGAATAATTATCTTCTGGGAAAAAACAGTTTGATCTGTAAGTTTGAAACCCAGATAATTATAAGGATCTTGGGTTTGCACTTTCTCTGGAGCTATTTGTAATCCTTTATTGGATAGAGCCTGTTGCAAATCTTTATAACACAAAAGCAAATCCTGAGGATTTTTTCCCCGCTATCAAAATATCATCTGTGTAATGGACCAGGTAGATCTCTGGCCATTGTTGTCTTACAGGCTGAATGGCCTGTGCCACAACCTTTGACATAATGTAGGACTGTTTGCAATGCCCTGAGGAAGAACTGTCCATGGGTATCTTTTCATAGGTTCCATGAAGTTAACAGAAGGAACACTGAAAGCAAACCTTTCGTAATCCTCAGGGTGTAAAGGAATAGTAAAAAAAAACAATCTTTCAAATCCATCACTATTTTATAATATCCTCTGGGAATAGCCACTGGACATGGAAGCCCAGGTTGTAAAGTTCCCATGGGCACCATGGTTTCATTAACCTTCCTGAGATCTTGCAACAGTCTCTACTTACTAGATTTTTTCTTGATAACAAATATGGGTATATTCCATGGTGACTGAGATTCGTTTAAATGTCCTGGCTCTAATGGCTCCTGCACTAGCAAAAAGGCAGCTTCTAGTTTTTCTTTAGATAAAGACCACTGATCAATCCACACTGGATTATCATTAAGCTATTGAATTTTATCAGCATGGGATGCAGGCAAGATAGTGACCATTACAGAAAATGCCCTAAAGCTCTAGTGCCAAAGCGAGGCTTAGGACCTTCAAACATTTTAATACCTTGTCCTTCTTTTCCTAGTCCCTCACCAGGCAAAAATCCATGTTCTAGCATTTGCTTCCTAACTATTTCATTGGGACTATACATTATGAGGCCCATCTGTGACAAAAGATCTCTTCCCCAAAGGGTAGTAGGAAAATTTGGCATAAAATAAGGCTGAATTTGTCCTGAATTTCCTTCTTTATCCTTCCAAGTTAGAAGTTTAGCATGTTGCTTTGAGTTATTGGCATAACCAATCACTTGGAGGTGAGTGAGCATTTCGGACAAGTGCCAAGTTGAAGGCCAATCTTGTCGTCTAATAATTGTCACATCAGCTCCGGTATCTATTAATCCTTCAAAGCTTTTCCCCTCAATTGTTAATCTAAGTTTAGGTCTTTTACTAGTAATAGACTGAACCCAATACACACCAGAGCAACCAAAGGCACTCTATCCTCTCTCACTCTTAATGAATTTAGAAGGTATTGGATGCAAGGGAACCAAGACAAGTTGAGCAATTCTTTGGTTAGCACGTATAGTTATAACACCATGAGGGGAAGAGGCCATAATTTCGATTTCTCCCTCATAATCATTATCTATGACACCTAGATGAATCTGCAGCCCCTTTACAATAGCACTACTTTGTCCTAGAAGCAATCCCCAAGTTCCTGCAGGCAAAGGTCCAAAGACTCCTGTAGGCATAGTCTGAGCCCCCCATTTCTGGAGTTAGTATGACATTGGAGGTTGAACACATGTCCAATCCTGTGCTTCCTGGTGTTGCCCTGATAAGTTCAAGGATAGATTTTCCCAGCCTGGCAGCAGTTGCATGGCCCCATAAACTGCCTGCCCTGGTTGAGTCGGGGCCTGAGGCTGGCCCCTCCTCCCGTTTCCCGACACAGGTCGGCCCTGAATATCCGTCCTAGATTTGGATTCTCTAGCCCAGTGATTTCCTTTCCTACATCTAGGACAGATTCCTGGGGTGCAATTTTATTGCCCGCTAATAGCACCCCCGTTGCTAGGGCAATCACTTTTAAAATGACACAGACTACCACATTTAAAACACTTTTTATTCCCTCGTCTCTGTGAAAGTATTCCCTGTATGGTGGTTCCCTGCAAAGCTGTGGCCATGGCTAGACCCTGATTATATGAGGGGCCAATTTCGGAACAGAGCCGAGTATAACCAGCTAAGTCTGTCTTCCCCCTATGAGGTCTGATGGCCTCACAACAGGCTGTGTTAGCGTTCTCAAAAGCCAACTGAGTGACCAACGAATTTTCTGCCTGAGAATTTCCAAATATTCTGTTAGCTGTTTTCAATAATCTGTCCACAAAATCCTGAAAAAACTCATCAGGAGTCTGTCTAATGCCTGTTAATCTTGCACTAAGATCTCCCTTTGATGGTAAAAGATTCCATGCATGTCTGGAAGCCATTGCAATCTGTGTATACGCTCCAACAGGAAACCCAATCTGATTAGTATTCCCTTCATATATACCTTCTCCGGGTAACATTTCAGCATTCCAATCTGAATGGCCTTCCTGAGCATCTACGGTGGCAGTCCTTTTGCCAGCTTCAAGCCACTCAGAAACTCAAAGCAAAAAATCTCCTCCTGACAAAGTAGCCTTACACAGAGTTCTCCAATCCTGTGGAGTTAAATATCCAATAAAGCGTGTGTAAAAGGAGCTGTAGGGCCATACTGTGCCACAGCTGCCTTTAATTCTTTTATACCTTGATGTCTGATATTGTCTAATCCTGTTCTCCTGGTCTCCAATCTCAAGGACAGGGAAATGTATCCTGTCCTTGGTAGTGAGCCTGACTTACAGCTCTTTCTACCCGCGATTGGTGTATCTTAAAATCACTGTTCTTACCAACACTTGATACCATTTTTAGCTCTTGTAACTCATTAGTCAACCTCTGCAACTTAATCTCAAACTCCAAATTTTGTAGTTGCATATTCCTCTGGATATCATCTCCCAAAATAGAGGTCATAGGTGGAGCAGAAGGTGCATTAGGAGACCAATACTCACCATGATATTTGGCAGCTCCTTCCCCTGGATGAGCTTCCTTCTCTAATGTTAGCTCATCAGTAGTATCTCTATATTTTTCTAATTTAGGGTTGAGAGGGCCCTTTCCTGAGGACGTCCTTTCTGACAGGCTTTTTTTCTTGAGATTCCTCAAGTCCTCCCTGTATGATATGTTATGTCTTCAAGGTCCCTTCATCAATAGCATCTTTATAAGCATCCAGAGGCAGAGAATAATATTATCTGCCTTGGTAGCCTTTAGCATGTTGCCAATTCTTTCCCACGTTCTCTTATTTAAGGTTCTTTTTTCTTGGAACTGAAAGGATAGAAAATAATACATCCTAACTCTAATGACCCCAGGAAGTCAGAAGTTTAAAATGCTAGAAACTAGGTAAAAGGTCACATTCCAGAGCCCGCCCTTTCTTTAGATCTAGCAGAATGGCCTTGAATAGGTGATACTGGCCCCACAAGGTAACTAGAAATGGGCTAAGCTTATCTTGCTTCTGTAAACTGCTTACGCCATTACCCCTATGCAGGAGTTCACGCAGTTATAGACATTCAAGAAAATAAGAAACTAATTGGTCCACTGAGTGCAGGCTCTGATAATTTGAACTGATTGGCCTAATAACTATGGAGTGGTACAAATTGATTGACTCACATTTCGCGGGCTCTCCATGCTAAGAAATGATTGGTTTGTGATTCGCAGGCTTTGTTGTAAAGTTATAAAAGTTGTCACAATTCGGCATTCGTGGTCCACTGTCTTCTAGCCCTGCGTGGTGTATGGCTTGGAACGCAGAATTCTGGAATAAAGAAATCCTCATGCTATTGCATCAAGACCATTTCTCGCGAGTGATTTGGGTGTCGCCTTCCAAGGTGTGGGGTGCTGGGGCACCATCGGTTTTTGGGGGTCTTATAGAACCATGGGAAGCAAGAATCTATCTGATCTAAAAAAAATCTTCTAACCTTTGTTCTTCAAACCCAATCCCTTTCGACTGAAGCAGCTCTTGAAGGCTGTAGGCACAAGCTTGCCTAGACTGTTCCTGTCCCATATTCCACTGTCCACCCTAAGTGAGTCCAGCATCGGGTCAATGCTGTTCTACTTAGCTGTATTCTCCTGCACCCACAACAACAGTTTCAAAAAGATAAAATTTTACACTAGCGCTAGTATTTAACTCCATAGCTGCTCACCATGCAGGATACTGTCTTCTTCTGTTTTCCGCGAAGCTTCGCCAAGACAGGGTCACCTCAGGAAGCCATCTTGTATCCATCCCCTCGTCCAGGCACCCTTCTGTTGTATTCCATAGCTGGCTGCAGGTATTACGAACTGGGTTGCTGGAACAAAAGCTGAGGGATAGATGGGGAAGGGGTGAAAAGAAAGAAGGGCCAGGAATATATTTTACTGATCAAGGCCGAAATTTTAATGTCTGTCAGACCTTTTAACAGTTTGGGCAAAACCTTCCCCCCAGACTCCGGGTTGAGTTCTGGTAGAAGTTGTCTAACTTCTCCTGGAGGTCCTCCTCTTGACTACTCTGGCAGCTGGGTGGGTCACCTGCTTAATTCAGGAATTCCTAGACCTGGAGGAACAATGACCTTAACTTCACTGAGCTTCTCCACCCTAGGATAAAAATTCCTGCCTTAATTTACTTCCCTATTATGTCCTAACAGCAGATTCCTGCCCAAAGCCAGGGATTGTCCTTGGTCAATGCCAAGTACACTCTTAGCACTCCACGCAAGGATAAAAATTCCTGCTGTACCACGTGGAATCCCCATTATGGCTCTGTACACTTAATTCTAAGTATTGTTAGTAACATGATATATTATCTGTTTCCAAGGTTGAGATGTTCTGTAAGAGAGAACAGACTTATGCTGTCAGAAAAGTAGAGAATAGATGTGATTGGGCTACAGAAAAGCAAAGAATAGTGCTAAACACCAATGCTTAGATTGTCTCGGCATTACAGTTCCTGGAAGAGTTTGTAACATAATGCCACTCAATGCTCATCCTCAAAAATTCTGATCTAGTCATTATTACTTTCCATATGAACTGGCAAGCTCTGTCATTAAAACACTTCCTGTGAATTTTGTAATATTCCATTAGGATTGATAGTGAATATTAAAGATGTAAAATATCTCAGTAGAAGACTACTGAGAAAGGTAATTTAGAATTATAGGATCATTTCATATAATTCATCTTGGGGGAAATAATCAGTTTTTTATATACAAACTAATACTATACAACATATTTAACATTAGTGTGAAATTTCATTTGGTTATATTGCTATTAAAATTCTGTTTTTTGTTCTTTTCCTGTATATAACAGGGATATGTTATTATAATGTTTAATTGTTATTTAAGTTGCCTATGAATATCTTTTCCAGGTCATGTTGCTTTTCTTATATGTCCTCTCATTTATCCCTCATATAGTACATTTTTGTTGTTTCCTAGCTATTTCTTATTAGTATCATCTTATCAATGTCTTTTATTATTATATTTGCATGAGATCATTTCACCATCCTCATGTTGCATCCTACATCTATTAATGTGAGATGTGAAAACTCTCATCATTTGTCATATCATTTTTACTCCAAGAATAGGTTTCTTTTTCATACAATGCAAATCTTCATTTGGTTAAAACAATTTTCAGGCCTTGTTTTACTTATTCATCTCCTTTAGAACTTTCATTTTGTTTTGGCGTTTTACCAAAACAAAGAAAATGCAATTTCAATACTCAAGTGCATATAAGCTGTATTCAAACAAGTTCATGAATGTCTGATTAGCATCAGTTAGATTTGGTGGCTGTTTTCTGAAGTGATTGCTAAATAAATAGAACCACGGTTTCTCTCTCTCTCTCTCTCTCTCTCTCTCTCTCTCTCTCTCTCTCTCTGTATTTATTAGGTAAGCTTTTGAATAGGTAACAATGGACAAATAACACCTGACATGCTGGTAGTTACTCAGTCCTTGAGGATAGGTACTTCAAAATTTGGGGTAGTTCCAGAATAGCTGTCTCTATTTGAGTGGCTGGGAGGACAGCTCACAAGTTGGACCACCTCCGTAGACTCAATCTAGTGTTATTGGCAGCAAGAGAGAAATCCAGGTGGGGAAAATGCAGAATAAAATTTCTTCTTAAATACATTTATTAGGGCTTCTATGAATGGGTATTGCCCAATATTACAATGAGATTTCGCACATAATCAAAACCACTCAGAAAATTCTTTACATGATGCTCTGTACTTAGGGGATGCTAGTTTGTGACAAATGCTACTGGAAGAATAGGAGGAAGGATTGCAGGCCCTGAAGGGAATAGAAACTCCACATGAAGACCAACAGAGTCAACTGACCTGGACCCTTGGGTTATATTTTTAAACAGGGATATGTTGTTTTATATAATGCCACTTCATTAAAATATTTCATATTTGAGCAAATTTTAGTGTTTCCCATAATTAATTTTGTGGGCTACTAAATGCTTATTTTTTCTTGTAATTTTTTTGCTAACCTTTGTGGTAGATATACAACTTACAACTTTGGTCATTCCAAGAATACTGGTATATTGTTTTGTGATACATCTGAACTTCATATTCTGTTATGACACAAAATTGAAAATCTATACTGATTAAAAAATATGACATGTCTGCCATCCATTCAATGTAACATAATATCATCAATATCTAGTCATGCTGTAGCTTGTCTTTATTTGGTATGCATTATATCGTGAAAATATTATATATAATATATATATATATACATTAATAACACAATATAAAAAATATAATATAGTATAAATACATATATGGTATATAATAATATATGATATATAATATAATATGCAACATACATATATCCTGAAAAATATATTCCAAAATGGTAATAGTTGTACTTAGCTTATATTTGGAGAGAATTTTTCTCTAATTAAACAGAAACGGTGAAATGATGCAACATATTTCCTATCCACTCACATTGAGGCAGTGAGAGGCCAGTGATTGGAGGGGAGAGAGGAGAAGGAGGTAAGAGAAGGAGGCTAGAGAGAAAGGGAGCCTGGGAGGGGCACTAAGGAGCAAAAGAGAAGACATGCAGATCCAGGTGGCATCAGATGTGTTTCTGGTATGCTGAAAGGTTAGAAATATTGGGATAAAACTTTATCATTGTAATTTGGCATTATGTAATTAGGAGTTTCATAACCATAAATGTATTTGGTTAATTACTCAAGTTTAAGATTCATGCTTTGCCAGGTACTTGGAAGGAGTGGGTGCTGGGCAAGAGAGAGAGACCTGTCAGGACTTGGAACAGAGGCCTGAAGGGGCAGTACCATATTTTAACAATTTCCCACTACATTTGGCACAACAATGTGGGGCATATTTCCACTAGAAACCTGAGATTATTAGTCTAAAAGTTAGAGTTTAATTTTTTGTATTTTCATGTTATTAAGTGAGTAAGTTAAGAGTGCCAAAATTGGGTCATGTGATTTAAGCACACCAAGTTAAAACAAAGGAAAGTCTGAGAATACTGAGAACTCCTACTGGGGAAAATAGATTTTAAACTGGTACTCAAATTCTAATGTGCTCACCACAGGAATTCTGGGTTTAAATCTTGTGTTTACTAGCTGCTTATAAGCAGATACAGATGGAAGGGTGAGTCAATTGTGTTAAGTTAGAAAAAAGATAGTTCATTTCACTGGTTTTAGATTGTTTTATGTTGAACTAGGATAGGGAAGTAGTCACTGACTTCAGAGTAAAGAGTGAAATGACAATTACCTGCTTAGCACAGGTATTATTATCAAAAGGCTGCGAGTCTGGTACAGAGCTCAACATGGTATAAAGGTATATCAGGATGGCTTCTCTGGGCAGAAAGTCAAACAAAAGGAAATATAGCTTGTTTACCTAGCCAGAGGAAGCTCATATTCGTTTTAATGAGGCCCACACAGTGGACAATTGGGTGTCTTTTCCTCCTTGGCTAGAGAAGAGTAGCCTAAGTAGAGGCTCATACAGTATTTTAATTTTATATAGCTTATTTACCAGGCATAGGAAACTCATATTCCTTTTAATGTGTCCCACACATCGAATTTTGGGTGTCTTTTCCTTCTTGGCACTATAATAAATGCCCAAGTTAAGGCTCATTCAGTATCTTAGGTTATTTCATTTGTTTTAGATTGTTTTGATTTTCAAAATGGGTGTGATGTTGAGTTTTGTGGTTATATTATTCTTCTAGCAGAGAGGTCAAAATGAAAATTATTCTGTTTACTGGCCCAATGATATGCTAATTTTGGGGAAAAGTTTTTTCTTTGTGATTTTATTTTATTTTATTTTATTTTATTTTCTATATTTTTTGTTTACATTCCAAATGCTTTTCCTTTTCCCGGTTCCCACCTCCCCATCAGTCTCATATACCCTCTTCCCTCAGTCCATTTGCCATTCACCCCCACCCATTTCTCTGTCCTTGTACACCCCAACAATGCTGGATCAACTCTTTCAGAACCAGGGCTGTCTCTTTCCCTCTTCTTGGGTATCATTGGATATGCTAATTGTGTCTTGAGAATTCAGAGCTTCTGGGCTAATTAATAGCCACTTATCAATGATTGTATTCCATGTGTATTCTTTTGTGATTGGGTTAACTCATTTAGGATGATATTTTCCAGTTCCAAACATTTGCCTAAGAATTTCATGAATTCATTGTTTTTAATTGCTGAGTAGTATTCCATTGTGTAAAGATATCACATTTTCTGTATACATTTCTCCATTGAGGGACATCTGGGTTCTTTCCAGCTTCTGGCTATTATAATGAAGGCTGCAATGAACATAGTGGAGCATGTGTCCTTGTTGCATGCCAGGGAATCCTCTGGGTATATGCCCAGGAGAGGTATAGCAGGGTCCTCCGTAAGTGTCATGCCCAGTTTTCTGAGGAACTGCCAGAATTATTTCCAAAGTGGTTGTACCATCTTGCAATCCTACCAGCAGTGGAGGAGTGTTCCTCTTTCTCCACATCCTCACCAACACATGCTGTCTCCTGAGGTTTTAACCGTAGCCATTCTGACTGGTGTGAGGTGAAATCTCAGGGTTGTTTTGATTTGCATTTCCCTAATGATTAATTATGTTGAACATTTCTTAAGGTGCTTCTCAGTCATCTGAATTTATTCAGCTGAAAATTCTTTGTTTAGCTTTGTACAGCATTTTTTAATTGGATTATTTGGTTCCCTGGGATCTAACTTCTTGAGTTCTTTGTATATATTGGATATTAGCCCTGTATCAGATGTAGGGTTGGTGAATATCCTTTCCCAATCTGTTGGTTGCCGTTTTGTCCTTTGGAGAGTGTCCTTTGCCTTACAGAAACTTTGTAATTTTATGAGGTCCCACTTGTCAATTCTTGATCTTAGAGCTATTGGTGTTCTGTTCAAGAACTTTCTCCCTGTGCCTATGTCCTCAAGGGTTTTCCACTGTTTCTTTTCTATTTGTTTCAGTGTGTCTGGTTTTATGTGGAGGTCCTTGATCCACTTGGAGTTAAGTTTAGTACAAGGAGATAAGAATAGATCAATTCACATTCTTCTGCATGCTGACCTTCAATTCCACCAGCACTATTTCTTGAAAAGGCTATCTATTTTCCACTGGATGATTTCAGCTCCTTTGTCTAAGATCAATTGACCATAGGTGTGTGGGTTCATTTCTGAGTCTTCAATCCTATTCCATTGATCCATTTGCCAGTCATTGTACCAGTACCATGTAGTTTTTAACGCTATTGCTCCGTAGTATTGCTTGAGGTCAGGGATACTGATTCCCCCAGAAGTTCTTTTACTGTTGAGAATAGTTTTAGCTATCCTGGGTTTTTTGTTATTACAGATCAATTTGAGAATTGCTCTTTCTAACTCTATGAAGAACTGAGTTGGGATTTGGATGGGGATTGTGTTGAATCTGTAGATTGCTTTTGGCAAGATGACCATTTTAACTATATTAATCCTGCCTATCCATGAGCATGGAAGGTTATTTCATTTTCTGAGGTTTTCTTTAATTTCCTTCTTCAGAAACCTGAAGTTCTTGTTGTATAGATCTTTCACTTGTTTGGTTGCAGTCACACCAAGATACTTTATGTTCTTTGTGGCTATTGTGAAGGGTGTCATTTCCCTAATTTCTTTCTCAGTCTGCTTATCCTTTGAGTATAGGAAGGCTACTGATTTGCCTTGAGTTGATTTTGTAACCAGCCACTTTAATGAAGTTGTTTATCAGCTGTAGGAGTTCTCTGGTGGAGTTTTTTTGGGTCACTTAAGTATACTATCATATCGTCTGCAAATAGTGATAGTTTTACTTCTTCATTTCCAATTTGAATCCATTTGACCTCCTTATGTTGTCTAATTGTTCTAGCTAGGACTTCAACAACTATATTGAAAAGATATGGAGAGAGGGGGCAGCCCTGTCTAGTCCCTGATTTTAGTGGCATTGCTTCAAGTTTCTCTTCATTTAGTTTGATATTGGCTACCGGTTTGCTGTATATTGCTTTTACTATGTTTAGGTATGGGCCTTGAATTTCTGTTCTTTCCAAGACTGTTAGCATGAAAGGATGCTAGATTTTGTCAAATGCTTTTTCAGCATCTAATGAAATGACCATGTGTTTTTTTTTTTTTTTCTTGGAGGTTGTTTATGTAGTGAATAGCATTGATGGATTTCTGTATATTGAACTATCCCAGCATCCCTAGGATGAAGCCTACTTGATTGTGTTGGATGATCATTTTTATGTGTTCTTGGATTTGGTGGGCAAGAATTTTATTGGGTATTTTTGCATCGATATTCATCAAGGAAATTGGCCTGAAGTTCTCTTTTTTGGTGGATATTTGTGTGGTTTTGGTATCAGCATAATTGTGGCTTCATAGAACAAGTTGGGTAGTATTTATTCTGTTCCTATTTTGTGGAATAGATTGAAGAGTATTGGTGTTAGGTCTTCTTTGAAGGTCTGATGAAATTCTGCCCTAAAACCATCTGGTTGTATGTTTTTTTGTTTTGGCTTTTTTTTTTTTTTTTTTTTTTTTTTTTGTGGTTGGAAGGCTTTCAATGACCCCTTCTATTTCTTTACAGGTTATGAGACTGTTTAGATGATTTATTTGTTCCTGATTTAATTTTGGTATTTGGTATCTGTCTAAGAAATTGCCCATTTCCTCCAGATTCTCCAGTTGTGTTGAGTATAGGCTTTTGTAATAGAATCTAATAATTTTTTGAATTTCCTCTGTTATATCTCCCTTTTCATTTCTAATTTTGTTATTTTGGATACTGTCTCTGTGCCCTTTGTTTAGTGTGGTTAAGTAAGGGTTTATCTCTCTTGTTGATTTATTCAAAGCACCAGCTCCTGGTTTTGTTGTTTCTTTGCATGGTTCTCTTTGTCTCTACTTGATTGACTTCAGCCCTGAGTTTGATGAGTTCCTGTCTTCTCCTCCTCCTGGGTGAATTAGCTTCTTTTTATACCAGGGCTTTCAGTTGTGCCATTAAGCTTCTAGTGTATGCTCTCTCCATTTTCTTTTTGGAGGCACTCAGGGCTATGAGTTTTCCTGTTAGTACTGCTTTCATTGTGTACCATAGATTTGTGTATGTGGTGCCTTCTTTTTTGTTAAATTCTAAAAATTCTTTGATTTCTTTCTTTATTTCTTCCTTGACCAAGGTATCATTCAGTAGGGTATTGTTCAGTTTCCATGTGTATGTGGGTTTTCTGTTTTTTGTTGCTATTGAAGACCACTTTTACTCCGTAGAGATCTGATAGGAGGCAATGAATTATTTCAATCTTCTTATATTTGTTGAGGTCTGCCTTGTGACCAATTATATAATTGATTTTGGAGACGGTACCATGAGTTGCTGAGAAAAAGGTATATTCTTTTGCTTTGGGATGAAAATTTCTATATATATCTGTTAAATCCAATTGATCCAAAGCTTCAATTAGTTTCACTGTCTCCCTGTTTAGTTTCTGTTTTCCTGATCGGTCCATTGGTGAGAGTGGAGTGTTGAAGTCACCCACATTTATTGCGTTAGGTGCAGTATGTGCCTTGAGCTTTAGTAAAGTTTCATTTATGAATGGCGTTGCCCTTGCATTTGGAGCATAGATGTTCAGAATTGAGAGTTCTTCTTGGTGGATTTTTCTTTTGACCAGCAAGAAGTGTCCTTCCATGTTTGTTTTGATGACTTTAGGTTGAAAGTCAAGTTATCTGATATTAAAATGGCTACTCAGGCTTGTTTTCTGAGACCATTTGCTTGTAAAATTGTGTTCCAGCCTTTTGCTCTAAGGTAGTGTTTGTCTGTGACACTGAGTTGTGTTTCCTGTAAGCAGCAAAATGTAGGATCCTGTTTACGTATCAAGTCTGTTAGTCAATGACTTTCTTTTGGGGAATTGAGTCTATTGATGTTAAGAGATAATAAGGAATAGTGATTATTGCTTTCTGCCATTTTTTATGTTAATTTTATATTTGAGTGGTTATCTTCTTTTGTGTTTGATGAAAGAAGGTTACTATCTTGCTTTTTCCAGGGTATAGTTTCCCTCCTTGTATTTGTGTTTTCCTCCTATTATCCTTTGTAGAGCTGGGTTTGTAGAAAGATATTGTGTAAATTTGGTTTTGTCATAGAATATCTTGGTTTCTCCATCTAGAGTGATTGAGAGTTTCGCTGGGTATAGTAGTCTTGGCTGACATTTGTGTTCTCTTAGAGTCTGCATGAGATCTGCCCAGGATCTTCTAGCTTTCATGGTCTATGGCAAGATGTCTGGTGTAATTCTGATAGGTCTTCCTTTACATGTTACTTGTCCTTTTTCTCTTACTGCCTTTAATATTCTTTTTTTGTTTAGTACATTTGGGGTTTTGATTATTATGTGAAGGGAGGTATTTCTGTTCTGGTCCAATATGTTTGGAGTTCTGTAGGCTTCTTGTATATTCACGGGCATCTCTCTCTTTAGGTTAGGGAAGTTTTCTTCCATAATTTTGTTGAAGATATTTGCTGGCCCTTTAATTTGTAAATCATCTCTCTCATCTATGCCTATAATCCTTAGATTTGGCTTTCTCATTGTGTCCTGAATTTCCTGGATGTTTTGGATTACAGGCTTTTTGCATTTTGCATTGTCTTTGACTGTTGAGTCAACGGTTTCTATGGTATCTTTGGCATCTGAGATTCTTTTTTCTATCTATTGTATTCTGTTGTTGATATTTGTATCTTTGGCCCCTGATTTTTTCCCAAGGTTTTCTATCTCCACAGTTGTCTCCCATTGTGATTTCTTAGTTGATTCAACTTCTGTTTTTAGATCCTGGATGGTTTTGCTCAGCTCCTTCACTTGGTTGTCTGTGTTTTCCTGTAATTCTTTAAGAGACTTTTGTGTTTCCTCTTTCATGACTTCTGTCTATTGACCCAAGTTCTCCTTTATTTCTTTAAGTGATTTTTGTGTTTCCTACTTATTGGCTTCTATCTTTTGACACATATTCTCCTGAATTTCTTTAAATGATTTTTGTGTTTCCCTTGTAAGGGCTTCTAACTTTTTATCTGTTTTCTCCTGAATTTCTTTAAGAGTTTTATTTATGTTCTTCATGTGTTCCTCTAACAGCATCATGACCAGTGATCTTTGAATCCAAATCTTGTTTTGCTGGTGTGTTGGGGTATCCAGGACTTACTGTTGCTGGAGAATTGTGTTCAGATGCTGCCATATTGCCTTGATTTCTGTTAGTAATGTTCCTACATTTGCCTTTTGCCATCTAGTTCTCACTGGTGTTAGATGGTCTTATTGTCACTGGCTGGTACTTCAATCTCCTGTGAACCTGTAAGGGTATTTCCACAACACTGGATGACTGGATTTCCCCTGGCAGAGATGGCTGATGTGCTGCCCTCCTCTTGTGTGCCATTGGAGACCTGCTGCCCCAAGCAATGTTATATTTGGGTTGTCTCATTGGACCTGGTGCTCCCCGTTTGCTCTGTCATGGAGGGAAGATGGCAGCAGGGAGTCACTCCAAGTGCTGATCACCACGTAGGGCACAGGACCCACAACCAGCTGGCACACAGACAAACTGCTGATCTGCCCATTTCCTGGGTGCAGGCAGAACCCCCAGTGTTTTGTGCCCCCCCAGAGATCTTAAACTCAGGATATCTCAGTACCTGGTGATGCCCCTCTGCTCCATCAGGGAGAGAAAATAGTGGTGGGGAGTCACTCTAAATGCTCGTCTTTGTGTTTTTAGAAAGGGTGATTAGGCTCTGGACATCTTCCAGAGCTATTTGGATCAGAAATGATAGAGGGAGAATTTCAAGGGACTAAATTCCAGAGTATCAAACATAAATTCTATCTTTGTCATACAAAAATTTTCATTTGAGATTTATATATTACAGAAAATACAGTCAGGCTGAGTCTCTTCATCAAACATGCTGAACTGACCTTCTTGAACACCTGAGGTCCTGGACTTTAGCTCGATCCAGTCAAGACACAGAAATAAGAGACCAACCAACTCCCCCATTTTCCCTATCCTTTCACCATCCCCTTATTAATAATATCTCAATGCCCATACTCAGAATGAAGAAGTTATGAAGAGTCACTTACCCAGTTTCCTAGGATTTAGTGCTGGAGAGGCTAATATTTAAGTTGTCTTTCTAGAGAATGTAGAAATGGTCAGATTTGTAACAGGGAGGAAATAGGATTGATTATATAGCCACAATTTCATTTGCTAAAAATCACTTTAATTTTTACTAAGTTAAAGCTATAAGTTCTTATTTGGTACAGAATTCATTTTAGTCATAATAAAGGTTTTCATTGGTTTACATTTCTTCTATTGATAATAAATATTTAAAAAATAGAGGGCTTAGACTCAGTCCTTCTTTTAGATTATTATAAGAGATCTGAGATGTTTAACCCTGTGAGTTTAGGGCCAAATAAATTATAAGGCTCTGACTTTATTGTTAGGGTGTTTTCTAGATTTTAATAAGAAACAACTGAAAGTAGTTTATGGAAAACATCCCACATTAATTTACATAGATAGTTAGTTTTCAAAAATGTCTGAAATCCACAGAATGTGACATTTAAAGTTATTTATTTCACTTGTAGACACTAGTCTGCTACTGACAGCTTCCCTTTCTTGGATTCAAAGAAGAAACTGACCATCAATGGATCTGCTTCTATTATGGTAAACCAGCCATGAGGCAAAAATTGCCTCTCTTCAACTATAGGCAAACTCTGTTTATAAAAATGACACTATTACAAGTTGGGACAGCTTGATTTCTGCCGAAATAGAGGGAACTAGTATTGGGTAATTCCTGCTCTCTATGTCTGCCAGATGACTCTGGGCCAGGAGGCTGAAGACTGATGCTCCAATGTTTTAGGATTGTCCAGGTTTTCAGTGGTCTCTATCCTTTGGCTAAGTGTTGAAAGCTGGTTAGGCTTCCTATATATTTTCAATTATTATTGGTCACTCTCAGATTTCTGATGGGGTTGAAGAATGTTAGTCTCATAGTCAGCCCATGCTAGTTAACTTTGAAAAAGCTGATATAGATTTAAATAGATAGTTTTCAGATGACATAAAATTAATAGCCAAGACATGAGTCAGGTGTTAATTATTATAGATATTTAAGATAATATAGATGACTGAGGTTCTGTGTGATTGTAAAAATTAATGGACTGGGTGTTATGTCTATGTTATACTTTATAATTTACAAAATGGTAATAGTTGTGCTATATTTGGAGAGAAAGTTTTTTTTTAATTTGTTTTTTATTTATTGAAAAGAGAAGTAAAGGGAAATAAAAAACTTTATGATAAAATTAAAGACTTACATGGAAAATATTTCAGATAAACACATTAAAATTGACGATTTTTATGGAAAATTAAAGAGTAATGTGGTAGACATGTAAAACAGTGCTAAATTAATTGAAATGTGATAGAAACATTTTCTGATAAAACTGAAGATTTACGTGGAAAATATTTCTGATAAAATTGCAGAAAAATGTATTAAAATATATTAGAATTGAAGATTATCATGGAAAATTTTATATAGATATCATAATGGTAGTTATAAAAGTATTCCTAAGTTGATTAAAAGTGGAATTATAAACATTTTCTGATAAACTTAAAGATTTACATGGAAAATATTTCTGACAAAATTCAAGAAATAGACAAACACATTAAAATTGACTATTTAATGGAAAATTTTACATACAAAATGGTAAATATAAAAACTCTTAATTAATTGAAGGTAGAATTAGAAACATTTGTGATAAAATCAAAGGTTTGCATTGAAAACATTTCTGATAAAATAGAGGAAGTATATAGGAAGACATTAAAATTGAAGATTATTATGAAAATAATGCAGATAAAATGGTAGACATAAAAGAAATTACTCAATTAATTAAAAGGGGAATGCAAAAATTTTCTGATAAAATTGAAGATTTACCTGAGAAATATTTTGTTAGTTTATTTCTATTTATTGGGGAGTTGAGTCCATTGTTGTTAAGAGATATTAGGGATTAGTAATTGTTACTTCCTGTTGTTTTTTGATGTTATTTTTATGTTCTTGTGGGTATCTTCTTTGGGGTTTGTTTGAAGAAGATTACCTTCTTGCTTTTTCTAGGTTGTAGTTTCCCTCCTTGTGTTGGCTTTTTCAATCAGTTATCCTTTGTAGGGCTGGATTTATGGACAGATATTGTATAAATTTGGCTTTATCATGGAATATCTTGGTTTCTCCATCTAAGATGATTGAGAGTTTTGCTAGGTATAGTAGACTGGGCTGGCATTTGTGTTCTCTTAGGGTCTGTATGAGAGGTCTGCCCAGGATTTTCTAGCTTTCATCATCTCTGGTGAGAAGTGTGTGATTCTGATAGGTCTGCCTTTTTAAGTTATGTGCCCTTTTTCCCTTACTGCTTTTAATATTCTTCATTTGTTTAGTTAATTTGGTGTTTTGATTATTATGTGCCAGGAGAACTTTCTGTTCTGGTCCAGTCTGTTTGGAGTTCTGAAGGTTTCTTGTATGTTCATGGGCATCTCTTTCTCTAGGTTAGTTTTCTTCTACAATTTTGTTGAAGATATTTATTGGGCCTTTAAGATATAAATCCTTACTCTCATCTATATCTATATTCCTTAGGTTTGGTGTTCTTATTGTTTCCTGGATTTCCTGGATGTTTTGGATTACCAGCTTTATGCATTTTGCATTTTCTTTGACTGTTGAGTTAATGTTTTCTATGGTATCTTCAGCACCTGAGGTTCTTTCTTTTATCTCTTGCATTCTGTTGTTGATGCTTGCATTTATTACTCCTGAATTTTTTCCAAGGTTTTCTATCTCCAGAGATGTCTCACTTTGCAATTTTTTATTGTTAATACTTCCACTCTTAGATCCTGGATGGTTTTGTTCAGTTCCTTAACTTGATTGTGTTTTCCTGTAATTTTTTTAAGGGACTTTTGTGTTTCTTCTTTAAGGGCTTCTGCCTGTTGTCCCATGATCACCTGTATTTCTTTAAGGTATTTTTGTGTTTCCTCTTTAAAGACTTTTACCTGTTGACCAATGTTCTCCTATATTTCTTTAATGGAGTTGTTTAAGTCTTTCTTGAAGCCCTCTATCAGCATCATAAGATAAGATTCTATATCCAACTCTTGCTTTTTTGGTGTGTTGAGATATCTAGGACTTCCTGTGGTGGGAGAACTGGGTTCTGATGTTGAGATGTGGCCTTAGTTTCTGTTGGTAGGGTTCTTGTGCTTGCCTTTCACCATCTGGTTATCTCTGGTGCTAGTTGGTATTGTTGTCTCTGGCTGGAGTTTTTTCCTCCTGTGGGCCTGTAAGGCTGTGACCTTACTTCTCTGAGTTCAAAAGTAAAAGCACTGCTGGGAAATCTCTTTCTCCTGGTGGGCTATGCACAGAAGGATGTAGAGGTTCCTGACTCCCTGATGCAAATGGCAGCAGGAAGGAAGACTTCTGTCCCAGCTGTTCCACTGATCTTAGGGCTTGTGTGCTATTAGCTGGTCCTCTCCAGAGAGAAGGTGGAGATCTCACCTCTGTGCTCAAAAGTGAAAGCCTGCTGGGAGATCACTCTCTCCTGGAAGGCTAAGCACAGAAGGTTGTGGAGTCTCTAGGCACCCTGGTGCAAATTGCAGGAGGAAGCTTTTTTTTTTTTTTTTTTTTTTTTTTATTAAACAGAAAGGGTGAATTGATGCAAGATATTTCCTATCCATTCACATTGAGGCAATGAGAGGCCAGTGATTGGAGGGGAGAGAAGAGGAGGAACTGAGAGAAGGAAGGACAGAGAGAAAGGGAATCCTTGAGCTGCACTAGGGAGCAGAAGAGGAAACATGGAGATCCAGATGGCATCAGAAGTGTTTCTGGTATGCTGAGAGGTTAGAAATATTGGGATAAGACTTTTTCATTGTAATTTTGAATTATGTAATTGGGAGTTTCATAGTCATAAATATATGTGGTTAATTACTCAAGTTTGAGGGTCATGCTTTGCCAGATACTTGGAAGGAGTGGGTGTTGGGCAGGAGGGAGAGAGAGAGAGAGCTGCCAGGACCTGGAGGAGAGGTCGGGAGGGGTGGCACTATATTTTAACAATTTCCCACTACAATCTTACATCCATCACATTTAGGTAATACATTTTTTTCCACCAACTCAACCAATGAGTATTTGGGTTGCTTTTGTTCTCTAGTTGCTGTGAATTATGCTTTTAGAAACATTGGTATGACAAAGGTTTTAAAGATAGTTCATTCAGTTCTTTTGGATATAAACTTAGAGTGGGATTCTTGAGTTGTTTATAAATGCATTTTTATGACTTATTGAAAATATAATCAAGGTAATAATTTGACATGTTAACTCATCCTTCTGATTACAGTTATAAAATATTAATTTTTCCAATAAAAATGCCTTTTCAACCTCAATTTATTATTTTCAGATTACTATGTACTCTGAGGACTTGAGTACTAACAGCTCAATTTCCCTCCTTATACATGTAATCATTACCACTTTAATGTTATTTTTCATTACTAGTATGTCTTTACTAACCCAAACACCTAACTACTTTCCTACTTCTCAGAGCCAACATCACTTAGGAGTCAATGTAAATTCATATCAATTCCATGTGTATAAAATTTTTAATCTTAGAGAATAATCAAGTCCTCTTCTCTCTAGTTAGTTTTGTAGATTCCTTATTGAATATTATTTTAGCAGTATTTCATAGTAGCATACTTGGACAAATTCAGCAACTTTAAACATTTTATTCTAAGTTATATCATACCTAAGAATTTTTTTTTTATTTTACACTAAATACCTTGTATTAGCTGTGAGCTAGCTCCATCACCAGGGTATTAATATTCAGTATATGAAAAACAAGTGAATATTACTCAGGCTTTGATGGAACTTCCATGCTTTAAAAATATTTGGATTGTTTCCTCTTAATTACAGGTAAAAGTACGTTTTGTTTTGGCACAGGTATATAAGCAGGTAACATATTAGTATCTTTACAACCTCTTATAATTCCCTTTTGTCTACTTATCACAGTCACCTGATTCATTCCTTCTTCTGTAATATTCTTTCCACTATTCTAAAAGAATTTTGGATATTTACCTAAAGAAATCTTGCCTTCTGAGTAAAATATCTTTTAAGTATATTCTTGGTCTTCCATTCTTCGAAGACCATAAATTATTAATTTCAGTTTTGTTGAATAAAAAAAACAGCGTGTGTACCTTTTTTCATATTAACCAAATTTAATATACTTTTATTTAGTGTTTAGAAAATTTTCTTCTATAATTTGTACATTGAACAAAGAAGAATCCTTTAAATATTCACTAGATAAAAATTATTCTCATCATTAGACATTTTAATAACCTTTCAAAGTAAGGTAGAAGGGTTGACACCAATTTATTTGTTCACCTTAAGTCTTGCTATCAAATTCTATAAAAAATGACCTCTTAACTTTTTTTGAATTTATAATTTGATTACAGCATTTCTTGTTTGATTCCTTACCTCCACATGCTCCCATAACCACTTTTCTTCTCCTTTTCAAATTTATGCTCTCTTTTTTCCCTCTGTTTTCTACTAATTGTAAAAACAGATTATATATCCAGTTTTAAAACTATTCTGAGTGTTATTGCTTTTAGTCTCACCACTTGCACTTAGTTCTTCTAGATATGATTTAATAGCCATGGAAGTCCCTTTTTCTGAAGAAAAAAAACAAAACAGAACAAAGACTAAGTGAGACTTTAGACACTAAGGACTACACCCATTTTTTAAACCCTTTCTGTAACATCAGTGAGACCTAAGAAACAACTTACTCTCTATCTTGTATTTTTTTCCTTGCTTTCATCAATGACCAAAAGTCATTCTAATATCTGTTACAATGGCTAAATTATTTACATGGTATCTATTTTATATTGTTATAGAAGGATTTTAGTAGTGATATATTGAATATTTTCTTCTTTAGGATTTTACTACTGTGAATAGACACCATGACCAAGGCAATTCTTATAAGGGACAACATGTAATTGGGGCTGGCTTATGGGTTCAGGGTTCAGTCCATTATCATCAAGGTAGGAGCATGGCAGCATCTAGGCTGGCATGTGCAGGCCGAGCTGAATGTTCCTCATCTTTATAGGAATTCTGCTAGTGGAAGACTAAATTTCAGGTATCTAGGGTGAGGGCCTTAAGCACACATTCACAGTGACACACACCTACTCCAACAAGGCCATAGCTCCTAATATTGCCCCTCACTGGGTAAATCATATAAAAACACATTCCACTCCCTGCCTACCAAAGACTTGTTCAAACACATGAGTCTATGAGGGCCATATCTATCCATAGTATAATAAAAATGCATACTTAGTCCAACTTCCAAGTCCCCATAGTCTATAGCAGTCTCAACAATGTTAAAAGTCCAAAGTTCAAAGTCTTTTCTGAGATCCATCCAATCACTTAACTGTACTCCCCAAATCAAGACAGGAACCCATATGGGTAAGATCTAAATTCTGCATCTCTATGTCTGATGTCAAAGCAGTTTTCTGAACTCCATCTCCTTTTTCAACTTTGTTGACTGCAACAAACTTCTTTTTCTGGGCTGGTTACACTCAGTGTTAACAACATTCCTCAGCAGATAGCTCACTGCTCTAGATCTCAAAAATCTTATGGTCTCCAAGGCAACTTCAATGTTATAGCTTCATTCAATGTCTGAGATCCACACATATTATTCTGGGCTCCTCCAAAGGATTGGTGTAATTTTTCCAGCTCTGCCCTCTGTAGCACTCTAAGCTTAGGTTGACGCACCTTACTTCCACTGCTGTTCTTTGTGATAATCCTATGGTACTGGCATTTCCAATATGCTGGGGTCTTCTGCTGCAACAAGGCTTCACCAACAGATTCTCATAAGCTGTTTTAATGGTGCTAAGCCTCAATTCCTTTGCATGACCCCTTCAGTCTTGGGACATCAACTATACAGTTGAGGCTGTACCTTCACCAATGGCCTTCCATGGCCTCTCACAGAGACAAGCCTGAGTTGCTCTTCATGACCCTTCATGCCTTCAAAACCAGTACCATCTTCATGACTCATTACTAAGTACAGCTGCAGCACAAGGTACAACATTGGCTATCTCTGACACACAGCTTTTATGTGCTCTCTGAAAACACTTCCCACAAGATTTCTTCTCAGTGATGCTGGTCTCTTCTTCACCAATAATTTCTTAGCTCCAGGAAACCAAAATGAAGTGTCCCAGTGATCCCTTCTTTTTTCACTCTAAAGCCAAAGCTATTGAGTCAACTGCTTCCAGGAGTTGGAACATGATCTCCTTGTTATATTACATTATCATTAGCCTGCTGTTTTCTAAGTCCTTCACTTCCTAAGCTTGGCTGTCCTGGATCTTGCTCTGTAGATTGGCCTTGAATTCAGAAATCTGCAAGCCTTTCTCCTGGGATTAAAGGTATGGGCCACCATGCTTAGATCTAAATTTAGCTGGGTAGAATTTTGCACCAAAGTCCTACTCCCTTAATCTGTTGTCTTCTAGAACATAGGATTAATCTCCTAGTGCTTCTTTAATACTTGAAACACACACACACACACACACACACACACACACACACACACATATATATATATATATATATCTTTTTAAAAAAAATCTCTTCTAAGCTTGCTACACTTGCTCAAAATGCTCTTCATGAAACTTAACTAGAGAACAGAATCTCTGCTGTGGGTTTTTGAGACATCCTTTGTCAATGCAATTAATATAATTCTCTTTTCCTTAGCCTCAGGAAGACTCTTCAGACAATGGCAAAAAGCAGCCACATTCTTCACCAAAATACCACTAAAACAGTCTCTATTCCATATACTGAAATTCTTCTTCTCTGAAACCTCTTGAGCCGGGTCTTCATCGTTCAAATCACTCACAGCATCAAAGTTTTCCATATTGTTCCTAGGATGGCTCATTAAGCCCCACTTAAAATGTTTCATGGCTTTCCTGTTGTATTCCATAGCTGCCTGCAGCTATTATGAACTGGATTGCTGAAACAGAAGATGAGGGATAGATGGGGAAGGGGTGAAAAGAAATAAGGGCTACGATAATATTTTACTGATCGAAGCTGAAACTTTTATGTCGGTCAGACCTTTTAACTGTTTGGGCAACCCCTTCACCCCAGACTCCGGGCTGAGTTCCAGCAGAAGTTGTCTAGCTTCTCCTGGAGGTCCTTGTCTTGACTGCTCTGGCAGCTGGGTGGGTCACCTGCTTAATTCAGGAATTCGGAGACCTAGAGGAACAATGAGTGTAACCTTCACTCTTAGCTTCTCCACCCTAAGATAAAAATTCCTGCCTTAACCTACTTCCCTATTATGCCCTATTGGTAGATTCCTGCCTGAAGCCAGGGATTGTTCTTGGCTAATGGCAAGTTCCTAACATGTGATATGACTCCCCAATATGGCCCTGTACATTTCCTCCCTTTTTTATTAATTAAAAATGAGGAGGTAGAAAACAAGTGGATAAATATCCTTCATAAGAAGGCAGGCCTTAACCGGGAGGGAAAGCATTGACCTCAATTCCTCTTAAATATTGTATAACATCTTTTTCAGAGGAGGGGGAATAGGTTCCCTTATTATTTTAAGGACAGCCTCTTGGCGTTAACCCCTATGCAGTTAGGTGTACTTCTTGGGGACTCAGAAGCAGAAATTCACCTTCCCATATGGTGCCTCGCATGTCTCACTGGTACCTATGTTTGTTCATAAACAAACACACATAGATCTGAGTTCTATGTTGCTCCCTCTTTGGAGATCCACTTGTGTAAGTTTTGAAGCCAGGGGGTCTGCAAGTGCCTTTAACAGACAGGAGATCCTTCCATCCAGGTGAGCCTGGGTGGAGACAGCCTGTCTGCTTAACAAAAAAGGTCAAGAGTTAAAGGTGGGACAGGATTAACTTGTCCCTGAAGTATCCAATTTAGTTGCAAATTAACAACTCAAAAGACACAAAGCTTGGCCTCTGGGGTGGGAGAGGTAACCTTGTGGATCAAGAGACAAGCTGTTACTTCTCAGGAAAAGTGGAGAGTATATTTTAAATTAACACAGCTGGCTGAAGATTGTTATCCATCTTCAAAATTGGAATCTCCAATATTGGATTTATTTCTAGACCAGTCTATGGTTGAGTCAGCTGATCACATTAAAGGAAGGAGAAGAGTCATTAAAATTCCTCTTTAGATTAATTTTTTCTAAGCTAATTTAACAGTCTCCATGTTCTGTCCCACAAAGTCTAACAGCTTGAAGCAAGGCAATTTATCTAACCTGGGACATTTGACAATTAAAGTAAGTCAAGAACATATACCCAATATAGCTCTTATGTTAGCACAGAGTCAACATATCTTCAGCATGCCACACCAATCACTCTGATAGCTAGCATGCTTCTGCAGCATTCTGTGGATAAAACATAGGGGACATGCCTTCTTCCCCAATATTAAATCAGGATCATGGCATATGTCAATAAGTGAATTCCCTCATTTCACCTAGACATCAGTATGCCTAATTATAGGATGACATAACCACTCATCGAGGAGTTCCTTGGCATCCAAATTTTAAAATTTTCTTGAAAATATGCAAGCATAATTTAAATGACATGCATAGGGACACAATTTCTCCTCTCGTCTCTCTTCTAATAAGATATTGTTTTATTAATTTAAGTTGGAACACAAAGTATATACCACAACATAGGCAATAAACTATGTAATTATAGAAAGTAAACGTAGCATTTTTAGTTGCTTTTTCTGTTAGAGCAGTTGCAATTAGAAAGCCTAAAAATGAATCATTTGTAACATGCACATATTTTAATCTTCTAAATTAGAAATTTGATTATCATTATCTGTAATAATTAATTAAGTCCTCTAGGATTAACACCATTATGTGGTAGAGGTAGAAATTGAGGACATCAAGAACAAATCTTTATAATTTGATGTGCACAAAAATACAAAATTATTTTTTAAGCCATTACCCTTTTGATGATATGAATAGTATGGTTGTACATCCGATTGGTTCTATACAGCCTGTCTGGGATACAAATTGTATGTGCCTTGCCTTAAGGGGTCTTGTCCAGGCACCTTTTTAAAGATCAATTTTATAAGTATATTGTAGCTGTCTCTCTAGCCTTTGGGTTAGCTTTCAAATACCTAAAGGACAGTCATTTAGAGAACATATCCTTTGAAATTTGAATTACATTTGCATAAACAATCATAAAAATTAAGAATTAGCAGTATTAAAATGGAAACAATTTTAAGCTATTATATTTACTATTATTAAAAGCTTGATTTTTAACATCTCAAAAATACCTGCTATAGTATTTGTGCTGAAGCAGGGAGAAACTTAAAGGAATAAACATGTGATCTGATAGTAACAAATTATCTTTTGGATAACAATTATTTATTTTGCCTAAAAAGGCTTGCCATGTAATAGATCAACCATCAATGTTTTGTAATAACCAATTTGATTGCTGCTTGAAACAAGGAACAAATGTTTTCTACCTTGAAAACAGAGGTTTAAGACCTCCTGTGGCAAGCTTAAGATGAGGTAAATATAAGATAAAGCCAATTAATATATCCTAACAACCTTTGAAAATCATTTACCTAAAAATTTTAAAAGTCCATAGTTAGGAGCAAAGGCCTGTAACAAACATTTATGAACATTATACACTGAAAAATCTAAGATCCTAGCTTCTTGTATTGAAAGAGAGACAAAACATTTTTTTCTCACATGAGGTAAGGCTATTAGCCATTCCTTGAGGCAAAAACCTTCTAATGAAATTGCTTTATTATTTCCTTAAAGTTAGAAGCAAATGCTTTTATAATTATCAGAATGTAAAGCAAAAGCAACCCTTTAAATCTATAATAATTGTGTATGGAGTAGACAGGCCAAATTTCAATGCCTTTATACATAGAGAGTTCAGGTTCTACATAGCCTTATTGACCTTTCAGAGATTTGAACTGCATATTAAACCACACCTGGACAGGTCTGTCAAGAATGTTTGTTTGTTTTTGTTGTTGTTGTTGTTGCAGTTGTTTTGCCAAACACTCCCTAGGTGAGGCCTGCAGGGCAAAAACAGTTTCTCACAAGCTTCCTTACAAGCTTTCACTGAGGCAGCTCTAAGCTTTGCATTATCTCAAATGTAAATTTATTTTTTAATCTGCACAAGGACCCACCTTGAGTCCTTAGCAAGGACATTGTATGAGATTCCTCAAATGTAAATATCTTCTAATCTGAGCCTTTTATCTAAGACCAGACCCAAACCCACCTGTTCTGCAAGGACATTTTAAGGATTAAACAACAAAAGAAACCTGTAATTTCAGGGTTCCCAGAAAAGTTATACTCACTGTTTCATAGTAGTCAAAGGTACCTGCTTGATATCAAATACATTTCCACTGAGATCTCCTTATTAATCTTGGGGGGTTAAATTTTGCTTCTACCATTGTAGCCAATAAACTTGTGGAAAAGTGGTAATAGGCCTATAATGGCTACAGCTGTATCACTCTTAAAATTATCTTAATTACAAAATATGTTTAGAATCATGAGCCTTTAACCAGACTGCAAACTGCAGTCAATGGCACACTGGCAAGAGCATAAGTATTACTTTGGAAGCAAATCCCAATTTTAAACAATCCATTTTCTTTAAAATTAATGGCAAACAGATTATTTTTACAGCACAAGTTTTGTCTGCCAGTTGTTATGCTCAAGTGTATGACAGTGTACCTTATTAAAGAGACATTATTTTAAATCTTATTTCTTATAAGTCCAATCTCCAGGCCATGATTCACACAAAATACCATGACAATTTAGGAGCATATTAAAGGCCTGTATTTCCTGGGTTGCATCATGCCACATGTTGTTTAAAATGGCTACTACCCTAAACTACCAGTTTTAACCTAACTTTTTGTTAATAACATTATACCTTTTAAATCATGTCCAATGACTTATAAGTCAATGTTCTATATAGTCACGACATGCAAAATATACTCATACCATTAATATCAATTATAAACAAGAACAAAGCATGAGTTAAAAAAAATTACATTTGAGTTCAAATGTAAATTTGACAACATTTAACTGCTGCTGGCTTACAAGTTCAAAGGTTCAGTCCATTATCATCAAGGTAGTATCTTGGCAGCATTCAGGCAGGCATGGTGCAGGCAGAGCTGAGAATTCTAAATCTTTATCTGAAGACTGCTTGTAGTAGACTGTCTGCCAGGCATCTAGTGTGAGGGTATTAAAGCCTATGCTTACAATGACATACCTACTCCAACAAAGGCACAGATCCTAATAGTGCCATTCTATGGGCCAAGCATATGCAAACCATCACAAGTATGGATTCCTAGTTAATATTCATCACATGTGAATCAATATCATCTATGCTATAAATGCTGATAATTATCTTGGACATTAAAACATTTCTATTGCAGGAAATACAAGGTGAGCAATAATTTACTTTGGAATTTTGAGAGAGAAATGTGGAATCTAAGGATTGTTTAATTAAGTAGCAAATTAAGCTACCTTTAATGAAAGGTAGCTACCCATTGTAACCTTTTCTTCTGAAGCCATCCCATACAACTTATTGATATTCCCATATGTCTGAAGACATTTGGTGTCCTTCTGATCTTCTACCCTTACTAGAACAAGTCCTGAGAAAAATATTCAGAAGACTGATACAGAAAAAATAGTATAAAGGATATGTTAAAAGATTGATATATGTTCTAGGTATATGGATGGAATTACTATTCTACAATATGCTGCAGTATAAGGGTAACATTTGTTAATTATGTTTTATGTATGTATCCTGTTACATATATGTGGAAGATATACTCCTCAAATATTATCTTCTTTAAACTCCACAATGTCCTGGCATGGAAGGTATCATTTTGATTTTATGCTTATGAGATGGAGTCTCAAAACAATTGAATCAATTGTACAAAGTCTATGGACTGACTTGTTATGACAACACATCTGAACAACAAATAAAGACTTAGAGCACAGGATTTTTAGAGCAATGTGTTTTTAATTACTAATCCTGTAGTGCAGGTAAATGTCATAGTAAATAGCAAATATATTGAAGTGAGAAAAATCGGTGAGAAAGTTGAAAGAAGATGTTAATTATGAGACTTAAATGCAATTAAGATTTAGAGCAAATCTACTAATGAAGGCCTAATATATAATTGAAGTCTTTCAATTTCACATTGTTCTCTTCTAATATTGAAATTTTCTTAGCCAAGTTTATTTATTAAAAATGTTTACAAGTAAGTTTATTATTAATTACTACTTCATAGCTTTGGGTTTACATTCACTTCTAGTATACCAGTTAATAGAAGAAATTTTCTTTCCTTTTGCTGATATGGACATTGAAAAGCACCTGTGTTCTCTGATTCTTATTACCATTGATATAGTCACTAAGAAAATGTAAATATCATGTACCATCATTAATATAACAGTGACTGATATTTATATATCATCTCATAAAACAGGTAGGCCATGATAAGGCCTCATTTGTTATTGTAGTTAAGTGAAAAAATACATAGAAATAAAGGCAGGAACTTCTATTTAATATGTTATCATATGTTCCTAAATTAGAATGTTTTTTCACAGATTCACAGATATTTAAGATGAAATAGAAAATGGAAGCAATTATAATAATATAAAGCTTGCTGTGAGTAATGATAAGAATATGTATATTAAGCTAAAGTAAAGCATCTGGATCATGCAGCAGACTTGCTTTTATAAGATTACTATTAGTTATAGTAAGAAAGAACAAAGGAAAAAAGAATGAAAAACAAATAAATAAATTACTAAGTTTGATATGCCTCAGTTGGTGGAGAGAACCAAATGATTTCCCACTGTTGAAGAAATAAAGACAATCCAAATGAGAAAAATCATAGAGTATTTATTCAGTACTTATTATCCAAGGAGTTAAGGCACTGTCAATTACATTTGGCAGAGATTCAAAGTCAGGCAGGGGGCTGGGAATGGTTTCAAGTATAAAAATAAAGAAAGCTTCAGGTGTGTTCTTCAGAAGAATATGGAATCAGGAATTTTGATATTTGCACAGTAGAAGAGGAAAATAATAAGTGATTGGTTTAAAAGGCAGATTTAGCTTTTATTTATTTATTTATTTGGTCTTGAGATAGGATTAGGGACAAACAATAGGAAAACTTTTCAAACACTGGGAAAACATCACTGATGAACTGCCAAATTATTATCAATTCAAGTTTTTGTTGTTTTCTGTTACACAGGGTATGTTTAGCATATGTAATCTGGTAATATTTTAAAAAGGCAATTCATTAAGTTGAAACTAGTTGTATCTCCCAATACCCCATAAGATAGAATGGAGAAAACAATTTAAATAACGTAGGGGAATGTTTTATTCTCTGTTTTCTATAGAAAGGAAGACTACAAACTATTAGAGTCTGGGTTGTGTCAATGTAAACAATGTAGGTTTATGGCTTATTTGTTATTTTTACACATCAATAAACCTGCATCTCCTGGGCATTGTCTGTTTTCTGGTCTTTGAGCAGTGATAATGCTCACAGCAAATACTTTTATAAAGGCAAGAGGGATTATCTCTGGATGGTGTGACAGGGAGCCCTTATCAGATTTTAGTTGAAGTAGCTTGGAAACAAGTTCCTTGTATCTAAAGACAAGGATATTATACCATTCCCTTCCTTACAACATAATGTGAATATATATTTCACATGCAGTAGTTTCTCACCAGGTCCTCCATCATTACATATAATCTTATCTGTTTCAGTGGCCATCTTACTGGTCTTTCTGCTTACTCCTCTGTACCTCTGCTGTTTCTTCTCTTCACATCATCTTCATATGTCCCCCTACATGATTACCATGTCACTTCTAACCTCAACCTTACCAATAGTTTTTCAGACAAACTTAGGTGAAAAGGGCAACTTCGTGAGTCTTTGATATACTTTTTATCATCCCTCTTATTTACCCTATTTGAAGCATTTAGCTTCATGTTCCTCAGACTGGCTTGTCATATCCATATACAATGATACATCCACACATATTTTGATTTGTAATTTTCTTTAATACTATTAAAACTCAGATACCTAATTATCTTGTAAGCGACAACTTCTATGGCCAACATTTATAAAATACCATTATAGTCTTATTAGGTTCCTAGTTAACTTGCATTAGACCTCACTGTAGTCATGTCCACTAAATGCATGTCAGAATGCAATAAGGAATTATGTTAGTTTAATAAATGCCAAGAATAGTTAATATCTTGTTGAGTCACTGGCCAAATTGTCTCCATGAAAATCCCCAAACATCACAGACTATCGGAAAGGCTTGGCTGCTCTCTACCTACTGACTATGAGCCCTATTGCTGAAAACTACAGTTACATTATCTCATTAATAACAAAGGATTTACCCCCTACTGAGTAACATTCATGATAGTGGAAAGTACTTTGCATGCTCTAAGAGGAGTAACTTATCAATACAGCTACAAACCTGCATCTTAGAAAGATAACCTGCCTGTGAGATATGCTGATGTAATCGTGGCATCAATATTGTGGAAATAACTAACCATTCTCTGATTTATTAAATGCACATTCCATGAGAAGGACCCCATGCCTGACACTGCTATGTTGGCCTAGAACCTAAAAATGGATAGACCATAGGCCTCAGGGGGGAAAACTAACACTATTGTTCTTCTAAAAGATTATAATAAGACAATGATTTCTATGAACACTGTGCTATATCCATAGACAAGTACTTCTCGTAGTAGATGGAAACTAATAGAGAATCACAACTGGAAAATGAACAGTGAGAGACTCTGGAACACTCAATCATTTATGGGATGTCTTTATCAAACTTATACTATTATACTCAGGGATCTGGAAGCTATGTAGAAGAAGTAGGAAGATTTTTAAGAGACAAGGATCAATGGATAACTCCAAGGAAGCAACGACATTCAGAAACAACAGGATTAGTACACATATGAATTCACAGACTATAGCACCATTCACATGGCCCTGACAAGTTCAAGTTAGATATGATCCAGCACCAAGAGGAAACTCCCACCTCTATCCAAGCAGCATCCTAAAATTGATATTTGCTTATAAAGTAAAATCAGTTTACTTTAACATAGTCTCACTGAGTGTATTAGAAAATGGTAAACTATTTGTCTCATTTTGTCTTGTTTGAACATTTTTTGTCTTATTGTTATCCTGATTGTATACCCTGATTTCTGATTTTTTTGCCACTGCTTTTGGTATGTTTTTAGTGTTTCTTCTTTTGGTGTGTGTGTGTGTGTGTGTGTGTGTGTGTGTGTGAGAGAGAGAGAGAGAGAGAGAGAGAGAGAGAGAGAGAGAGACAGAGAGACAGAGAGACAGAGAGAGACAGAGAGAGACCGAGAGAGACAGAGAGACAGAGAGAGATGGAGAGACAAAGAGAGATATGTGGATGTGAATGTGGAACCATCTGGTAGAAGTTGGAGAAGAAATAAAGAAATATCAGAATATATTATATACAAAGTGTGTTTTCTAAAAAAAAGGGGGAAAGAGAAAAAGAAAGACAATACATCGTGGTTAATTTTGATTTCAGCAATGATACCATGTTCTTTTTTTTGTAAAAAATAAAACAAAACAAAAGAAAACAAAATTCCCATAAGCATATAAAGTATTTTATTGATTTATAGTAGTTTGTATATTTAAGGCAAGGTAGAAGACAAGTAAAGTTAGAAGAAATAAAATTAAGACCAAATGACACTGATTTATAAATTTATAATTTAAGTCTCTATGATGATATAAAACATCTAAAGGTGTAAAACTATTATGTTAAAGCTAAAATTACAACAATAGCAGCATTGGCTAAATAATTTACTCACAATATATTATTCTGATATCTCCATATTTTGGAGGGTTTTGTTTTATTTTACAAAGTATCACTTAAGAGGCAAAGGAACATATATATTCTTAATCAAATAAGAAAAGGTCAAGGGTAGTAATTTGAAGCCATTTCAATAGACACCAGCTGGTATTTTTATTTTATGACATGTTAGTTTGGCTTTCAACCATATCTCTACTATACACAATTTAAAAATAAATGTAAGATCAACAACAACAAAGGACCCTTACATTAAAAAAAAAAAGAAAAATAATTTTCATGATAATATACACCAGATTTAAAATCTCAGGAAGAATAAAGATTTATAAAGTATTCTAGAATCTGGAAAGGTTTTTTAAAAGAGCAATTGTTCTGGCATAGAGGCTGTCTGTAACTCACATTCTAGGCCATAGAAGCTATAGGTTCTAGTGCCCTCTTCTGTCCTCTCTGGGCACCAGGCATACTGGTGATCTGGCGAAATATACCTTATTCCATAAGACTATTGTCTAATGCATTAATTTAAGTGTCATTTACATCATTCATACTCACAGGAAGGTAAAATTTAAACATACTTGAGCTATATTTAAGAACATAATTAAAAACCCATTTTATTGGACAGAAAATTTTCATTTGTAGATTAAAAGTCATTACATGAATTAAATAAAATAAAAACCACCAGAGAAACAACATATTTTGTTGAAAATTTTGACTTCTAAAAGAGAAGCAAGAGTCAAACAAGTATCTAAGAACAGAATCAAGTTATTGAGAGATGGAAAAATCAGTATACTAGACATTCTTACTGAAGTAATAAAGCATCCAGCTGAGACCCAAATATATAATCTCAAATGCTAATTAATATACAAATATCATAATATAATAATGCAATATAGTTCTTGAAATGGAACACAGGTATAAAAATTATTTACTAATATGAAACTAATTTTGGATGTAATTTCCAGATTATAGAAACTAAAACTAAGATATGAGAAAATGTAGGGAAAGAAGGATGATGAAAATGGATATATTAATTTCCTTGATTTACCTAGGAAAAATAATTAAAAACTGCTTATTATTAATGGTTATAATTAGAAAATGATTACTGAATATGCATTACAAAGGTAAAATATCAAGTATTGGAATGTATAGCTATTATTTATGAAATCATTGAAAATCAGTAAATTGTAGAAAATATTCACTGTATTAAACAGACTAAAATGCCATTTAAACATAGCAGGTAAAAATATGATATACAGATACATACACACTATATTAAAGCATTCAAAATTAAGTTACATAAAGACTAAAAGTTTATGAACTTAGTCAAAATGATAAGTCATTCAGAGTTAAAAATATCATTAGATTCACTATATTGGTACAAGTTATGACAGATTCATCTGACAAATAAAAAGATAATTTACATATGCAATAAATCTTATCAAAATTTGTTCTAATATGCTATAAGGAAATGACAAGGTAAAATTACAAATTGTAAAAATTATATTTTTCTCAAAAATTCATTTCATAAAGATGAAATTGAAGGATAAAAATGTAAATACATTTCTGAGAATTTATGATACAATAAGATAGTGAAAACTTAAATGTATCTTACCTTTAAAATAAGATTGTTAAGATGAATACATAGAAGAAATTATAGAATGAGGCCAAGCTGTACCCACAGCTGCGTTTAGAGAGTTCATCAAAGCCATTAGACATAACAATCTCTATGATCTTTTAAGAACTTAATGAGAAGTTCCTTTTTTTATAGGCACTTCTAACTTAAAAACTAGCTCATGTTGGGATGGCTTGATCATTGTTTGCCTGACTGTTTTTGTGGTTGCTCCCCTGTGTACAGATGTCACCAATATTGCTGAAATTTATGCTATAGTTGCTACTAAGCACTTCTGAATATGGTAGTTGACAGAAAGCTGAGATCTCCTCTGGCTCCATTCCACTCATTAGGTGCAGCCTGGGGGACACTCTGTTGTTTGTTGTTTATGTCTGCTACTGTGAACAGCTGCTGCATTTCAAGGCAGATTAACCTATGTGGTGAATATTTTAGCCCCCTACAAATCCCTTTTACATACAGCTTCCAGGATGATTTCTATTTGAGCAAGCCACTTTCAGGTTTTACTCTTCCTTGGGCTTGCATTCTCTATAGAATAAAGTCTGGATCCTTTGATGGAGCATACATGACTCAACATGATACAGTGTTTGGCACAATTTTCTTTGCTCATTTCTGCTCTTGTATATCCATTTTTCCAACTTTTCTTTTTTGCTCTAGCTCTGCCAATGCATTTGGTTTCACCTTTGTTTTGAATGATAGATTCATTAGTTAGTGTGTAGCTATCCTCATGGTAATCTACAAGAAATTTGAGGGAAATCTTTTTTCATGAAGGTGACAAAGAATTAATGTCCTATTATGTACAGGATTTCTATAAATCAGGAGGGAGTTTAAAAGAAACCACCATACACAACCTGGATTAAAAAGCATGAACATACAATTACCACACAGAGAAATCACTGGGGGAAAAAACAAAAACAAAAACAAACAAACAAACAAAAAACCACCACCAACAACAACAAAACAAGGACAAGTTCAGGTGAAGGGAATTTTAGATATGGATAGATAATTAGAAGTTAATTGTATTTTACTTCATTTCAAAAATGATTTTAAAAACAGCATGAGTAAATTGTATCTTCTATTCTTAACTCCTGGGCTATTATCCACTTATCAGTGAGTACATGCCATGTGTGTTCATTTGTGATTGGGTTACCTCACTAAGGATGATATTTTCTAGTTCCAACCTAAGAATTTCATGAATTCATTTTTTTTTTTTTGCTTTGTTTTGCTTTGTTTGTTGTTTTGAGACAGGGTTTCTCTGTGTAGCCCAGGCTGTCCTGGAACTCACTCTGTAGACCAGGCTGGCCTCAAACTCAGAAATCCATCTGCCTCTGCCTCCTAAGTGCTGGGATTAAAGGCGTGTACCACTACTGCCCAGCAAATTCATTGTTTTTAATAGCTGAGTAGCACTCCATTGGGTAAATGTACCATATTTTCTGTATTCATTCCTCTGTTGAGGGGCATCAGAAGAAGGAAGACCAAAGACTTTGGTTCTTCTCAGAAGGGGAACAAAATACCCATGGGAGGAGATACAGAAACAAAGTGTGGAGCAGAGACTGAAGGAAAGACAATACAGAGACTGCAGCATGTGGGAATCCATCCCAAGTACAGTCTCCAAACCCAGACACTATTGTGGATGCCATGAAATGCACACTGACTGGAGCCTGATATAGCTGCCTCCTGAGAGGTTATGCCAGCGCCTGGAAGATTTACAGCGCCTTTCACCCCACAGAAGCTACATCAGAACTCTGCCTCTCACCAGTCAGTTATGAGAATCTCTCTGCCATCTTGGATCTCAGACGCACCAGAGAAATCAGACAGAGTGAGGTATGCAAATATAACCCAAGGCCAACATCACATCGCGGGGGGGGGGGGGGGAGGGGGTCTAAGCCTGACAGGCGTTGGCCTGCACCCAGGCCCTGGGATGTTGGGGGGGGGGGCATCAGTGTGCAAACCTGGCCAGGAGGTTTTTTGCCCAGCCTGGCGCACACCGCGATTTTGACTACTGGACTCCGGAGAGTTCTAGCAGTCAAAGTGAGCTAAGAGTCATAGCCCGACCCAAACCTATGGATTATAGGTATAGATGAGAGTGAAGATTTACAACTGATAGGGCCAACAAATATCTTCAACAAAATTATGGAAGAAAACTTTCCCAACTTAAAGAGAGAATATACAAGGATGAATATACAAAAAGCCTACAGAATTCCAAACACACTGGACCTGAGCAGAAATACCTCTCGTCACATAATAATCAAAACCCCAAATGTACTAAACACAGAAAGAATATTAAAGGCAGCAAAAGAAAAAGGCCAAGTAACATATAAAGGAAGACCTATCAGAATTACACCAGACTTCTCACAAGAGACCATGAAAGCTAGAAGATCCTGGGCAGATCTCATGCAGACTCTAAGAGAACACAAATGCCAGTCAAGACTACTATACCCAGCAAAACTCTCAATCACCATAGATGGAGAAACCAAGATATTCTGTGACAAAATTAAGTTCACCAAATATCTTACCACAAACACAGCCCTACAAAGGATAAAAGGAGGAAAACACCAATACGAGGAGGAAAACGACACCCTGGAAAAAGGAAGATAGTTACCTTCTTTCATCAAACCCAAAGGAAGATAACCACTCAAATATAAAAATAACATCGAAAATGACAGGAAGTAATAATCACTATTCCTTAATATCTCTTAATGTAAATGGACTCAACTCCCCAATAAAATGACATAGACTAACAGACTGGATAAGGAAACAGGACCCTATATTTCGCTGTATACAGGAAACACACCTCAATGTCAAAGACAAAAACTACCTTAGAGTAAAAGGCAGGAAGGCAATTTTACAAGCCAATGGTCTCAGGAACTGAGCCGGAGTAGCCATTCTAATATCAGATAAAATTGACTTTCAATCTAAAGTCATCAAAAGAGATACAGAAGGACACTTCTTGCAGGTCAAAGGAAAAATCCACCAAGAAGAACTTTCAATGCTGAACATCTATGCACCAAATGCAAGGGCACCCTCATTAGTAAATAAACTTTACTAAAGCTCAAAGCACACATTGAACATAACACAATAATTATGGGTGACTTCAACACTGCACTCTCCTCAACGGACTGATCAGGAAAACAGAAACTAAACAGGGACACAATAAAACAAATTGAAGCTTTGGACCAATTAGACTTGACTGATATTTATAGAACATTTCACCCTAAAACAAAAGAATATACCTTTTTCTCAGCGCCTCATGTTACCTTCTCCAAAATTGAACATATAATAGGTCACAAGACAGACCTCAACAGATATAAGATCGAACTAATGCCATGCCTTCTATCGGATCACTATGGAGTAAGAGTGGTCTTCAATGGCAACAAAAACAACAGAAAGCCCACATACTCATGGAGGCTGAACAATAATCTACTCAATGACAAAATCCCAACTCAATTCTTCGCACAGTTAGAAAGAGCAATTATCAAATTCATCTGGAACAACAAAAAACCCAGGATAGCTAAAACTATTCTCACCAACAAAAGAAAATCTGGAGGAATCAGTATCCCTGACCTCAAGCAATACTACAGAGCAATAGTGTTAAAAACTGCATGGTATTGGTACAGTGACAGGCAGGAGGATCAATGGAACAGGATTGAAGATTCAGAAATGAACTCACACACCTATGACCACTTGATCCTCGACAAAGGGGCTGAAAACATCCAATGGAAAAAAATAGCTTTTTCAACAAATGGTGCTGGTTCAACTGGAGGTCAGCATGCAGAAGAATGCGAATTGATCCATCCTTGTCTCCTTGTACTAAGCTCAAATCCAAATGGATCAAGGACCTCCACATAAAGCCAGACACTCTGAAACTAATAGGAAAGGAATTGGGGAAGACCCTTGAGGACATCAGTACAGGGGGAAAGTTCCTGAACAGAAAACCAATTGTGTATGCTCTAAGATGAAGAATTGACAAATGGGACCTCATAAAATTACAAAGTTTCTGTAAAGCAAAGGACATCATCAAAAGGACAACTCAGCAACCAACAAATTGGGAAAAGATCTTCACCAATCCTACATCAGATAGAGGGCTAATATCCAATATATACAAAGAACTCAAGAAGTTAGGCCCCAGAAAACCAAATAACCCTATTAAAAATGGGGTACAGAGTTAAACAAAGAATTCTCACCTGAAGAACTTCAGATGGCAGAGAAACATCTTAAAAAATGCTCAACTTCATTAGTCATCAGGGAAATGCAAATCAAAACAAACCTGACATTTCACCTTACACCAGTCAGTATGACTAAGAATAAAAACTCAGGAGACAACAGGTGTTTACGAGGATGTGGAGAAAGATGAACACTCCTCCACTGCTGGTGGGGTTGCAAATTGGTACAACCACTCTGGAAATCAGTCTGGTGGTTCCTCAGAAAACCGGGCACCTCACTTATTGAAGATCCTGCTATACCACTCCTGGGCATATACCCAGAGGATTCCCCAGCATGTAATAAGGATACATGCTCCACTATGTTCATAGCAGCCCTATTTATAATTGCGAGATGCTGGAAAGAACCCAGATGTCCCTCAACAGAAGATTGGATGCAAAAAATGTGGTATATATACACAATGGAGTACTATTCAGCCATTAGAAACAATGAATTCATGAAATTCTTAGGCAAATGGATGGAGCTGGAGAATCTCATAGCAAGTGAGGTAACTCAGTCTCAAAAGATGAATCATGGTATGCATTCACTAATAAGTGGATATTAGCCTGGAAAACTGGAATACCGAAAACATAGTCCACACATCAAATGAGGTACAAGAAGTGCGGAGGAGTGGCCCCTAGTTCTGGAAAGACTCAGTGTAGCAGTATAAAGCAAAACCAGAACAGGGAAGTGGGAAGGGGTGGGTTGGAGAATAGAGGGAGGGAATAGGGCTTATGTGACTTTCGGGGACTGGGGGACCAGAAAAGGGGAAATCGAAATCATTTGAAATGTAAATAAAAAATATATTGAATGAAATAAAAAAATATTTTTAAAAAAACCAGCATGAGTAGTATGCCTTTTTAAAAGTCCATGCAACAGAATATTTTTTCCAATGAAATGAGACTCTGTTGAAGAATGAATATTCTTCCTTACATTCCACCCCTCACTATACTGTTTGCTACTGGCTTCTCTCTCCATGTAGCAATTCCTACATACCTGGGTTTATAAGCTTTATATTGGTTTATCTTAGTTACTTTTCCATTGCTGTGATAAGACACCATAAACAAAGAGTTTATTTGTAGTTTACACTTTCATAAGTTTAGAGCCTGTATACCATCATTGGGAGAATGTAGTAGGTAGTCATGGTACTGGAGTAGTTGCTAAGATCTTTCTTACATCTTGATCCACAAGCACAAGGCAAAAAGAAACTCCAAATGGTGAGAGTTTTTTGAAATGCCAAACTCTCTCCCAGTAGCTCACTTTCTCTTATAAAGCCACACCTGAAATTTCTTTCTAAACAGTTCCACTAACTGGGGAACAAGCATAAAAACATGAGCCTGTGGGAAGTTTCCAACTGCCACAGGACTTGCTACTTTGTTCTTCATAGAAATAGTGTGAGTAAAGTATAGTAATTATCTGCATTTGATGGTTAAAAAACTGAATACCAGCAGCACTACATAATCTCAAAATATATAATAACTAATAAAGGGGTGAAGCAAGGTCAGCTTCTAACAGTGATTATGACTTCCATGTTGAATTCTATATAATGTACTTCCCCATGTTTGTAGATTTAAAAGCAAATATTCTGTTTATCATGTGTTGTAGACAAAAAAATAATTTGCTATCACTTTTCGAGCTCCTGTTGTACATGCCGCAATTTGTGTAAGCATTATATAACACCTGAAATAGTTATTTGTTATTTTGTTATGAATAAAGGAGGATGAATAAAATCAAGCCTGACTGTTAATGTAGCATATATTTAGTCATTATTTACAGAAACTGACAAGGCCAGAATTCAAATTTGGTATGCTCTATTCTAGGCCTGCATGGTTTTTACAGATCTGTAGCATTATTCTAGATTTACATACATTCTTATCAGATAGGTCACATTAACACAGTTATCCAAAACCATTACTGGCTACTTGTCAAGCTTAAAATGAACATGATTGCAATTACTATAGCCTGAAAGGGTTCATTCTTTTGCAGAATCTTGTCTATTGCCTCATCTTTACCTTCTGCTATTATTTTCTCTTGTTGACCTCTAGATATATGTGCCCTTTTGCTTTGACCTGAACACAAGAGGAATACATTCACCTTAATGAGCATGCACTTGTTTTCTTTGCCTCTGATGCTTTTGGTCTAAGTTCTAACACTACTCATTATTTTCATTCATTCTGGTATTCCTTCTATTCTTACCTAATCAGAAAGAGCCTTTCTTAGCACTATGTATAACACAGTGTTTTTTGGCAAATGCTATTCACTGTTTTGTTATTTTCTTTACCGTGTATCACTCTTAGGAATTCCCTTATGAGTCTAACTGTATTTCATCTGTACTCCATATCAAACTAGATATCCTAGGAAGCTATTGTGTTCTAACAGAATAAAAGTTTTACCCTTCTTGAAATCATTGCAGACTCTATATTTCAAGTGTTTGACTTCAATACTGTAGCTTGAATTTAGAAAAATATATAATTAAGTTAATATGAAACTGAGAATGTATTTAAATAAGACTTATAGAGGTGAATTCACATTTGGCTATGTATCATTACCTCCTAGAATAGAGTCTAGCATCTTAATTTTTCAGTCATGACCCCAGATATGGCATTAAAGATGATTATTAATGATTACAATAAAAGAAGTTTCTGAAATTCAACAGCCAAACATTTTTTTAAGTGGAAAATGAATCCAAGGTATTTTTAGCCTTTACCTGTGTTGCATCACACAAGTTCATTTTAACATCAATTTTGAAGACATGTTATGGACACTTCGAATGGTGTACAGCTACACATTACATACATTTTTAAGGAACTATGCCTGAAGTATATTGACTTGGCTTTGAGATTACCATGTTATACAAAATTGTAGGAAATAAAGATTTCTTTTTTTTTTATTTTCTATATTCTTTGTTTACATTCCAAATGATTTCCCCTTTCCCGGATCCCCCCTCCCCATATGTCCCATAAACCTTCTTATCTCCATCCCTTCTCCAGTCACCTCCCTCCTTTTTCTCTGTCCTTATATTCCCTTCCAATGCTAGATCAGTCATTTCCAGGATCAGGACCCTCTCCATACTTCTTCATGGGAGTCATTTGTTATGCAATTTGTGCCTTGGGTATTCAGGGCTTCTGGGCTAATTAATATCCACTTATCAGAGATTGCATTCCATGTGTATTCTTTTGTGATTGGGTTACCTCACTTAGGATGATATTTTCCAGATCAAAACATTTGCCTAAAAATTTTGTGAATTCATTGTTTCTAATTGCTGAGTAGTATTCCATTGTGTAAACATTCCACATTTTCTGTATCCATTCCTCCTTTGAGGGGCATGTGGATTCTTTCCAGCTTCTGGCTATTATAAATAAGGCTGCTATCAACATAATGGAACATGTGTCTTTATTGCATGCCCGGGAATCCTTTGGTTATATGCCCAGAAGAGGTATAGCAGGGTCCTCTGGAAGTCTCATGTCCAGTTTTCTGAGGAACCTCCAGACTGATTTCCACAGTGGTTGTACCATCTTACAGCCCCACCAGCAGTGGAGGAGTGTTCCTCTTTCTCCATATCCTCATCAACACCTGCTGTCTCCTGAGTTTTTGAACTTAGCCATTCTGACTGGGGTAAGGGGAAATCTCAGGGTTGTTTTGATCTGCATTTCCCTAATGACTAATGATGTTGAGCACTTCTTAAGGTGCCTCTCGGCCATCTGAATTTCTACAGGTGAAAATTCTTTGTTTAGATCTGTACCCCATTTTTAATAGGGTTATTTGGTTCCCTGTGGTCTAACTTCTTGAGTTCTTTGTATATATTGGATATTAGCCCTCTATCAGATGTAGGGTTGGTGAATATCTTTCCCCAATTTGATGGTTGCCATTTTGTCCTTTTAACAGTGTCCTTTGCCTTACAGAAACTTTGTAATTTTATGAGGTCCCATTTGTCAATTCTTGATCTTAAAGCATAAGATTTTGGTGATCTGTTCAGGAACTTTTCCCCTGTGCCGATGTCCCCAAGGGTCTTCCCCAGTTTCTTTTCTATTAGTTTCAGTGTGTCTAGTTTTAGATGGAGGTCCTCGATCCACTTGGAGTGAAGTTTAGTACATGGAGATAAGAATGGATCAATTCGCATTCTTCTGCATGCTGACCTCCAATTGATCCAGCACCATTTGTAGAAAAGGCTATCTTTTTTCCACTGGATGTTTTTGGCTCCTTTGTCGAAGATCAAGTGAATATAGGTGTGTGGATTCATTTCTGGATCTTCAATTCTATTCCATTGGTCCACTTGTCTGTCACTGTGCCAATACCATGCAGTTTTTAACACTATTGCTCTGTAGAACTGCTTGAGGTCAGGGATACTGATTCCCCCAGAATTTCTTTTGTTGTGGAGAATAGTTTTAGCTATTCTGGGTTTCTTGTTATTCCAGATGAATTTGAGAATTGCTTTTTCTAACTCTGTGAAGAACTGAAATGGGATTTTGATGGGGATTGGATTGAATCTGTAGACCGCTTTTGGCAAGATGGCCATTTTAAATATATTAATCCTGCCAATCCATGAGCATGGCAGATTTTTCCATTTTCTGAGGTCTTCTTCGTTTTCCGTCTTCAGAGACCTGAAGTTCTTGTCATATAGATCTTTCACTTGTTTGGTTAGAGTCACACCAAGATACTTTATATTGTTTGTGACTTCTTTGAAGGGTGTCGTTTCCCTAACTTCTTTCTCAGCCTGCTTATCCATTGAGTATAGGAAGGCAACTGATTTGCTTGAGTTGACTTTATAACCAGCCACTTTGCTGAAGTTGTTTATCAGCTGTAGGATTTCTCTGGTGGAGGTTTTTGGGTCACTTAAGTAGACTATCATGTCATCTGCAAATAGTGATAATTTTACTTCTTCCTTTCCAATTTGTATCCCCTTGATCTCCTTATGTTGTCTAATTGCTCTAGCTAGAACTACAAGTACTATATTGAAAAGATATGGAGAGAGAGGACAGCCTTGTCTAGTCCCTGATTTTAGTGGGATTGCTTCAAGTTTCTCTCCATTTAGTTTGATGTTGGCTACCGGTTTGCTGTATATTGCTTTAATGATGTTTAGCTATGGGCCTTGAATTCCTGTTCTTTCCAATACTTTTAGCATGAAAGGATGCTAGATTTTGTCAAATGCTTTTTCTGCATTTAATGAGATGATCATATGTTTTTTTTTCCTTGAGTTTGTTTATGTAGTGGATAGCATTGATGGATTTCCTTATATTGAACCATCCCTGCATCCCTGGGATGAAGCCTACTTGATCATGGTGGATGATCATTTGATGTGTTCTTGGATTCGGTTGGCAAGAATTTTATTAAGTATTTTTGCATCAATATTCATAAGAGAAATTGGCCTGAAGTTCTCTTTCTTTGTTGGATCTTTGTGTGGTTTTGGTATCAGCATAATAATGGTTTCATAGAACGAGTTGGGTAGAGTTCCTTTTGTTTCTATTTTGAGGAATAGTTTGAAGAGTATTGGTGTTAGGTCTTCTATGAAGGTCTGATAGAACTCTGCACTGAAGCCATTTGGTCCCATGCTTTTTTTTGTTGGGAGACTTTCTATGACCCTTTTAATTTCTTTAGGTGTTATGGGATTATTTAGGTGATCTATTTGATCCTGTTTTAGTTTTGGTGTCTGATACCTGTCTAGGAAACTGTCCATTTCCTCCAGATTCTCCAGTTGTGTTGAGTATAGGCTTTTGTAGTAGGATCTAATGATTTTTTGGATTTCCTCAGTTTCCGTTGTTTTATCTCCCTTTTCATTTCTAAGTTTGTTAATGTGGATACTGTCTCTGTGTCCTTTGGTTAGTCTGGCTAAGGGTTTATCTATCTTGTTGATTTTCTCAAAGAACCAGCTCCTGGTTTTGTTGATTCTTTGGCTGGTTCTCTTTGTTTCTACTTGATTGACTTCAGCCTTGAGTTTGATGATTTCCTGCCTTCTACTCCTCCTGGGTGAAATTGCTTCCTTTTGTTCCAGGGCTTTCAGGTGTGTCATTAAGCTGGTAATGTATGCTCTCTCCATTTTCTTTTTGGAGGCACTCAGGGCTATGAGTTTTCCTCTTAGCACTGCTTTCATTGTGTCCCATAGATTTGGGTATGTTGTGTCTTCATTTTCATTGTGTTCTAAAAAGTCTTTAATTTCTTTCTTTATTTCTTCCTTGACCAAGGTATCATTGAGTAGAGTATTGTTCAGTTTCCACGTGTATGTGGGTTTTCTGTTGTTTTTGTTGCTATTGAAGACCACTTTTACTCCTTAGTGATCTGATAGGAGGCATGGGATTAGTTCGATGTTCTTATATTTGTTGAGGTATGTCTTGTGACCAATTATATGGTCGATTTTGGAGAAGGTACCATGAGGTACTGAGAAAAAGGTATATTCTTTTGCTTTAGGATAGAATGTTCTATATATATCTCTTAAATCTAATTGGTCCAAAGCTTCAATTAGTTTCATTGTGTCCCTGTTTAGCTTCTGTTTTCGTGATCGGTCCATTGAGGAAAGTGCAGTGTTGAAGTCACCCACAATTATTGTGTTAGGTACAATGTGTGCTTTGAGCTTTAATAAAGTTTCTTTTATTAATGAGGGTACCCTTGCATTTGGAGCATAGATGTTCAGGATTGAGAGTTCTTCTTGTTGTATTTTTCCTTTGACCAGCAAGAAGTGCCTGTCAGAGTCTCTTTTGATGACTTTGGGTTGAAAGTCAATTTTATCTGATATTAAAATGGCTACTCCAGCTTGTTTCCTGAGACCATTTGCTTGTAAAATTGTCTTCCAGCCTTTTACTCTAAGGTAGTGTTTGTCTTTGACCCTGAGGTGTGTATCCTGTATGCAGCAAAATGTAGGGTCCTGTTTACATATGCAGTCGGTTAGTCTATGTCTTTTTATTGGGGCATTGAGTCCATTGATGTTAAGAGATATTAAGGAATAGTGATTGTAACTTCCTGTCATTTTTGTCGTTATTTTTTAAATTTGATTGGTTAACTTCTTTTGGGTTTGATGAAAGGTTACTATCTTGCTTTTTCCAGGGTGCAGTTTCCCTCCTTGTATTGGTGTTTTCCTCCTATTATCCTTTGTAGGGCTGGGTTTGTGGATAGATATTGGGTAAACTTGGTTTTGTCATGGAATATCTTAGTTTCCCCATCTATGGTAATTGAGAGTTTTGCTGGATATAGTAGATTTGGCTGGCATTTGTGTTCTCTTAGAGTCGGCATAAAATCTGCCCAGGATCTTCTAACCTTCATAGTCTCAGGTGAAAAGTCTGCTGTGATTCTGATAGGTCTTCCTTTATATGTTACTTGGCCTTTTTCTCTTACTGCCTTTAATAGTCTTTCTTTGTTTAGTACATTTGGTGCTTTGATTATTATGTGACAGGAAGTATTTCTGTTCTGGTCCGGTCTGTTTGGAGTTCTGTAGGCTTCTTGTATATTCATGGGCATCTCTCTCTTTAGGTTAGGGAAGTTTTCTTCCATGATTTTATTGAAGATATTGGTTGGCCCTTTAAGTTGTAAATCTTCACTCTCATCTATGCCTATAATCTTTAGGTTTTGGCTTCTCATTGTATCCTGGATTTCCTGGATATTTTGGGTTACAAGCTTTTTGCATTTTGCATTTTCTTTAACTGTTGAGTCCATGGTTTCTATGGTATTCTCAGCATCTGAGATTCTTTCTTCTATCTCTTGTATTCTGTTGTTGATATTTGCATCTATGTCCCCTGATTTCTTCCCAAGGCTTTCTATCTCCAAAATTGTCTCCCTTTGAGTTTTCTTAGTTGTTTCTACTTCTGATTTTAGATCCTGGATAGTTTTGCTTAGCTCCTTCACTTGCTTGTTTGTGCTTTCCTGTAATTCTTTAAGAGATTTTTGTGTTTCCTCTTTCATGACCTCAGCCTGTTGACCAAAGTTCACCTGTATTTCTTTAAATGTTTTTTGTGTTTCCTCCTTATTGGCTTTTGTATTCTCCTGAATTTCTTTCAATGATTTTTGTGTTTCCCTTGCAAGGGCTTCTAACTTTTGATCCATTTTTTCCTGAATTTCTTTAAGTATGTCCTTCATGTGTTCCTGTACCAGCATCATGACCAGTGATTTTGAATCCAAATCTTGTTTTACTGATGTGATGGGGTATCTAGGACATGCTGTTAAAGGAGAATTGGGTTCAGATATTGCCATATTGCCTTGATTTCTGTTAGTGACATTCCTGCATTTGCCTTTTGCCATCTAGTTCTCACTGGTGTTAGTTGGTCTTGTCAATGCTGGACTAACCAGTGCAAGCTGCCTATTCCCAGGTGGCCTCTGGTGTACAGCTTACCTCCTGCACTGCCTGGAGACAGGGTGCTGTTGCCCAGGCTGTTCAGATCCCGAAGCAGACACCTGAAGGCTCCTGCAGGGGCTCGCTGGATTCACCAGAGCACACTGACTCCTCCTAGTCTGCCTCCTGGAAGCCCCTCTTGCCTCTTGCAGGACCTGGAGATGTGGCATTTCTGCCCAGGCTGATCTGGATCTGGAAGTGGAGAGATCTGAGGGCTCCAGCCAGAGGCCTCAGGACTGGAACCTAAGCTCCTTGCCACTGGAGCAAGCTGTGTGCTCCCAGACTGCCTCTGGGTGCACACCAGGACTCCAGCACTTCCTGGAGACTGAGTGCTGTGGCTCAGGCTGTTCAGATCCCAAAGCAGACACCTGAAGGCTCCTGGTGGGGCCTGCTGGATTCACCAGAGCATACGGACTTCTCCCTGCTGGCTGCCCGGAAGATCCTCTTGCCTCTTGCAGAGGAAACAAAGATTTCTTAACGTTTTCTTTTTTTTTTTTTTTTTTAATTCTTCAATATGTAAGAATCATATTAATCTTTTTTAAAGTATTTTGCTAGAAAGTTAATTTTTTTCCAGTTTTCTGAGTTGCTGATTTGAATATAAAATAAAAATTTGAAAAAATGATGAAGGTTCTCTTTTTGTCACCAGAAAATTTTTAGGCAAGAGCAAATTCATTATGTAAACATAAAAAGCACATTTGCTCTTAATTTGAACAAATCATAAATTGTTATAAATCAAATTTTATGACTTATTTTCAGTAAATTTTGATTTTATAATTCATATTTGGGGCTGGTAAAAGTTTCCCAGATAAAATGGGTAGAGAGTGGAAAATACATTCAAGTACAGAAGAGTCTTACCATCTTCTTCAGACATTCAAAATTCCCTGTTTTCTTTCAAATTTGATGTCTCCTTTTTCTAATTATTTTAAAATTATTATTGTGTGTGTGTGCACAAACATGCCTGTGTATGTCTCTGTGTATGCCTGTGTTCATAAAAATATAAATACAACCGACAACCTACTCAGTCTGCATAATGTTATTGGTATGTAAATGATTTTAGGCCTGACCATTTTATATTTGATAACCAATTGCTGTGCTTTTCCCAGGAGAACACCATGTTTCTCACTTTCAGTATTCCTTAGTTGCTCTTAGTATTCTGTTGATGGTTGAGACCTCCAGAGCTTTTTCCTGCCTATGCTTAGTGTGTTTATTCATATTAATCTTGTTCAGGCCATGTTCAGGTAGCCATGTTAGTGAAACTTCATGGGTGTAGCTTCTGCCGTTTCTAAGCACAATATCATAACAAATCCTCAGTTTATCTGACTTCAGATCACTCATTCCTTTCTGTTTTCCTCTTCATTGTGCCTCCCTTACAATGGTCACTTTTTTATTTCCTAATTTCTGCATTTGTTCTAGGTTATGTACTCACAATTAAGGATTTGAAGTTAGGCGATGGAGAGAGAAGATATGGCGTGTATGGTATGGTCTAGGTTGCCTCATTCTGTATGCTCTTTTCCTGTTCCATCTATTTACCTGCAAAGTTTATGATTTTATATTATTTACAGCTGTATCCTATTCATAGTGTATATGTAGCACAGTTTTATTACTTATTCATTAAATTTAAGTTGTCTATTTCCTAGCTATTGTGAATAGAGCATAAATTAACAGGGATAAGCAAGAATATTTGTAGTAAGGTGTTGAGTCCTTTGGGCATATGCTAGGGTGTAGCATAGCTGGATTGCATAGTAGATTTATTTTAGCTTCCTCAGGACTGTCCTCATTAAATTCCAGATTAGTGGGACCAATTTTTAATTCAACCAGCACTATATGAGGATTCATTTTTCCCACATCCTCTCCAGCATTTGTTGTAGGTCACGTCCTTGATCTTTGCTATTCTAACTGTTCTTATTTGAAATCTCACAGTTTTTTTTTAACTTACATTTCCCTAATTAGTTGAAATGGACATTTTTTTTCAGTTTTTTTAAGCTATTTTTTTTCTTTCGAGAGCTCTTTGTTCTGACTCCAGGTCAACATTTCGACTCAGTCAATTTTCTCTCTTTGTTTTTGGAAGTTATTATTTTATTCTATTCTGATTTAAACCTATCCCAAATATATAAAAGCTAAACATTTAAGTTAATATTTTTTTAAAAAATTCCTGTTTCTGTATCTTCTATTTTTTATTTTATTAATCATTCTGTTTGTTTACATCTCAAATGATATTCCACTTCCCAGTTACCTCTCCAGGACACCCCATCCCACATCTGCCATTCTGCTCCCCTTTGCCTCTATGAGGGTGCTTTCCCACCCAACCACTCTGTCCCACCTCACCACTCCAGCATCCACCTATGCTGGTGCATCAGACCTCCACAGGACCAGGGCTTCCCACCCCAAGGCCATCCTCTACTACCTATGTATCTGGAGCCATGGATCCCTCTCTGTACACTTCTTGTTTGGTAGTCTAATCTCTGGGAGCACTGGGTGGTCTGGCCAGGCTACATTATTTTTATTATGGGGTTGGAATTGCCCTCTAATCCTCCAGGCCTTCTGCCAGCTCCCCCACCATGGTTCCCAAGCTCAGTCTGATGGTTGGGTCCAAGCATCCACATCTTTATTGGCAAGATGATGGCAGAAACTTCCAAGGAACAGCCACACCAGGTTCTTGTCAGCAAGCACCTCTTGGCAACAGCAACAGTGTCTGGGTTTGTTGTCTATAGACAGGATGCATCTCCAGGTGGAGTGGTCCCTGGATGGCCCTTCCTTCAGTCTCTGCTCCATTTTCTGTCCCCGTATTTCCTTTGGACAAGAACATTTCTGGTTTAAAAATTTTGAGATGGGTAGGTGGCCCCATCCTTCGACCAGGGGCCATGCCTATCTCCTGGAGTTGGTCTCTAGAGGTTCTATCTCCCCTTTGCTGAGCATTTAGGTTAAAGTCATCCTTATTGGGTCCTGGAAGCCTCTTGCTTCCCTGGTGTCTGGGACCCTCCAGTGACTATTCCCAATTCATCATCCCCTATTACTATAATTTTTTTTATTCTATGACCTTACCCTCTCTACCTCTCTCCTGTGCCCTGCAATACCTGATACTGCCCCCTTGTTTCCTCTCTCTCCTTTTTCCCTGCGGGGTGACCTTACTCCAACCCCACTATCATCCTGTTACCCGCTCAGTGCATGACTAAAACATCTACACCCTGGTCTTCCTTCTTCCTGTGCTTCATAAGGGCTGTGGATTGTATCATGGGCATTGTGATCTTTTGGGCTAATATCCACTTATCAGTGAGTACATACTATGTGTGTATTTTTGTGTCTGGGTTACCAAACTCAAGATGACATTTTATAGTCCCATCCATTTGCTTGTGAACTTCATGAAGTCATTGTTTTTAATAGCTGAGTAGTACTCCATTGTGCAAATGTATCACATTTTCTGTATCCATTCTTCTGTTGAGGGATATCTAGGTCAACATGTAGAAGGATGCAAATTGACCCATTCTTATCTCCTAGTACATAGCTCAAGTCCAAGTGGATCAAGGACCTCCACATAAAACCAAAAACTCTGAGTTTAATAGGCAAGAAAGTAGGGAAAAGCCTGGAACACGTGGGCACAGGGTAAATTTTCCTGAACAGAACCCCAATGGCTTATGCTCTAAGATCACCAATTGACAAATGGGACCTCATAAAATTGTTAAGCTTCTGTTAGGCAATAGGACAAAATGGCAACCTACAGATTGGGAAAAGATCTTTGCCAATCCTACATCCAATAGAGGGCAAATATCCAAAATATACAAAGAGCTCAAGAAATTAAACTCCAGAGAACCTAATAACCATATTAAAAATGGGATACAGAGCTAAACAGAATTCTCAACTGACAAATCTCGAATGGCTGAAAAGCACTTTAAAAATATGTATACCTATCTCCTGAGAGCCTCTGCCAGAGCCTGAAAAATTCAAGAGGCAGGCCCTTGCAGCCAGCCATTGGACTGAGCACAGTGTCCCCAATGGAAGAGTTAGAGAAAGGACTAAAGGAGCTGAAGGGGTTTGCAACCCTATAGGAAGAACAACAATATCAACCAACCAGATCCCCCCCTGCCAGAGCTCCTAGGGACTTAACTACCAATCAAAGAGTACACATGGAGGGACCCATGGCTCCAGCTGCATATAGCAGAGGACGGCTTTGTGAGTTATCAAGGGGAGGAGAGGTCCTTGTTCCTATGAAGGCTCAATGACCCAATGAAGGGGTATTCCAGGGCAAGGAGGAGGTAGTGGGTAGGTGTGTAAGGGAACACCATCATAGAAGCAGGGGGAGGGAAGATAGGATAGGGGATTTCTGGTGGAGAGGCCATGAAAAAAGATAATATTTGAAATGTAAATACAGAAAATATCCAGTTGAGACTGTAGAGACAGCTCAGTGGCTAAGAGCACTGGCTGCTCTCCCAAAGGTCCTGAATTCAACTCCCAGTAACCATGTGGTGGCTCACAACCATCTGTGATGGGATCTGATGCCCTCTTCTGTCTGATCCTCTCTTCTGCCATGCAGCCATACATGCAAATAGAGCACTCATGTTCAAAAAAATACATAAATAAAGAAAATATCCAGCAAAAAAATGTTCAAGTCATCAGTAAAATGCAAGTCAAAACAACCTTGACATTTGTGAATACAGTATTCGATGTGAAACCTGATTTTGGTGTTCATTTGTTTTTTATTTGTGTTTTTATATTAGGTTATCTTTTCAAGCTTCTGTTTTTCAATACTCTTTTTACTTTAGATGGGTTTTTAGTGCCATTTGAATATTTCTCATTAAGGTAATCAATCATGGCTGTAGGCTTGAACAATGTCCAATCCAGTTTCTAAGCAAACATTGAAAAGTAGCTATTATTTTCAATTTTATTATCAAAGCCACAAAATATCCAAGAATTTTTCATTTTTCATTTAATTAAGATCATGTTTAAGTACTTTCATATACTGTGTATTGCACTAAAATTTATCATACAAAGGATGAATAATAAAGAATGACTTTTTGAAGGATTAGGGTCAAATAGGAAAGATTTTTAACTAATATTGATTGTAGTGTGCATAAGAAAAAATTATTATGATTATAGTCCATTATAATACTGCAAATAAAAATTTATCTCAGGAACACATACTATAATTTTGCCTATCATGTCCTACATAACAGAAGCAGCAATATTTAAGCTAAAGCATTATAAAAAGGTAAGTGAGAAGAAGATTGTTTAAAAAGAAATATAAGAGGAAAGTTTTGTGTATGGTTTAAATCTGAAGTAATATCTGTTTGGGGCAATTTCCTGTAAAATAAAACCATCTATTTTGGAGGGAAACTTAAGACACAGGATTTTTAAAGGAGCTTAAACAACATATTCTGAGAATTGAAACCATCTATACTGCAGAAAGCTTCTTAAGATATGAAGTAGACAACTCAAAATAGCTTCAGATAGTTCTTGAAACTGGCCAAATTCACTAGGCTCTTTTCTCTCAAGCATATATAAGTAGTAGGGATTTTAGAGGGATATACACTAACAAGTTGAAGTTTCTGGAAAAAGCAAAGATCAGTCTAGTTGATAGAAAACAAACAAAAAAAAAACAAAAAAAAAAAAACAAAAACAAACAAACAAAAAAAACTTAGACCAGATAATTCTCCCGTAAAAGAATCAGATGAACACTTTCGAACTTCTTGAATTGTCTGTAAAACAGTATGCTCAGGGTTTCCAGTTTACATGAGCTGTCGCAAGTGTTGTGGGAGGATTTGGTAATGCACTGTCTTTGCATAATTTCTCCCCTCTCTCGCTCTCTCTCTTAAACACCAGATTTTATTCCCCTCCTGGTCTACCCTCCAACTGTTTCACATCCCATACCCCCTCCCTGCCCCATGTCTCCTCATGTATGCTCCCTACCCCCAACCCCACCAGACCTCTAAACTCCCTGGGTCCTCCAGTTTCTTCAGTGTTAGGTGCATCTTCTCTGACTAAACCAAGACCCAGCAGTCCTCTGCTGTATATGTGTTGGGGGCCTCATATCAGCTAGTTTATGCTGCTTGGTTGATGTTCCAGTGTTTGGGAGATCATGGGGGTCCAGGTTAGTTGAGACTGATGGTCCTTCTACAAGGTAGCCTTCTTCCTTAGCTTCTTACAACTTTTCCCTAATTCAACCTCCAGGGTCAGCAGCTTCTGCCCATTGGTTGGGTGAAAATATCTGCATCTGACTCAGCTGCTTGCTGGATATTTTGGAAGACAGTGGTTCCTTTTTGTGAGCACTCCATAGCCTCAGTAATAGTGTCAAGTCTTGGGGGCCTTCCCTTGAGTTGGATCCCACTTTGGGACTATTGCTGGACCTTCTTTTCCTGAGACTCCTCTCCATTTCCATCCCTATAGTTCTTTCAAATAGAAGCAATTATGCATCAGAGTTTTTGACTGTTAAATGCCAAGCCCATCCTCACTTGATGCCCTGTCTTTCTGCTGGAGGTAGGTTCTATAAGTTCCATCTCCCCAATGTAGGGCATTTCATTTAAGGTCACTCTGAGTCCCGAGAGTATCTCACCCCCCCATGACTCTGGTATATTTTGGAGGGTCCCCTCAACCTCCTACCTCTGGAGGTTGCATGTTTCTATTCTTTCAGATGGCCCTCAAAGATTTCAGTCTTTTCCCCCCACTCAATACTAAATCATGGTCCCCTCTCAGCCACACCCATCCCTTTTCCCTTATGGATACCTCTGTCCTTTGTGGTTGCTTTCTTCTTCCTCCCAAAATGCTTCTCTTATAAGAAACCCATCAAGCTATACTCCTGTAAATACCCCAATAAAGCTTATTGATTCACAAAGATGGACTTTTATGCCCTGTCTTTTATGGTATCTTTACTGTTGTTGGTAATTAATCCTCTCTCAGATGGAACACTAATGGCAATTTGTTACTTTAAAACTAGAGAAGGAATAGTCATATTAAAATTAATATCAAATATTGGTTCACACATAATCAAAACCAACCAGTATGTCTATGATTGAATTTCATTGTGTTTAATAAGAATAGGCATTTGATAACCCCTTTCCATGATACTATCACTTAACAATCCTGTTGGGTTACCATTTCATAATCAGTAACTGCCTCATACGTTCCCTGCCACAAAAATAAGTTTACATGGATTTCCAAGAAAAATGGGCAGAAATTCCAAAAACTATGATTCAAAATAGTGCTTATCTTCTATAGTAGTTTTCTGAGTATTCTGTAATATCAAGATTAAATGATAACTTTTACAAATCTTAATAGATATAAGAGTGCTGGTTGTATCAATAATTTGTTATAATAAAGATATATAGGGGAAGATAATATTGAAAGAAACATCATCAACTGTCTGATAAGAGGTTTATATATATTTACAAACGATTATAAGAATTTAAATTGTATATGATTGGCTTTTTTAAGGTGGTACGGGTGACCATGTTTCTTAAATAGGGGCTGTGCCGACTCCTGCCTCAGCATTCCCTTATGCTGGGGCTTTAAGCCTCCACAGGACCCAGGGCCACCTCTTCCATTAATGTCAGATAAGTTAATTGTCTGTTACATACACAGCTGGAACCATGGGTTGCTCCATGTAGATTATTTGTTTGGTAGGTTAGTCCCAGGGAGATCTGGTGGATCTGGTTAATTGATACTTTTGTTCTTCCAATGGGGTTACAAATCCCTTCAGCTCCTTCAGTCCTTCCACTAACACCTCTATTGGGGTCGCCATGCATAGTTTGATGGTTGGCTGTCTGCATCCACATTTGCATTGGTCAACCTCTGGCAGGGACTCTCAGGAGACAGTTATATCAGGCTCCTGTCAGCAAGCAATTCATGGCATCAACAATAACATCTGGATTTTGTGTCTGGATGTGGGATGGATCTCTAAGTGGGGTAGTCTCTGGATGACGTTTCCTTCAGTCTCTGCTTCACTATTTGTCTCTGCGTTTCCTTTTGACAGGAGCAATTCCAGCTTAACATTTTTGAGGTGGGTGTGTGGCCACATTCCTCAAATGGAGGCTGTGTCTATCAACTGAATATGGTCTCTACAGGTTATCTTTCCTCTTTGTTGGGTATTTTGGCTAATGTCTTTCTTGTTGGGTCCTGGGAACCTCTTGAGTACCTGACATCTGGGACTTTGTAGTGTCTATAGCCATTTATCCATTCCCCAGTGCTACACACCTCTGTTCAATTTCCTGACACTTTATAGTTCTCCCTTCTCCTCTCATACCTAATCCTGTTCCCCTTTCAATAAACTCTAATGGAGTCATGTATAATACAGCTGATTCAAATGAATGGTCCATCTTATGTTATACAGATCATCTTATTTTTCTCTCTTACTAGAAGAACTAAGATTCTATATGTCTTATTTCAGTGAAGTAATACTTTCATCACTATGATGAAATGCTCTTCATGGAGTCTCATAGAAGCAAAGAACTTCAGGTCTCTGAAGAAGGAAATGGAAGAAGACCTCAAAAAATGGAAAAACCTTCCATGCTCATGGATTGGCAGGATTAATATAGTTAAAATGGCCATTTTGCCAAAAGCAATATACAGATTCAATGCAATACCCATCAAAATCCCAACTGAATTATTTTTAGAGTTAGAAAGAGCAATTCTCAAATTCATCTGGAATAACAAAAAACCCAGGATAGCTAAAACTATTCTCAACAACAAAAGAAATTCTGGGGGAATCAGTATCCCTGACCTCAAGCAATACTACCAAGCAATAGTGTTAAAAACTGCATGGTATTGGTACAGTGACAGGCAGGAGGATCAATGGAACAGGATTGAAGATCCAGAAATGACCCCACACACCTATGGCCACTTGATCCTCGACAAACGGGCTGAAAACATCCAATGGAAAAAGGATAGTCTTTTCAAAAAATGGTGCTGGCTCAACTGGAGGTCAGCATGCAAGAGAATGTACATTGATCCATCCTTGTTTCCTTGTACTAAGCTCAACTCAAAATGGATCAAGAACCTCCACATAAAGCCAGACACTCTGAAGCTAGTAGAAAAGAAACTGGGGAAGACCCTTGAGGACATCAGTACAGTCAAAAGTTCCTGAACAGAACACCAATAGCTTATTCTCTAGGATCAAGAATTGACAAATGGGACCTCATAAATTACAAAGTTTCTGTAAAGCAAAACACACCATCAAAAGGACAACTCAGCAACCAACAAATTGGGAAAAGATCTTCACCAACCCTTCATCAGATAGAGGGCTAATATCCAATATATACAAAGAACTCAAGAAGTTAGGCCCCAGAAAACCAAATAACCCTATTAAAAATGGGGTACAAAGTTAAACAAAGAATTTTCACCTGAAGAACTTCGGATGGTGGAGAAACATCTTAAAAAATGCTCAACTTCATTAGTCATCAGGGAAATGCAAATCAAAACAACCCTGAGATTTCACCTTACACCAGTCAGAATGGCTAAGATTAAAACCTCAGGAGACAGCAGGTGTTGGCAAGGATGTGGAGAAAGAGGAACACTCCTCCACTGCTGTTGGGGTTGCAAATTAGTACAACCACTATGGAAATCAGTCTGGTGCTTCCTCAGAAAACTGGGCACCTCACTTCCAAAAGATCCTGCTATACCACTCCTGGGCATATACCCAGAGGATTCCCCAGCATGTAATAAGGATATATGTTCCACTATGTTCATAGCAGCCCTATTTATAATAGCCAGAATCTGGGAAGAACCCAGGTATCCCTCAACAGAAGAGTGGATGCAAAAAATGTGGTATATCTACACAATGGAGTACTATTCAGCCATTAGAAACAATGAATTCATGAAATTCTTAGGCAAATGGATGAAGCTGGAGAACATCTTACTAAGTGAGGTAACCCTGACTCAAAAGTTGAATCATGATATGCACTCACTAATAAGTGGATATTAGCCTGGAAAACTGGAATACCCAAAACATAATCCACACATCAAATGAGGTACAAGAAGAATGGAGGAGTGTCCCCTGGTTCTGGAAAGACTCAGTGTAGCAGTATAAGGGAAAACTAGAATGGGGAAGTGGGAATGAGTGGGTGGGAGAAAAGGGGGAGAGAAGGGGCCTTATGTGACTTTCGGGGACTGGGGGACAGGGAAGGGGAAATCATTTGAAATGTAAATAAAAAAAATCAAATAAAAAATAAGAGAAAAGAAAAAAAGAAGCAAAGTAATACATTATTTGATCTAAATAAGCTTTATCATAATTCACATATATATAGTTTTACAATACAAAGAAGGAAAATATCCACAGATGACAGGATATTTGAGGTGGTCAGGAAAATTTGAAAATAGGACCAGAAATATAGGACAAAAATCAGCATCATAATTACTACCTTAATATATATGTATAGTAATAATGAAATTTATAGCTCTCAAACTTTTCGTTCTACCTTCTTGACCAATGATGGTGATGTCAAGTAAATAAATGCAATGTAATAGGAAAATAAGCTTGCAATTACAGGGTGCCATGCTATTTTTACTATGCAAATGAACAGATATAATTTTCAATGGTTTATAAAAATATATCACTGCATAGAAAGGAGATATACAGTGATAAACTATAATGACACTGTCATAAGTTCAAAATTCATGCACATAAAACACTAATATATGTTTTACAAATGAATACATCATGAGTAGAAATAACTTCCTATGACAGGAAGGACATTGAAATCAGAAATGCAGAATATTCCCAATCACCTTTGATAGAGAAGACAACATATTCCATAACAATACCAGCTGATAAACAACTTCCGTAAAGTGACTGGATATAAAATTAACTAAAACAAATAAGTCATCTACCTTTACACAAAGATAAATGGGCTGAGAAACAAGTTCGCAATACAACACCTTCACAATAGTCACAAAAATTATAAAATATTTCCTTATAATTCTAACCAAGCAAATGAAAGGTCTATATGACAAGAAATTCAAGTCCCTGAAGAAAGAAATCAAAGAAGACCTCAGAAGATGGAAAGGTCTCCCATGCTCATGGATTGGTATGACACTATAGTAAAAATGGCCATCTTACCAAAAGCAATCCACAGATTCAATTCAATACACATCCAAATGCCAAGCCAATTCTTCCAAGTCATGGAAAGAACAATTCTCAACCTCAAATAACCTAATAACAAAAAAACCTAGGATAGTGAAAACAATTCTTAACAATGAAAGAACTTCAGGGGAAATTCTGTCCCCTGTCCTCAAGATGTACTACAGAGCAATAGTCTTAAAAACTGTATGGTATTGGTGCACAGACAGACAGTTCCATCAGTGGAATAGCACTGAAAGCCCAGAAATAACTCCCCACACCTATGGACACTTTACCTTTGACAAAGAAGCTAAAACCATACAGTGGAAAAAATAAAGCATCTTCAACAAATGGCATTGGGTCAACTGGCTGTCAGCACATAGAAGAATGCAAATTGATCCATTCTTATCTCCTTGTACAAAGCTCAAGTCCAAGTGGATCAAGGACCACTGATGAAACCAGATATTCTGAATCTAATAGAAGAGAAAAAGAGAACCTTTCCTGAACAGATCACAAAATTTATACACAATCTTCCTGCCAATTCAGCCTTACAGAAGTTACTAGAAGTAAAACTCCAACACAAGGAGGGTAAGCACACTCAGAAAAATACAAGAAATTAATTATTTCATTACATTTTCAACAACAAAAGAATATATGAAGACAAAGACACTGCTTCGATGACTTCTGGAGATTATTTGATATGCTTGATTAGTTTATGTTTACTAGAAACTTGAATGCATTAGTCTGTATGACTTTATTATCATAACACAGTGATCATGCTGTATGATGAAATATAAAATATAGAGGTAAAATTATAATAATCAGTATCTTATACATTGTCTCCTAGTGATGTAAAGAAGACTATTTTTATTAAACAGAAGGAAAACAGTGCTGGCAATGTAAGACTAATTTTCATAAGATATCATAATAATAATTTATGCATTTCTTTTTGGATTTAGTTGTTATTTGGTGGTGTTATTGTCATGATTATCTTCAAGAAAGACTGCTAAACCATCTAGTCTGCCCAATTCAATGCTAAATATTTCAGAATGTGGCAACTGATCTAATTATTTTCCTATTGATTCTTTTCATCACAATGTTATTATGTAGCAAAATTTCATTGTCATTATGAGGTTCTTTTGTTCTCAGTTGAATGAAAAATAATTTGCAATTAATTTGACAGTTACAAATGAACATGTTCTCTTTTGTTTTGTCTGAGAGGCCTGCATAAATACTGCTATGAATTTCCTTCTGTGAACAAAAATGAACCATAATTTTTTAAATTAATGTGCTGAGAGGAACTGAAATTTGCTACTGCATTTTACAGATTGAAATAACATAAAACATCTAAGTGTACAATGTGCCCTTTTTACTTTTTAATTATTGTCAAACTAGGTCACTTTAATACATTGTAGATATTCATGATATAGTATGTAATGTCAATTATGTGAAAGATAGCATGTATTATACTTATCATTATATCCAGTGGGATTCAATGTATATATGTCTTAAATATTTTCTGAACTTTCCAGGGATTTGGAAGTTTCTAAACAAAGTACTCGTACTAAACATAGTACTCTATTACTATGGATTGCATCATTTTTAGTTATTAAAGATTAAGCATTAGTATAACCACTAAATAATCTTTTCAGCTCTATTATTTCATATTTTGATAAAGGGAGAAATTAATCCAGTTTCATTCTTATAGCTAGGGATCTGAAAGCCACATAGTAGACCTTTTTTTAAATATTAGTCACATCCAATCATTTAGTAATTATTGTCAAGTATTCTATATACTGCTTTACTCTACATATTTCTTTTTTTTGGTGCACACCTTTTTTTAAATATTTTTATTTTCTATATTCTTTGTTTACATTCCAAATGATTTCCCCTTTCCGGGATCCCCCCCCCCTTTTGTCCCATAAACCTTCTTCTCTCCATCCATTCTCCAATGACCTCCCTCCTTTTGTTCTCTGTCTTTATATTCCCCTCCAATGCTAGATCAATCCTTTCCAGGATCAGGACCTCCTCCATACTTCTTCATGGGAGTCATTTGTTATGCAATTTGTGTCTTGGGTATTCAGGGCTTCTGGGCTAATTAATATCCACTTGTCAGAGATTGCATTCCATGTGTATTCTTTTGTGACTGGGTTACCTCACTTAGGATGATATTTTCCAGATCAAACCATTGGCATAAAAATTTTGTGAATTCATTGTTTCTAATTGCTGAGTAGTATTCCATTGTGTAAACATACCACATTTTCTGTATCCATTACTCCTTTGAGGGGCATCTGGGTTCTTTCCAGCTTCTGGCTATTATAAATAAGGCTGCTATCAACATAATGGAGCATGTGTCTTTATTGCATGCCGGGGAATCCTCTGGGTATATGCCCAGTAGAGGTATATCAGGGTCCTCCGGAAGTGTCATGTCCAGTTTTCTGAGCAACCGCCAGACTGATTTCCAAAGTGGTTGTACCATCTTACAGCCCCACCAGCAGTGGAAGAGTGTTCCTCTTTCTCCACATCCTCGTCAACACCTGCTGTCTCCTGAGTTTTTGACCTTAGCCATTCTGACTGGTATAAGGTGAAATCTCAGGGTTGTTTTGATTTGCATTTCCCTAATGACTAATGATGTTGAGCACTTCTTAAGGTGCCTTTTGGCCATCCGAATTTCTTCAGGTGAAAATTCTTTGTTTAGATCTGTACCCCATTTTTTAATAGGGTTATTTGGTTCACTGGGGTCTAACTTCTTGAGTTCTTTGTATATATTGGATATTAGCCCTCTATCTGATGTAGGGTTGGTGAAGATCTTTTCCCAAATTGTTGGTTGCTTGAATCTTCACAAGATAGAAGGCCTCTCCTCCCACTGATTCGCCACAAGGACATCCATTGCTACACATGCAGCCTGAGTCATGGGTCCCTCCATGTGTACCCCGTGGTTGGTGTTTTAGTTTCTGTGAGCTCTTGGGGGTCTAGTTGGTTGTTATTATTGTTCTTCCATAGGGTTGCAAACTCCTTCAGCTCCTTCAGTCCTTTCTCTAACTCCTTCATTAGGGATGGCATGCCCAATCCAATGGTTGGCTGTGATCATCTACCTCTGTATTTGTTAGGCTCTGGCAGAGCCTTTTAGAAGATAACTGTATCAGGCTCCTGTCAGCATGCACTTCTTGTCATACACAATAGTGTCTGCATTTTGTGAGGGTATATGGGATGGATCCCCAGGTAGGGCAGTCTCTGTATAGCTTTTCCTTCAGTCTCTGCTATACACTTTTTCTCCATATTTATTTCCATGAATATTTTGTTCCCCTATCTGAGAAGAATCGAAGCACTTACACCTTGATCTTCCTTCTTCTTGAGCTTCATGTGGTCTGTTAGTTGTATCTTGGGTAATCCAAGCATTTGGGCTAATATCTACTTATCACTGAGTGTTCTTTTGTGATTGGATTACCTCACTCAGGATGATATTTTCTAGTTATATCAATTTGCGTAAGGATTTTGTGAGTTCATTGTTTTGAATAACTGAGTAGTCCTCCATTGTGTAAATGCACCACATTTTCTGTATCCACTTCTCTGTTGTAGGAAATCTGGGTTCTTTAAAGCTTCTGGCTATTATACATAAGACTGTTTTGAACATAGTAGAGCATATGTCCTTGTTATATGTTGGGGCATCTTTTGGGTATTTGCCCAAGAGTGGTATAGCTAGGTTCTCAGGTAATTCTGTGTCCAATTTTCTGAGGAACCTCCAGAAATGATTTCCCGAGTGGTTGTACCAGCTTACAATCTCACCAACAATGGAGGAGTGCTCTTCTTTCTCCACATCCATGCTAGCATCTGCTGTCTCCTGTGTTTTTGATCTTACCCATTCTGACTGGTTTGTAGTAGAATCTCAGGGTTGTTTTGATTTGAATTTCCCTAATGACTACGGATTTTGAACATTTCTTTAAGTGCTTATTGGCCATTTGGTATTCCACAGTTGAGAGTTCTTTGTTTAGCTTTGTACCCCAAGTTTAATAGGATGATTTGAATCTCTGGAGTCTACCACCTTGAGTTTTTGTATATATTGGATATTAGCCCTCCATTGGATGTAGGATTGGGAAAGATCTTTTCCCAATATGTTGGTTGCTGTTTGCTCATCATATCCTACTACAATTGCCTGTACTCAACCAAATTGTAAAATCTTGATGAAATGGGCAATTTTCTAGATAGATGCCAGTTGCTATAGTTAAATTAATATCAGATAAACCATTTAAACAGTCCAATAACCCCTAAAGAAATAGAAGCTGAATTTTGTCAAATGCTTTTTCAGCATCTAATGAAATTACCATGTGGTTTATTTATTTATTAATTCATTTATTTATCCCAGTTTGTTTAGGTACTGGATTATATTGATGGATTTTCATATATTGAACCATCCCTGCATCCCTGGGATGAAGCCTACTTGATTGTGGTGAATGATTATTTTTATGTGTTCTTAGATTCCATTGGAAATAGTTTTATTGAGTATTTTTGCATCAATATGCAAAAGAGAATTCACAGACCAAATAAATCTCAAGCAGAGGATGGCCTTGTTGGTCATCAAAGGGAGAAGAGCCCCTTGATCCTGAGAAGGCTGGATGCCCCAGTATAGGGGAATGCTAGGACAGGGAAGAGGGAGTGTGTCAGTTGGTGAGTATGGGGAGAGGGAGGGGATATGAGGTTTTGGGAGGGGAAACTGGGAAAGGGGATAACATTTGAAACAGAAATTAACAAGGTTTCTAATTTCTTATTTAAAAAGGGAATAGAAGCAGTCGTGAACAGTCTCCTGATCAAAATAAGCCCAGGACCATATGGGTTTAGAAGAGAATACCTTCAAACCTTCAAAGAAGACCTATATGATCTGGGACCTTCTTTTTTTTTTTTTTCTTTTTTTTTTTAATATTTTTATTTTCTATATTCTTTGTTTACATTCCAAATGATTTCCCCTTTCAAGGATCCCCCTCCCCATATATCCCATAAACCTTCTCTCCATCCATTCTCCAATCACCTCCCTCCTTTTTCTCTGTCCTTATATTCCCCTCCAATGCTAGTTCAATCCTATCCAGCATCAGGACCCTCTCCATACTTCTTCATGGGAGTCATTTGTTATGCAATTTGTGCCTTGGGTATTCAGGGCTTCTGGGCTAATTAATATCCACTTATCAGAGATTGCATTCCATGTGTATTCTTTTGTGATTGTGTTACAACACTTAGGATAATATTTTCCAGATCAAACCATTTGCCTAAAAATTTTGTGAATTCATTGTTTCTAATTGCTGAGTAGTATTCCATCATGTAAATATACCACATTTTCTGTATCCACTCCTCCTTTGAGGGACATCTAGGGTCTTTCCAGCTTCTGGCTATTATAAATAAGGCTGCTATGAACATAATGGAGCATGTGTCTTTATGGAATGCCAGGGAATCCTTTGGGTATATGTCCAGGAGAGGTATAGCAGGGTCCTCCAGAAGTGTCATGTCCAGTTTTCCAAAGTGGTTGTACCATCTTACAGCCCCACCAGCAGTGGAGGAGTGTTCCTCTTTCTCCACATCCTCGTCAACACCTGCTGTCTCCTGAGTTTTTGATCTTAGCCATTCTGACTGGTGTGAGGTGAACGTGCAGAAGAATGTGAATTGATCCATTCTTATCTCCATGTCGTAAACTTCACTCCAAGTGGATCAAGGACCTCCATGTAAAACCAGACACACTGAAACTAATAGAAAAGAAACTGTGGAAGACCCTTGAGGACATGGGCACAGGGGAAAAGTTCCTGAACAGATCACCAATAGCTTATGCTCTAAGATCAAGAATTGACAAATGGCATCTCTAAACATCAATGGACTCAATTCCCCCCAAAAAACTACATAGACTAACAGACTGGATAAGGAAACAAGACCCTACATTTTGCTGCATACAGGAAACACACCTAAATGTCAAAGACAAAAAGTACCTTAGAGTAAAAGGCTGGAAGACAATTTTACAAGCCAATGGTCTCAGGAAATGAGCCGGAGTAGCCATTCTAATATCAGATAAAATTGACTTTCAACCTAAAGTCATCAAAAGAGACACTGAGGGACACTTCTTGCTGATCAAAGGAAAAATCCACCAAGAACTTTTAATTCTGAACATCTATGCGCCAAATGCAAGGGCACCCTCATTCGTAAAAGAAACCTTACTAAAGCTCAAAGCACACATTTCACCTAACACAATAATTGTGGGTGACTTCAACATTCCACTCTCCTCAATGGACTGATCAGGAAAACAGAAACTAGACACAGACACAGTAAAACTAATTGAAGCTTTGGACAAATTGGATTTGACTGATATTTATAGAACATTTCAACCTAAAACAAAAGAATATACCTTTTTCTCAGCACCTCAAGTTACCTTCTCGAAAAATCAACCATATAATTGGTCACAAGACAGACCTCAACAAATACAAGAAGATCGAACTAATCCCATGCCTCCTATCAGATCACTATGGTGTAAGAGTGGTTTTCAATAGCAACAAAAATAACAGAAAACCCACATACACATAGAGGCTAAACAATACTCTACTCAATGACACCTTGGCCAAAGAAGAAATAAAGAAAGAAATGAGAGAATTTTTAGAATTTAATGAAAATGAAGGCACAACATACCCAAATCTTTGGGACACAAGGAAATCAGTGCTAAGAGGAAAACTCATAGCCCTGAGAGCCTCCAAAAAGAAAATGGAAAGAGCATGCACTAGTAGATTAACGACACACCTGAAAGCCCTGGAACGAAAAGAAGCCAATTCCCCCAGGAGGAGTAGAAGTCAGGACATCATCAAATTCATGGCTGAAGTCAATCAAGTGGAAACAAAGAGAACCATACAAAGAATCAACAAAACCAGGAGCTGGTTCTTTGAGAAAATCAACAAGAAAGATAAACCCTTAGCCAGACTGAACAAAGGGCACAGAGAAAGTATCCAAATTAACAAAATTAGAAATGAAAAGGGGGATATAACAACAGAAACTGAGGAAATCCAAAAAATCATCAGATCCTACTACAAAGCCTATACTTACCACAACTGGAGAATTTGGAGGTAATGGAAACTTTCCTTGACAGATACCAAATACCAAAATTAAATCAGGAGCAAATAGATCATCTAAACAGTCCCATAACCCCTAAAGAAATAGAAGGGATCATAGAAAGTCTTCCAACCAAAACAAGCACAGGACCAGATGGTTTCAGTGCAGAATTCTATCAGACCCTCAAAGAAGACCTAACACCAATACTCTTTAAATTATTCCACAAAATAGAAACAGAAGGAACACTACCCAATTCCTTCTATGAAGCCACAATTAAGCTGATACCAAAACCACACAAAGATCCAACAAAGAAAGAGAACTTCAGACCAATTTCCCTTATGAACATCGATGCAAAAATACTCAATAAAATACTTGCCAACCAAATCCAAGAACACATCAAAACGATCATCCACCATGATCAAGTAGGCTTTATCCCAGGGATGCAGGGTTGGTTCAATATAAGGAAATCCACCAATGCAATCCACTACATAAACAAACTCAAAGAAAAAAAAACACATGGACATTTCATTGGATGCTCAAAAAGCTTTTGACAAAATTCAGCATCCTTTCATGCTTAAAATCTTGGAAAGAACAGGAATTCGAGGCCCATACCTAAACATAGTAAAAGCAATATACAGCAAACTGGTAGCCAGCATCAAACTAAATGGAGAGAAACTTGAATCAATCCCACTAAAATCAGGGACTACACAGGGCTGTTCTCATTCTCCTTATCTTTTCAATATTGTACTTGAGGTACTAGCTCTGGCAATTCGACAACATAAGGAGGTCAAAGGGATACAAATTGGAAAGGAAGAAGTCAAACTATCATTATTTGCAGATGATAGTCTACCTAAGTGACCCAAAAAACTCCACTAGAGAACTCCTACAGCTGATAAACAACTTCAACAAAGTGGTAGGTTATAAAATCAACTCAAGCAAATCAGTGGCCTCCCTATACTCAAAGGATAAGCAGGCTGAGAAAAAAATTAGGGAAATGACCCCCTTGACAATAGCCACAAAAAGTATAAAGTACCTTGGGGTGACTCTTACCAAACATGTGAAAGATCTGTATGACAAGAACTTCAAGACTCTGAAGAAGGAATTGGAAGAAGACCTCAAAAAATGGAAAAATCTCCCATGCTCATGGATCAGCAGGATTAATATAGTTAAAATGGCCATTTTTCCAAAAGCAATATATAGATTCAACGCAATACCCATCAAAATCCCAACTCAATTCTTCACAGAGTTAGAAAGAGAAATCCTCAGATTCATCTGGAATAACAAAAAAAAAAAAAAAAAAAAAAAAAACCCAGGATAGCTAAAACTATTTCCAACAATAAAGGAAATTCTGGGGTATCAGTATCCCTGACCTCAAGCAATACTACGGAGCAATAGTATTAAAAACTGCATGATATTGGTACAGTGACAGGCAGGCAGATCGATGGAACAGGATTGAAGATCCAGAAATGTACCCACACACCTATGTCCTCGACAAATGGGCTGAAAACATCCAATGGAAAAAAGATAGCCTTTTCAACAAATGGTGCTGGTTCAACTGGAGGTCAGCATGTAAGAGAATGGGAATTGATCCATCCTTGTCTCCTTGTACTAAGCTCAAATCCAAATGGATCAAGGACCTCCACATAAAGCCAGAAACTCTGAAGCTAGTAGAAAAGAAACTGGGGAAGACCCTTGAGGACATTGGTACAGGGGGAAAGTTCCTGAACAGAACAACAATAGCTTATGCTCTAAGATCAAGAATTGACAAATGGGACCTCATAAAATTACAAAGTTTCTGTAAGGCAAAGGACACCATCAAGAGGACAAATCGGCAACCAACAAATTTGGAAAATATCTTCACCAACCCTACATCAGATAGAGGGCTAATATCCAATGTATATAAAGAACTCAAGAAGTTAGACTCCAGAAAACCAAATTACCCTATTAAAAATGTAGTACAGAGTTAAACAAGGAATTTTCTTTTTTTTTTTTAATTTTTTTTATTTGATATAATTTATTTAACTTCGGATGGTGGAGAAGCATCTTAAAAAATGCACAACTTCATTAGTCATTAGGGAAATGCAAATCAAAACAACCCTGAGATTTCACCTCACACTGATCTGGGACCGTCTTTTTTTTTTTTTTAGATGTATTTTTTTTTATTTGATAGAATTTATTTACATTTCAAATGATTTCCTTTTCTAGCCCCCCCCCCACTCCCCGAAAGCCCCGTAAGTCCCCTTCTCTTCCCCTGTCCTCCCACCCACCCCTTCCCACTTCCCCGTTCTGGTTTTGCCAAATACTGCTTCACTGAGTCTTTCCAGAACCAGGGGCCACTCCTCCTTTCTTCTTGTACCTCATTTGATGTGTGGACTATGTTTTGGGTATTCCAGATTTCTAGGTTAATAACCACTTATTAGTCAGGGCATACCATGATTCACCTTTTGAGTCTGGGTTACCTCACTTAGTATGATGTTTCCTAGCTCCATCCATTTGCCTAAGAATTTCATGAATTCATTGTTTCTAATGGCTGAATAGTACTCCATTGTGTAGATATACCATATTTTTTGCATCCACTCTTCTGTTGAGGGATACCTGGATTCTTTCCAGCATCTGGCAATTATAAATAGGGCTGCTATGAACATAGTAGAGCATGTATCCTTATTACATGGTGGGGAATGCTCTGGGTATATGCCCAGGAGTGGTATAGCAGGATCTTCTGGAAATGAGGTGCCCAGTTTTCGGAGGAACCGCCAGACTGCTTTCCAGAGTGGTTGTACCAATTTGCAACCCCACCAGCAGTGGAGGAGTGTTCCTTTTTCTCCACACCCTCTCCAACACCTGCTGTCTCCTGAGGTTTTAATCTTAGCCATTCTGACTGGTGTAAGGTGAAATCTCAGGGTTGTTTTGATTTGCATTTCCCTAATGACTAATGAAGTTGAGAAATTTTTTAAGATGCTTCTCCGCCATCCGAAGTTCTTCAGGTAAGAATTCTTTGTTTAACTCTGTACCCCATTTTTTAATAGGGTTGTTAGTTTTTCTGGAGTCTAACTTCTTGAGTTCTTTATATATATTGGATATTAGCCCTCTATCTGATATAGGATTGGTGAAGATCTTTTCCCAATTTGTTGGTTGCCGATTTGTCCTCTTGATGCTGTCCTTTGCCTTACAGAAACTTTGTAATTTTATGAGGTCCCATTTGTCAATTCTTGATCTTAGAGCATACACTATTGGTGTTCTGTTCAGAAACGTTCCCTGTACCGATGTCCTCAAGGGTCTTCCCCAGTTTCTTTTCTATTAGCTTCAGAGTGCCTGGCTTTATGTGGAGGTCCTTGATCCATTTGGATTTGAGCTTAGTACAAGGAGACAAGGATTTATCAATTCGCATTCTTCTGCATGCTGACCTCCAGTTGAACCAGCACCATTTGTTGAAAAGGCTATCTTTTTTCCATTGGATGTTTTCAGCCTCCTTGTCGAGGATCAAGTGGCCATAGGTGTGTGGGTTCATTTCTGGATCTTCAATCCTCTTCCATTGATCCTCCTGCCTGTCACTGTACCAATACCATGCAGTTTTTAACATTATTGCTCTGTAGTATTGCTTGAGGTCAGGGATACTGATTCCTCCAGATTTTCTTTTGTTGCTGAGAATAGTTTTAGCTATCCTGGGTTTTTTGTTATTCCAGATGTATTTGATAATTGCTCTTTCTAACTCTGTGAAGAATTGAGTTGGGATTTTGATGGGTATTGCATTGAATCTGTATATTGCTTTTGGCAAAATGGCCATTTTAACTATATTGATTCTACCGATCCATGAGCATGGGAGGTTTTCCCATTTTTTGAGGTCTTCTTCCATTTCCTTCTTCAGAGTCTTGAAGTTCTTGTCATACAGATCTTTCATATGTTTGGTAAGAGTCACCCCAAGATACTTTATACTGTTTGTGGCTATTGTGAAAGGGGTCATTTCCCTAATTTCTTTCTCAGCCTGCTTATCCTTTGAGTAAAGGAAGGCCACTGATTTGCTTGAGTTGATTTTATAACCTGCCACTTTGCTGACGTTGTTTATCAGCTGTAGGAGCTCTCTAGTGGAGTTTTTTTGGGTCACTTAGGTAGACTATCATGTAGTCTGCAAATAATGGTAGTTTGACTTCTTCCTTTCCAATTTGTATCCCTTTGACCTCCTTATGTTGTCGAATTGCCCGTGCTAGTACCTGAAGTACAGTATTGAAAAGATAAGGAGAAAGGGGGCAGCCTTGTCTGGTCCCTGATTTCAGTGGGATTGCTTCAAGTTTCTCTCCATTTAGTTTGATGCTGGCTACCGGTTTGCTGTATATTGCTTTTACTATGTTTAGGTATGGGCCTTGAATTCCTGTTCTCTCCAAGACTTTAAGCATGAAAGGATGCTGAATTTTGTCAAATGCTTTTTCAGCATCCAATGAAATGACCATGTGGTTTTGTTCTTTGAGTTTGTTTATGTAGTGGATTGTATTGATGGATTTCCGTTTATTGAACCAACCCTGCATTCCCGGGTTAAAGCCTACTTGATCATGGTGGATGCTCGTTTTGATGTGTTCTTGGATTCGGTTGGCAAGAATTCTAATGGCTAGTCCTAGCTCCCCCTCCTCCACTGCTATTCTCCTCCTTTCAAATTTCTGACCCCTTGTACTTCTCCGGATTATCCCTTATCTGAAAAGTTCCCCCTCTTCCTTTTCCCCTCTGCTCTCCCTCCCAGATCCCTCTCTCACTCTACTTCTCAGAGACCAGTCTCATCCCCCTTCTTGTTACTAAACCATGAATTTTCTTAGTTGAGATTGATAAGACATGCTCAAGTTCTTGTTTTAACAGTCATAATATTGAGATATTATGTGCAGTTTTTCATTTCTGGGAGACACAATATCACATTAGATTACCTGATGTTATAACTCTTACAATCTTTCCAATGTCCATTCTATGATATTCTCTGAAGCTTAGATTCAAGTGTTTTGGTTTTTCTCAGCATCCCTGAATCTCTGAATCTCTATTTTATGACCTGTGTCATTCTATTTCATCCCCTAGACCTATCCTGTTTTACTTTCCTTTTTTCTGGGTTTACTCACAGATCTGAACACTATAAGAAAATACAGATCAGAGAAGATGTGGAGTTTTTTTTTTTTTTAACTTTATCTGAGTTATAGCAGTCAATGTGACTTTTTTCTCATTTTACCAGTTTCTCTGCTAATTTCATTATTCTGCTTTTCCTCTCACATTAAGTCTTTATATATGTGTGCACACTATATTTATCATTACTCATCCATCAATTACTGAACATTTAGTTTGTCTCCAGTTATCAGATGTTATGAATAGAGCTATATTGAGCATTGTTAACAACTATCTGTGGAGTACAGTTTTGAGTCCTTTGGGTATGCACCAAGGAATAGTATCAGTGTGTTGCATGGGGGATTTATTTTTAGGTCCTTGACAATTATCCACACGAATTTCTAGAGTGGTTGTACCACCTTAAATTCCCATTAACTGTAGATGAGACTTTTATTTTCCACATATCCTCCCCAGCATTTCCTGTCAGTTGTTTTGGTGATTAGCCATTCTGACCGGGGTGAGATGAAATCTCAAAACTAGGAAATTCCAGTTTCCTACTCCTAGACAAAGAACTAAATATAACTAATGGCTGCAGAGAGAGACAGACAGACAGACAGACAGACAGAGAGAGAGAGAGAAAGACAGAGAGACAGAGACACACACACACACACACACAGAGAGAGAGAGAGAGAGAGAGAGAGAGAGAGAGAGAGAGAGAGAGAGAGAGAGAGAGAATGAATTTGGAGTCAAAAATTTTAGAGGTGGTTTGGAGAACCCATCCCTCCACTGGGAGCCCAGTGTATATACTGAAAGAGGACTCTTCAGCTTCCATCTCCTCACTATTGGGCATTTTGGCTAATGTCACCCATACTGAGTCCTTGAAGTCTCTCATATCTCTGGTCGCTGGAACTTTCTAGAGGTTTTCCCCAAACACCACTCTTAGATGGAGCAAATTTCCATTCATTCTCCTGGCTCTCTGGGCTTTTCTCCTGTTTCCTCAGATACCTTCTCCTGCTCCTTTACCCCCTTTTCTCCTACCCAGATCCATCCCTCCTCTGCCTCCAGAGATTATTTTGTTCCCCTTCATAAGTGGGATTGAAACCTACTCATTTAGGCCTTCCTTCTCATTAAACTTATGGTCTCTGGGTTGTATCATGAGTATTCTGTACATTTTGGCTAATGTCCACTTATCAGTAAGTACATACCATTCCTATCCTTTCAGATCTGGGTTACCTCACTCTATTCTTTATACATATATGGTATTTTCTATGTTGAATATATTTTCAGAATCAAGACACTAGGTACCAACTCATTCCACTTATACAGACATACCTTTGTCTAATTAATAATATTCTAAGGACATATAATCTGTTGACTGTATTTGGCATCCTCTAATGAAGATGAATTGATTCATTATAAATTCTTGAGTAGTTTTGAAGTTTAAATATCTTAGTAAAAATGATTAAAATTACTTTAAGATAAAAAAGCCAGACATAATAGTTACCTCTTTAGTGAATCATTGTATAACTTAACCTTCTACCCAATCAGTGAAACCTATTCTTGTTTAAATTCATTTTAGTTTTTTAATGTTTATTTAAAAAATAGGCTTGTGTTTAAGTTTTGCATTGCTTTTAGATTATAAGGCACCACTTTTTCTTTATTTTGAACTTATTATGACATTCTTTGCTCTATTTTCATCCTTTAATTAAAAACACATCTTAAGTGTCATGTATTTCTAAAAGTCAAACAAAATTATTTCATATTGACTTTTTGAGGGGACAAAACTCTTTCACTGATTGGAAGTTTTCAACCATATTAATGGTCTGTATTTTTTCCTTCAATATTTTAACTTTCTTAACTTTAACTTTGTTATATTTAACTTTTAAAAAATCTCATTTTCAGTTCTAAAATGCAAAGCTCCCCTTTGAAGATCACTCTCCAAGGGCTTTTTACCTCACTAGCAGAGTATTATCCTTGTAGATTTCAAACACAAATGAACCCAATTGTTGTATAGATGTATCAGAAAGTGAATTAATTTCAAATTTCCTTGATATGTTTGAGACTTGACTATGAATTATCTGATTTTAGGAATATGATTTTTTATTTTATTCGTCCCTTAGTTTGTGTGAAGTCTGATAGAATTTTAGATATCAAAGTCTATGAGGAGCACAGCTTCTGAATTTAATAAAATTCAATTATGAAGGAATATTATTAAATTTAGGATATTGAATATGGAAGAGCTGAATTCTTACTCTACACAATGAAACATACATTGATGATAGTTCTTTAGTACTTTAACAATAAAATGAAAATGAAAATGTGCAATGTTAAAAACATCTCATTCCCAGGTGAGCTGTTAAAAGAATTAAATCATTAGAGGTAGAGACATGTAATTTAGACATTCATGATCATGCACAATTAAAGTCTTTCAACTTGTTTCCAAGTGTGCAATTAATTTTCTAAATATACAATACTCTACCGGCTTATCTAAGCATATGTGGTAGTGTATGTAATATGTTTGCATCCTACTGATTTTCAGCTTGATATCCAAAATAGTATAGAAATGTTAGAAAAAATGTTCACTTCTTCCATATAAATAAATTTGTAAAGTATGTCACCTATTGATTCTTCTTCATTAATGGCTACCAAATAATTTTTGCCAGTATATATGAGTCTCAATAGTTTAAAAAATGAGTTTAAATATATAAATAATCTAAAAACATAAAGTTTCAGGTATTTGATATTAGTAATATAACTCTTTGGTATTAAGTATGAATTGCTAATGCCCTCATTGTTAAAGTATTCAAATATCTACAAATGCTCATGTAGGGAGAAAAGCCAATAACAGAAATTGGCTATAAAAGATGACCAAGGACCTGAAAAAAGAAGATAAATCTCAACTATTATATAAATCACTATATCTTTTAAGTATCAGAACAACAAAAAAGCTCCATAATCTTGATGCATTGATTGTTACTTTAAAAAAATGTGAACTTCTCTTCATAATTCAGCAACAAGCAACTTAAAATATCTTATTAAAGAAAATATCCCATTTTAATAAAATAGAAATATAACCTAGTAATAAATAATATAAAATTATGAAAGAATTTATGAATCAGATTTTTAAACACTGCTAAAGTATATAAAGAAGGCCATTGGCTCAGCAAGATTTTGTGTTTATTAATTTGTAAAGGAATATTTAACCTTTGATCATTGTATGCAAGAACTCCTCTTGTGTTAAATGAATATTGGAGAAGAATAATTATGATTGCAACAATTATGACCCAACTAAAGGCCTTTGGACTTTGGACTTCCTTGAGCTTTTGAATTTACTCTGTGACTTTACATGACTTTACATGCTTTTCATGTGATTTAATCTTCATGATCAAAGGATGACTGTTCCATATAGCATAAGGATTATGAACAGAAGCAAGGTGAAGAGATTTTCACAAAATCTTGTTCTATGACCTATTTTTGCCAAACAAAAGACTAGTAGATATTCACACCTAATGTAAAGTAAAAAAATAAATATTAACTCATATATATTATGTTTATAAATTATTCAGGTTGTTAGTGCCATTGATTGTTTCACTTGGTGGGACTATACATTAGTACAACCAATATTTTGTATAAATTTTTCGCAGTATATATAAAATCTAAGGCATACACAGTTGAATCTTGAGTTTTTAAAATACCTGATAAATTGTCTACTATTTTATTGTTTCTATTATCATGCTTAGGCCATTTCAAAATGAAAGATACCAGTGGTGAGATTATTTTGAATAAAATGAGATATTTTATTTCACAAAATACCTTTGGGACAGTTTAAGATTTATTTATTTAGAGACTTCCCTTGTTCATATACCAAAGATAAATGATTTAAAGCAACTCAATTCTGCTCAAATGATTTGGATGCTTAAGAAAATCATACTTTTAAGTGTTCAAAATTGTAAAACTCATTTAACTGTCTGGCCCACAAAGGGTCATACACCTTGACAATCTCAGCAGTTTGGGGAGAAAATTGCAATTCAGTTTTTAAAAGGCAAGCAAAAGAGATGCACTACATCTGCACTGTTCCCATTTGAATTTCAGGCTATGAATCAGCAGGAAAGAATGCTACCCATGCTGCTTTAAAATCTGTGTCTAATTGTGTGAAAATTCCCCATATTTTATGTCTTATGCATACACTCAACAAGAGCATACCATTTTTTCCTCAACAAGAGCTGTGTGAGAGCTAATGCAATACTTGTTCCTTTTAAACTGTTTGATGTCAATTTTAATCTAATTGTAGAGAAAAGAAAAATAATTCTAAAAGTCACTTTTATGTATTCTGTGCTAAAAGAAGAATGTCATTTTGAGAAAACAAATGTTGATTTCACCTCTATGATCACATATTTGCTACAAAGAAAGTTGCTGATCCTGTGTACATTTCCAGATTATAAAAAATGAATGAGTTGATTCCAGATTAATTTTGAATAACAGCCATTCTCCATTGATGAACTCTTTGTTCATTTGGTACCAAAAACATCTCAGAACATTTTGTTCAGAGAGTATAATTACATTTTTCTTCACTTTCTTCCATACAGACTCTTTCATAAACCCCTTCTTGATTGCTTTCCAAAACATGGTTTTTATTACTTAGTCTTTATAATTTTACTTGTATGTGTGCTTCCAGCACTGATAATTTGGTATTGGATAATCTATTGGTGTGTTTTTCCTGGTAAAGACTATTTCTCCTGTTCTCCATAATCCTTAGCTTTCCATCAATGTCATACTTGTAAAACTCATTATTGAAAAAACATGTTGTTGAGAGTTTATGGGTATAGCTTCTGACACTAGTAGGAAACTTAACTTCCTAACCTTCTTAATCTTAAAGTTTTCCCTATCTTTCTTATCAATGTTCCCCGAACTTCCAGTTCTGGAGTGTCTTGTAGTTATATTCATTGGAACTGGATTTTGATTGTTTGATTGTCCAGTTCTGGAGTGTCTTGTAGTTATATTCATTGGAACTGGATTTTGATTGTCTGCAATTTGATTGTTTGTTTATTTGTTTACATCCCAAACACTGACACTCCTGCTCCCCCAGAGTCCCTTTACCCATCCACTTCTCCCTTTCTCCTCTGAGAGAGGAGCTGTTCTTTCTATACTCTTAACCCTAGTACATCATTTTTTTTTGAAGGATTAAGTACATCCTGTTCCACTGAGGCCATACAGGGAAGACCTGTTGATGAAAGTGTTCCCCAATCAAGCTACAGCTTTAAGGACAGCCCCTGCTCCAGTTCTTTGCAGACCCACATGGAGACTGAGCTGCATGCCTACTACATATATGCCAGGTTCCTTGGTCCATCCCATGTACACACTGCAGTCAGTGGCTCAGTCTCTGAGAGCTCTCAGGGATCCAGCTTAATTGAAGCTACTCGTCTTCCTGTGGTGTTCCTATCCACTTCAGGGCCATCAGTTTTTCCTCCAATGATCTCTCAAGAACTCCTGATCTCGATTCAGTATTTGGCTGTGGGTGTCTGCATTTATTTTAGTCAGCTACTGGGTAGAGCCTCTAAGAGGACATTTATTCCTGGTTTCTTTCTGAAAGCATAATAGTATCATTAATAGTGATAGGGCTTGGTACTTGCCAATGGGATGGGTCTCAATTTGGGCCAGGTATTGGCTGGTCATTCCCTCAGTCTCTGTTCAATCTTTTTTCCTTCATTTCCTTTAGACAGAACAAAACTTAAGTAAAACATTTTGTGGGTGGGTTAGTATCTATCTCTCCACTGCAGGTCATGCCTGGCTACAGGAGTTGGCCTGTTCAGGTTCTGTGTCTCCTTAATTTGGTATATGTTTGTTCCTGTTATATTGATGATGGTGGCAGTACTGTATGTATGTGTGATTCGCTTCTTTTGGTATTTCTATAGGATGATTAATTTCCTGTGTTTTCCTGGGTGTAGTTATCTTCTTTGTGCTGGAGTTTTCCTACTAGTATACTCTTTTGCTTACTGGGCCTTGAGTATAATTAGAGAACCGTTGGTTACTACCAAAATATGCATGCTACTATTGTATATTTAGGATTATCATGGTCATTAATGTGGTTCATAGGTATCAAAGCTGAGTGGTGATATTAGTTTCTTTTGTCCTTTGGAAGTTCCTGATACCCCCTGGTATCATAAAAGTTGATCTTCAGGGAGGGATCATTGAACAAGTTCACGGTCTCCAAGCCATGTTTCTGAAGGACATGGTATCTTCAGTGATAAGGACTTAAACTTCCACCTCTATGCAAGGTCTTGGAAAATGAAGGAAAATAAAATAAGTGGTATATTTTGAGATTCTCTTGAACAGCACTTGTCAACAACCCCAAAAAATGGATTCTCATGTCTGTTAATAGGGTTCTTATTAGTTGATCTTGGCCCTTAGAGGAAGCATTGTTAGACACTATAAGAACATTTGTATGTTTATTCACAAAATTAGGTGTATTATAAGTTTTTCCACTAAATAGTTGGTAGTATGATTCCTCGTGGTTTTATCAGATATTTACTTCTTCACTTTCTCTAAAGAATGCCATTCTTACATTTCTTCTTTCAGATAACATGTACCTCATTGTTTTGGCTGGTTTTGAATGTCAACTTGACACAGGTTGGAGTTATCACAGAGAAAGGAGCTTCTGTTGAGGAAGTGCTTCCATGAGATCCAGCTGTGGGGCATTTTCTCAATTAGTGATCAAGGGGGAGGTCCCATTGTGGGTGGTTCCATTGCTGTGCTGATAGTCTTAGGTTCTATAAGAAAACAAGCTGAGCAAACCAGGAGAAGCAAGCCAGTAAACAATACCCCTCTGTGGCCTCTGCATCAGCTTCTGCCTCCAAGTTCTGCCTGTGTCAGTTCCTGTCCTGACTTCCTTTGGTGATGAACAGCAATGCGAATGTTTAAGCTGAATAAATCCTTTCAGCTTGCTTCTTGGTTATGATGTTTGTGAAGGAACAGAAACCCTGACTAAGACACCCATTTTTCCCTTTACCCTATTTCTGCCTTTAGCTACATCCCATACCTAAATCACACCTATTTCCCATTTCTCAGTCTCAATTTCCCATTTCTCATTTCCCATTTCCTTGATTATATCCCTGATACTATGCTGTTCTCTACTCTATTGACATTCTAAACTCTTAATCTTGTCAATGGTCCTGTTTTACTTTCCTCAATTCAATGGTTACCCCAGATTATAAGTTCAGTGTCCTTGATTTCATCTCAGTAATTCTCTACATTCTTTGTTTTTGTTCTTTGTTTTGTTTTTTAATTAGGTACTTTCTTTCTTTACATTTAAAATTGTATTCCCTTTCCTGATTTTCCCTGCAAAATTGCCATGTCCCATCGTCACTCCTCCTGCTCAATAACCCACCCACTCCTGCTTCCCTGTCCTAGCATTCCGCTACACTAGGGCATTGAGCCTTCACATAACCAAGGGCCTTTCCTCTCATTGATGTCCAACAAGGCCATCCTCTGCTACATATGCAGCTGGAACTGTGGGTCCCTCCATCTATAGTTTTTGGTATGATTTTACTTTCCTCTGGGAGCTCTGGGTACTAGATGATTCATATTGTTGTTCCTCCTATGGGGCTGCAAATCCCTTCATCTCTTTGGGTCCTTTTTCTAGCTCCTCCACTGCGGACCCTGTGCTCAGTCTGTTGGTTGACTATGAGCATCCACCTCTGTATTTGTCAGGCACTGACAGAGCCTCTCACAAGACAGCTATATCAGCTGCTCCTATCAGCAAGCACTTGTTGACATCCACAATAGTGTCTGGGTTTAGTAATTGTATATGGGATGGATCCCAGGTAGAACAGTCTCGAAATGACTTTTCCTTCAGTCTGTGTTCCACCCTTTGTCTCTGTATTTCCTCCCATGGATATTTTGATCCCCATTCTAAGAAGGGTCAAAGTATCCACACTTTGGGCTTCCTTTCTTATCATCGTACATTATACTGGAATGGTACATTTTAGAGAGAAGATACTGGTTTGATCTTTCTTATTGGTGATATATTGGAAATAATTATGGGCATATAGACATCTTTCAATATTTCTAAGTTTGTTATGGACAGATCAGGTTGAGGTAGAAGAGATGTGTTGTTGGGAGGTGTCCAGAGTTTGGAAAGCCTTTGGTGTAATGAACTCAAATGAATAGAGGAGACTGGTTTCATACATTGCATTTATCAGTCTTCTATGGCTGGAATTTGTGCTGGGTAGATCTGATTGGGTGTAAAAGAGGACATTCAAGGAGACCTTCCTTCTATTGTGTTGGAATACATTTAGAAAGGATCATAGTGGAATCCAAGAGTTCTGATTGTGGTGCAGACAGTGGTGAGCAGATTAGGCCTATATACTGGTATGTAACAAGGGCTCAATCTGACAGGTTGCAGAGACAGGACAGGCAGAGAGATCAGAGATACATAACAGGTTAGATTGTGGAGAAGGATATAGGATTTACAAGTACAAAGTGGGAATGTAGAGGCAACACAAAAGGGATCTATGGGTATTCACAACTAAATTTTGATAGAAGCCTAGAGCTTAGCTGTGTTATAGGCAAAGTTGGTAAGACTAGGCTGGAACAAGAGATGTGGACTCTGGGGGAAGCCTATAGGTTGGTTCCTGCACAAGTAGGGATGGTCGGACTAGTCTGGGATACTCATTATGCAACCTAGGCTAGATCTATATTTGGCAAGTTGTAGAAAAGGCATGGATGGGATTATTAGTGTACTCATCAGGCTAGAGCCTAGAGTAGGATGTGAGAAGTCTGGGAACCAAATGGAGTTTCTATGTTCTAATCTCATAAAACACATGTTAAACTATTTTATTGGCAATGTCAATTTTGCTGAATTATACACTCATATACAAATACATGCTTCATACTTTTGTGTGAACATAGAAGAATGAACACAATTAAGAAAAAGGTAAAAAAAATTATGTGTCACAAAGAGCAGATCTGTTATAATTAATAATACGTTGTGAACTGAATACATTAAAACTACATCTGTATCATCTCCTGTGTCCAATACCCCCTCTCCAAAACTTGTTTTTTTTTTTTTTTTTTTGTTTGTTTTTTTTTTTATTTTGGTTTTTGAGACACGGTTTCTCTGTGTAGTCCTGGCTGTCCTTGAACTCACTCTGCAGAACAGGCTGCAGAACTCAGAAATCCACCTGCCTTTGCATCCCAAGTGCTGGGAATCACTGCCTGGCCAAAACTTGTAATATTTAGAATACTCTTTGTACTGAAAATTATAATGCTCTAGGTCCTATTTTTCAAAAACATCAGCCTTAGTTTCTTCCTTGTTAATGCTTATTCATGTGCAGCAATACAGTAGAAACACTGTTCTGCTATGAACTTTTACTTCTATAAAATATTTATACTTTTCAAAGTCTATTTGAAAAAGACAACTAGGGGTATCTTATTTTAGAACAACCATCTCCAATGAAATATAATGTGAGGCACATATACAATTAAAACAATTTAGTAGTCACACTAAATATTTACAATGAATTCATAAAATTAATTTTGTGAAATACTTTTATACCATATATAATACTACAATTTTGACATAATTATTTTTTAAATGGCAGTTACATGTTACTATTGATTTTGAGTTCCTATATATGTTTTAAACAGAGCAATTTAAGTTTCTTATAGCCACATTTCAAATGCTTATGGTACCACTTTAGGCCATGAAGGTCTAGAAGTGTGAAGTAGCGTGATTTTTCAAATGATTTAGTGAATGCACTTTTCATTACTGACCTCCCAAATACATTGCTAGAATGACAGTACACTTGTTTTATTTGAGAGATTGGTCTGTATTTTTAAAAACAATTTACAGTCCATTGCCTGCATTATGAGATACAAACTGTAGAGAGATTTTTTCCAAATGGAAAGAAGCAGCTAAGACCTTTTTGCAGGTAATTGAATTTGCAGGTATTGTAGTAGTTTTGGGACATGAATTTTTGTCATGGGGAATTTTGTTGAAAAGTTAAAATGAACTCATTCCACTGAATTAGATTAGTTTGCTATTTTATCACAGCTTGTGTGTGTGTGTGTGTGTGTGTGTGTGTGTGTGTGTGTGTGTGTTGAGATATTTTCTCTGTTCTTGCTAGGGAACCTCTTGGGTTAGTTGAGCATGATTAGAATAATTATGATATAGTGCATAATTTCATGAAATTTGCACAAGGTTGTCCATAAACTCATCTTCCTCAGATTAAAAACATATAGAGTAGTGTACTCAATAACTTTCCTTTTTCTATCTATACACTATCTACTGGTGTAGGGCAAGATGTTTTTGTATTTCAGTTTTAGTTTTGACACCACCCTCTCTTCTGTACCTTTGATCTCCATAAATATTCTGCAGTATCCTTTCCACATCTTCCACACAGAAAATATATTCAGCTCCAATTATGAGAGTATCACTATGTTTGTTTATTTGGCACTTTTTTTGTCATAATTACTACCAAATACCTAGCATGAACCAACTAATTGACGTCCAAGTTTACTTTAGTCCATAGATTGAGGTAGCAATCAAATATTACAGGTAATACATATTAATAGGAAGGTGAAGCAGCTGGTAACCTTGTGTCTACAGTCAAGAGCAATGACTAATATATGATCGTGTTTCGCCTGCTTCCTTTGATTATTTATACTTCCTCTATTAAGGGTTTGTCTACTCTGCTGACTTAAGTTTCTTTAGAGATGCTACAACAAAGAAGACAAGAGTTGTGTTTCCTAGGTGATTCCAAATTCAATCAAGCAGGAAATGAAAATTACTTTCTAATGTTTGGTAGTAAAAATATATTCACCCTTAAATACCATGTTTTTAAATAGCATAACATTTGAAAACATAGCATATTACTTGTGATTATTTGATGTTAGTTCTTCACATCAAATACAAAGTTTACTGGGTAATTTAGTAAGCCACATGGTCATGAAAATCTTAATAACTGTACTAGCTGGTTTTGTGCATCAGCTTGACATAAGCTGGAGTTACCACAGAGGAAGGAGTTTCAGTTGGGAAGTGCCTCCATGAGATTCAGCTGTGGGACATTTTCTCAATTAGTGATCAAGGTGGGGAGGGCCCCTTGAGGGTGGTACCATCCCTGGGCTTGTCTTCTTGAGTTCTATCTGAAAATAGGCTGAGGAACCCAGGGGCAGCAAGCCGGTAAGAAACATCCCTCCATGACCTCTTCCACATTGCATCAGCTTCTGCTTCCTGACCTGCTTTAGTTCCTGTCCTGACTTCCTGTTTTGATGAACAGCAATGTGGAAGTGTATGCTGAATAAATCCTTTCCTGCCCAACTTGTTTCTTGATCATGATGTTTGTGCAGGAATAGAAACCCTAACTAAGACAAATTGGTACCAGGAATGGGGTTTTACAACCTGGCCATGTTTTGGGGATAATTGTTTGGGGACTTTGGAACTTTGAGCTAGAAGAGCCATTAAGATGTTAAGAGCTCTGTGGAATGTTCTATAGGAGCTTGGAAGATAATGGTGAGAACAGTTGAGAAGATGAAATGGTGGCTTGTGAAATTTCAGAGGGAATATTAAAGACTCCTATCAGGGCTGTTGCTGTTTTGATTGTGAAGAGTCTATGGTTTTGGTTACCTGTGATTAACCAGATAACAGAACTTCTAAAGTGAAACCTTTGTATTACTGGGACTATTGATGCTGGTTAGCTGGAGCTAAGAAATTTGAAGTGATTAAGAAGAGACCAACATCATTGAGGTTAAATCTTCTGGAAAGTGTTTTTTGAGATCACAAAGAGGCTATGTTTCAGAGAGAGCCACGATTGTACCTGGTGCTGCAGATGGACTTAGTAATGTGTAAGAGTCACCCAGGTGATACTGGCTTTGAAGGCATGGAGGAGTCATGAAGATCAGCTGAGGCTCTGCTTTGTGAAAACCCATGGAAGGCCAGTGGTGAAGGTATCGCCTCAGTTTCAATTGATGGCCCAGGAATGAAGGGGTCATGCAAAGTTGTTGAGACATCATACTATGAAGAGAGCCTATGAGAGACTATTGGTGAAGCCTAGTTGCAGTGGAAGACAGCAGTGTTTTGGAGATGCCAGGGCCATGAAATGATCACCAAGAACTGCAAGAGTGTGGAATACAGGCAGCTGGAGCCTAGAAACCAAAGGGCTGAGCTAGAGAAGTGGTCCAAGCCTTTAGAGGAGCCCAGAAGATTGTGAGTAGATCCAAGACATTGGGCTAAAGTTAGTGTTTTATTTTGATTTTTATTATGACTATGCCCTAATATCTTTCCCTCTTCAAAGAAAAGCATATTTTAGTGGCACCCACAGTTAAGAGACATTGACTTTTAAAAAGACATTGAATTTTAAGAGATTAGATATTTTAAAGGGATTGAAGTTTAATATGTAAAAATTTGTAGAGACTATGGGACTTTTAAAGTTATTTAGATCTTGGGGATGAATAAGAAAGTAAGGGTTAAGGCTTAATAGTGATGTGTTTGTGTGTCAAGTTGACATGGTGTCAATTATATTGGCTGGTTTTGTGTGTCAACTTGACACAGGCTGGAGTTATCACAGAGAAAGGAGATTCAGTTGTGGAATTGCCTCCATGAGATTCAGCTGTAAGGCATTTTCTCAAATAGGGATCAAATGGGGAGGGCCCATTGTAGATTGTGCTAGTCTTGGGTTCTATAAGAAAGCAAGCTGAGAAAGGCAGAGGAAGCAAGTCAGTAAGTAACATTCCTCCATGGCTTGTGCATCAGCTTCTTCCTGACCTGCTTGAGTTCTGGTCCTGACTTCTTTGGGGATGAATAGTAATGTGGAAGTGTAAGCTGAATAAACCCTTTCCTCCCCAACTTGCTTCTTGGTAATGATGTTTGTGCAGAAAATGAAACCCTGACTAAGATAGTATCTAAGATAAATATATTTTTTAATAAAATAATGTATACATATGGCTAAACCAATAGCATTAGTAGGGAAACTACATTTTGGTAAGATATGCATATGTGATGTAATATTTACCGTAAGATAATGAAACTATCCATCAGACAACATGTTTTGGTTTTCTTGGGGGGGGTATTGGGTGATTAACACATAATGATACTGACACAGCAATATAACTTTAAAATTAAAAATATGTGCAAAATCTCTATTTATCCATTGCCTGTCATTATGACTCCAAACTTAACAGAAAATCATTAATGTTATTGTGAGTCCATAACCAAGAACATAATTGGAGGCTTGCTGCAAGGTACATGAGGCAGATATTCTAACAGTTGTAGTGAGAGTTGACATCTTAGGCTCAAGGGAAGAAGCCAAAATACTACATTCTTACAGCCCATGACAATATTTCATGCTTAAAACCATGATCTGAGTCCAAAACTAGACTTGAACACATTTAGAATAATATCAAACTCAAAAAGATTTTCATCAACATGGAACAAACGACTACATAGGAAAAGATATTGAGCAAACCATACTTTTCAAAGTGCTGTTTTTTACAAGCAAGGCCTTGGACCTCTGCCAATAGATAAGGGCTCACTTCTTTTGAGAGGTAGGAAAATTAGAGCTTATGATAATGACTGTGCATATCCACCTGCGGGCCCCCCCCCCCCCCCCCGCCATCTCTCTAGGACCACCATTAGGCTACTACAGCAGAATCACTTAAGCTCACTAGGGTATGCACACAGGGGTGTTTTATTTTTATTTTCATTTTATCTATGGTATTTACAATCTGTGGAATGAGTGTGCTTGGATCAAAGTCATCTGGTAGATGTTCCTTGCAGTGTATGTTAGGTATTATTTATGTATTCTATTTGCTTCAGTCTTTGAAGGTATCTCAATCCCTATACTTTTAAAGGTTCAGGTATGTACTTTTCCTTCTTATTCTGACTTAACTCAGTACTGTCTCAATAAATTACCTTTATTTGTTTGTATTATAAATTGGATTTCTTTTGTTTGTTTCACAGCTATTTAAATGAAGCTATATAAAGTGAAACTAACTTGTTCAAAGTCACACTATGAACATTAAAACCAGGACAGAATGACAGTCTCTTGATTGCCAATCTGGTCTATATGCTAAATACTCTGCCTTCCAGGCACTAATCTTCATCCCATAGTGATTCTGAATGCAAAGGCATTGCTGTTTTAGGACGATATATATATATATATATATATATATATATATATATATATATATATATATATATATATATATATATATATATTAGGTTTTTTGGGACAGTTTTTTTCCGTCCTTTTTTTTATTCCATATATTCTTTATTTACATTTCAAGTGATGTTCCCTTTCCTGGATTCCCCCCTCCCCATAAGTCCCATAAGCCCTCTTCCCTCCCCCTGTTCCCCAATCCAAACATTCCCACTTCCTTGTTCTGGTATTCCCCTACACTGCTGCACTGAGATTTTCCAGGAGCAGGGGCCACTCCTTTCTTCTTCTTGGGCATCATTTGACATGTGAATTCTGTCTTGGGTATTCCAAGCCTTTAGGCTAATATCCATTTATCAGTGAGTGCATGTCATGAGTGTCCTCTTGAGATTGGGTTACCTCACTTAGGATGATGTTCTCCAATTCTATCCATTTGTCTAAGAATTTCTTGAATTCATTGTTTTTTTTTAATTTTTTTAATTCGATATATTTTTTATTTACATTACAAATTATTTCCCCTTTTCTATCTTCCCACTCCCTGAAAGTCCCATAAGCCCCCTTCCCTCCCCCTGTTTTCCCACCCAACCCTTCCCAATTCCCCATTCTGGTTTTGCCCTATACTGCTTCACTGAGTCTTTCCAGAACAAGGGGCCACACCTCCATTCTTCTTGTACTTCATTTGATGTGTGGATTATGTTTTTGGTATTCCAGTTTCTAGGTTAATATCCACTTATTAGTGACTGCATACCATGATTCATCTTTTGAGACTGGGCTACCTCACTTAGTATGATGCTCTCTAGCTCCATCCATTTGCCTAAGAATTTCATGAATTCATTGTTTCTAATGGCTGAATATTACTCCATTGTGTAAATATACCACATTTTTTGCATCCACTTTTCTGTTGAGGGATACCTGGGTTCTATCCAGCTTCTGGCAATTATAAATAGGGCTGCTATGAACATAGTGGAACATGTATCCTTATTACATGCTGGGGATCTTCTGGGTATATGCCCAGGAGTGGTATAGCAGGATCTTCTGGAAGTGAGGTGCCCAAATTTTGGAGGAACCGCCAGACTGCTTTCCAGAGTGGTTGTACCAATTTGCAACCCCACCAGCAGTGGAGGAGTATTCCTCTTTCTCCACATCCTTGCCAACACCTGCTGTCTCCTGAATTTTTAATCTTAGCCATTCTGACTGGTGTAAGGTGAAATCTCAGGGTTGTTTTGATTTGCATTTCCCTAATGACTAATGAAGTTGAGCATTTTTTAAGATGCTTCTCTGCCATCCGAAGTTCTTCAGGTGAGATTTCTTTGTTTAACTCTGTACCCCATTTTTTAATAAGGTTGTTTGGTTTTCTGGAGTCTAACTTCTTGAGTTCTTTATATCTTTTCCCAATTTGTTGGTTGCCAATTTGTCCTTTTGATGGTGTCCTTTACCTTACAGAAACTTTGTAATTTTATGAGGTCCCATTTGTCAATTTTTGATCTTAGAGCATACACTATTGGTGTTCTGTTCAGAAACTTTCTCCCTGTACCGATGCCCTTACGGGTCTTCCCCAGTTTCTTTTCTATTAGTTTCAGAGTGTCTGTCTTTATGTGGAGGTCCTTGATCCATTTGGATTTGAGCTTAGTACAAGGAGACAAGGATGAATCAATTCGCATTCTTCTGCATGCTGACCTCCAGTTGAACCAGCACCATTTGTTGAAAAGGATATCTTTTTTTCCAGTTGATATTTTCAGCCCCTTTGTCGAGAATCAAGTGGCCCTAGGTGTGTGGGTTCATTTCTGGATCTTCAATCCTGTTCCATCAATCTGCCTGCCTGTCACTGTACCAATACCATGCAGTTTTTAACACTATTGCTCTGTAGTATTGCTTGAGGTCAGAGATACTGATTCCCCAGAATTTCTTTGTTGCTGAGAATAGTTTTAGCTATCCTGGGTTTTTTGTTATTCCAGATGAATTTGAGAATTGCTCTTTCTAACTCTGTGAAGAATTGAGGTGGGATTTTGATAGAAACAGAAGGAACACTACCCAATTCCTTCTACGAAGCCACAATTATGCTGATACCAAAACGATACAAAGATCCAACAAAGAAAGAGAACTTCAGACCAATTTCCCTTATGAACATCGATGCAAAAATACTCAATAAAATTATTGCCAACCAAATTCAAGAACACATCAAAATGATCATCCACCATGATCAAGTAGGCTTTATCCCAGGGATGCAGGGTTGGTTCAATATATAGAAATCCATCAATGCAATCCACTACATAAAGAAACTCAAAGAAAAAAAAACCACATGGTCATTTCATTGGATGCTGAAAAAGCATTTGACAAAATTCAACATCCTTTCATGCTTAAAGTCTTGGAAAGAACTGGAATTCAAGGCCCATACCTAAACATAGTAAAAGCAATATACAGCAAACCGGTAGCCAGCATCAAACTAAATGGAGAGAAACTTGAAGCAATACCACTAAAATCAGGGACTAGACAGGGCTGCCCCCTTTCTCCTTATCTTTTCAATATTGTAATTGAGGTACTAGCTCGGGCAATTCGACAACATAAGGATGACAAAGGAATACAAATTGGAAAGGAAGAAGTCAAACTATCATTATTTGCAGATGACATGATAGTCTACCTAAGTGACCCAAAAAACTCCACTAGAGAACTCCTACAGCTGACAAACAACTTCAGCAAAGTGTCAGGTTATAAAATCAACTCAAGCAACTCAGTGGTCTTCCTATACTCAAAGGATAAGCAGGCTGAGAAAGAAATTAAGGAAATGACCCCCTTCACAATAGCCACAAACAGTATAAAGTACCTTGGGGTGACTCTTACCAAACATGTGAAAGATCTGTATGACAAGAACTTCAAGACTCTGAAGAAGGAAATGGAAGAAGACCTCAAAAAATGGGAAAACCTCCCATGCTCATGGATCGGCAGGATCAATATAGTTAAAATGGCCATTTTGCCAAAAGCAATATACGAATTCACTGCTTCTAATGGCTGAATAGTATTCCATTGTGTATATATACCACATTTTCTGTATCCATTCCTCCGTTGAGAGTCATCTGGGTTCTTTCCAGCTTCTGACTATTATAAATAGGGCTGCTATGAACATAGGGGAGCATGTATCCTTATTACATGCTAGGGAATTCTCTGGGTATATGCCCAGGAGTTGTATAGCAGGGTCCTCTGGAAATATCATTCCAAGTTTTCTGAGGAACCACCAGACTGACTTCCAGAGTGATAGTACCAGCTTGCAACCCCACCAGCAGTGGAGGAATGTTCCTCTTTCTCCACATCCTCACCAGCACTTGTTTTCTCCTGACTTTTTGATCTTAGCCATTCTGACTAGTGTGCAGTGAAATCTCAAGGTTGTTTTGATTTGCATTTCCCTGATGACTAAGGGTGTTGAACATTTCTTTAGGTGCTTCTCAGCCATTCAATATTCTTCAGGTGAAAATTCTTTGTTTAGCTTTGTACCCCATTTTTTCAGGGGAATATTTGGCTTTCTGAAGTCTGCCTTCTTAGGTTCTTTGTATATCTTGGATATAAGCCCTCTGTTGGATGTAGTGATGGTAAAGATCGTACAGGTTTTATCTGTGTAGCCCTGGCTGTACTGGAACTCACTCTGTAGACCATGCTGGCCCCAACTCAGAAATCAGCCTGTCTCAGCCTCCCAAGTGCTGGGATCAAAGCTGTGTGCCACCACTGCCCTGGGATAATAGAACTTTTAATGTAAATATTAAGCAAGAATCTGTGCAGGATAATGCATACTTGTAATTCCAAAACTTTCAAGATAGAGGTAGGATTATGAATTTGTGATTACTCTTGCCTGTTGAATGGCCCTATGACAAATTAAATATATATTTATAATAACTATACTAGGTGATTATTATGTTTAATAAATTTTGCCAAAACAGATTTGGTTATATAAAATGTACAATTTCTTTTGTCATATTTGGGTGAGGATGATTTTTTCTTGAAGAAATAAAGGTGAGTTTTTTGATCTTTGATTGTGACAGATTTTAAGTGACTTACCACCATTAAGTTCTACTTTGTCTCATGTGGATAACATGAGATACTGTCCTCAAAAGACCATTAGTAGTAAAGTATTGTAGAGTAATATGTCCTGGTTGCTTAGAGAGATATGTAATAGGATGGAGAGCTATTACATGATATTTTGCAATGGGATTTTGCAGAGATATATTGTCTTTAATAGTGTAACATGCATGTTTTTTCTATTATTTTAGGTGCATAAATATCTTGCCTGCATGTATATTTATGCACCAGTGTACAGGTGGTCTCCACAAAAGTCACAACAGGTCATTCGATCCCAAGGATCTGGAGTAACAAATAAATATGACCTGGCATGTGATGTGGGTGCTAGAAATCAAACACAGGTGGTCTGAATGAGTAGACAATGCTCTCAACTGCTGAGCCAAATAATTCTGCCCTGGATCATGTGCTTGATATATTCCATAAATGCTCATTAAGGCTGTTGATCTATAGAATCACATGGATAATTTAAAAAATATACTAGTATTTGCTGTATTCCTAATTATGCATTTATTGTTACTTTGAGGGCTGTTTTTACTTGAAACAAATCTAGATTGAAAGAAAATTTTGAACATTCATATTTTCATATATTATCTAGACTGAAGATTATCAAGGGAATTACATGGCATATAGGAAAATAATTACAAAACAAATGGAATTATAGAATTAACAAAGGGGTTTGGAAAATGGAATACTTGATGGTGAATAATAGAGTATATTCTAACACAGAAGCCAGATCTTGTCCTGATCTCCCATTCCAGGAAGACATGATGATTTGTGATGAAAAAGGCTTCAATTTGTTAAATCAGGTTAATATCTCTTAATCATTTAGATCCAGGCAATGTATCACCCAAATTAATATACTCTAAAATATCTCAAGCTTGCAATTGGATTTCTGAAATTATAAGTTAATTGAGATGATTAATATCTGGGCTTTATACTGACTCCTTCATTCTCAAATTCTTGTTATAGTTCTTTCCTAATCATGAGTTACATGTCACAGCTCAAACATAGATAAGCTGCATAAAAAACAAGAGAAAGGAAGATGATTTAGATTTCTTTTATTTATTTTTTTATATATATTTCTTTGGAAAGACTTTTTTCTTGCTTTCTCGGAGTCTCCTAATTTCCCCCTTGAATTTCATTGTAAAGAACCGGTGTATCAGGGTAGTAGATGTTATATCATAATCCAGACCCTATTTTCACTACTCTTAATGTTATATTGGCTACCATATCTTTTTAAAACATGGCTTATCCCTTTGGTCCTAAATTATTACTTCATATTTTCTATTAGGCAGCCTAGAGAGGTAAATATCAATATCACATAAAAATTGAAATGGGCATTCATAAAATGAGACAATTTTATTATATTTTATTTTATCCTGGAAAGCATTTTGTCTTGGGATATACATTACCTTGCTTAAGAATGATGACTAGGGCAGTCGTGGCATGGAGCCAAGTCTGAGTACTGCAAAGTACAAGGTGTGAGTTTTGTCTTAGATAGCACACCAGCTGCATAGAGGTCAGGTACAGGTATGTCATGTTAAAAAGTAGTACCTTTCATAAGCACATTTGAAGAAGTTCTGCATTTAACATTTCAGAAAATGAGATATTGTTTTTAATACTTCGTTAAGAAGAAAGTGAAACACAAGAATTAGCAAAGATTTAAAGGTATTCAAGTGACAGGAAATGTGCTTAAATTAATAGTAATTGATCTAAGAAAATGTTTAACACACAGTTATGAAGGGAAAATGAAACTGTTAAGTAAGCAATTGTAAAGTAATGCATTTGAAGACTATATTTTATAAGCATCACATGAAATTTGTGAAACAATAATATGACTTCTATACAGATATAATTTAATATTAGATTTTGAAGTCCAACATGGAACAAAAGATGTGTGCATTCAGTACTAACCATAATTTGAATTGTAGTTTTTGTCAAATTTGGCATGGCTAGTACCTTCTTCATTTGATATACATCCTTAGCAATGAACCACACATCCAAATCTTTCAAGAAATCACATGAGTGATTACTCAAGTGCTATCAATACTGTGTTGGCAAGCTACTGTGCTTGATTGATAAGGCACATGAGATGCATTACTGAATTTTGGTATTCTAGGCATGATACTTTTGATATTGGATGGGTTTATCAGGGTAAAACCTCATCATAAACTTAGAAACCAGGAATCATTTTTCGTTTTGAGGAGGTAACACTCATCTGCATGATACCTTAAATGGAAGAACAAGTTAAAAAATTCATTAGAGAAACAGAATTGCTTGAAATGTGTATAGAATTACTGAGGATGTCTTTGATATGCAATTTGTTCCTACCTGTGAGAGTGGTTGGATTATTAACTCAGAAAAACTAGAGTATTCCATTGTTTGGTTGGACCATGCAATTTCTTGATCAGACTTTCATTGTTGGACAATATACTGAAAATAAAATATGTTTTCAGGCTTTACTCATTATACTCAGCCCAATACAGTCACCTTGTATTTTTTTGTATGTGCGTTTGCTTGTTTTGGTTTTTAAATCATTATTCCAGGTACATTTTACATGTAGGAAACATTTATTAACTATTTTCTCTTAGGATATTTTTCTGCCACATATCTTGATGAATTATTTTTTATCTAGGGTGCTCTCAGAAATTTCCCCATCTATATCCTTTTTTTTTTTTTTTTTAGAAAATAAATAATTTTTTATTCGATATAATTTATTTACATTTCAAATGATTTCCCTTTTCTAGCCCCCCCACTCCCCAAAAGTCCCGTAAGCCCCCTTCTCTTCCCCTGTCCTCCCACGCACCCCTTCCCACTTCCCCGTTCTGGTTTTGCCGAATACTGTTTCACTGTCTTTCCAGAACCAGGGGCCACTCTTCCTTTCTTCTTGTACCTCATTTGATGTGTGGATTATGTTTTGGGTATTCCAGTTTTCTAGGTTAATATCCACTTATTAGTGACTGCATACCATGATTCACCTTTTGAGTCTGGGTTACCTCACTTAGTATGATATTCTCTAGCTCCATCCATTTGCCTAAGAATTTCATGAATTCATTGTTTCTAATGGCTGAATAGTACTCCATTGTGTAGATATACCACATTTTTTGCATCCACTCTTCTGTTGAGGGATACCTGGGTTCTCTCCAGCATCTGGCAATTATAAATAGGGCTGCTATGAACATAGTGGAGCATGTATCCTTATTACATGGTGGGGAATCCTCGGGGTATATGCCCAGGAGTGGTATAGCAGGATCTTCTGGAAGTGAGGTGCCCAGTTTTCTGAGGAAGCGCCAGACTGCTTTCCAGAGTGGTTGTACCAATTTGCAACCCCACCAGCAGTGGAGGAGTGTTCCTCTTTCTCCACACCCTCTCCAACACCTGCTGTCTCCTGAATTTTTAATCTTAGCCATTCTGACTGGTGTAAGATGAAATCTTAGGGTTGTTTTGATTTGCATTTCCCTAATGACTAATGAAGTTGAGCATTTTTTAAGATGCTTCTCCGCCATCCGAAGTTCTTCAGGTGAGAATTCTTTGTTTAACTCTGTACCCCATTTTTTAATAGGGTTGTTTGGTTTTCTGGAGTCTAACTTCTTGAGTTCTTTATATATATTGGATATTAGCCCTCTATCTGATGTAGGATTGGTGAAGATCTTTTCCCAATTTGTTGGTTGCCGATTTGTCCTTTTGATGGTGTCCTTTGCCTTACAGAAACTTTGTAATTTTATGAGGTCCCATTTGTCAATTCTTGCTCTTAGAGCATACGCTATTGGTGTTCTGTTCAGAAACTTTCTCCCTGTATCGATGTCCTCAAGGGTCTTCCCCAGTTTCTTTTCTATTAGATTCAGAGTGTCTGGCTTTATGTGGAGGTCCTTGATCCATTTGGATTTGAGCTTAGTACAAGGAGACAAGGATGGATCAATTCGCATTCTTCTGCATGCTGACCTCCAGTTGAACCAGCACCATTTGTTGAAAAGGCTATCTTTTTTCCATTGGATGTTTTCAGCCTCTTTGTCGAGGATCAAGTGGCCAAAGGTGTGTGGGTTCATTTCTGGATCTTCAATCCTGTTCCATTGATCCTCCTGCCTGTCACTGTACCAATACCATGCAGTTTTTAACACTATTGCTCTGTAGTATTGCTTGAGGTCAGGGATACTGATTCCCCCAGATTTTCTTTTGTTGCTGAGAATACTTTTAGCTATCCTGGGTTTTTTGTTGTTCCAGATGAATTTGATAATTGCTCTTTCTAACTCTGTGAAGAATTGAGTTGGGATTTTGATGGGTATTGCATTGAATCTGTATAGTGCTTTAGGCAAAATGGCCATTTTAATTATATTGATTCTACCGATCCATGAGCATGGGAGGTTTACCATTTTTTGAGGGCTTCTTCCATTTCCTTCTTCAGAGTCTTGAAGTTCTTGTCATACAGAGGTTTCACATGTTTGGTAAGAGTCACCCCAAGATACTTTATACTGTTTGTGGCTATTGTGAAAGGGGTCATTTCCCTAATTTCTGTCTCAGCCTGCTTATCCTTTGAGTATAGGAAGGCCACTGATTTGCTTGAGTTGATTTTATAACCTGCCACTTTGCTGAAGTTGTTTATGAGCTGTAGGAGTTCTCTAGTGGAGTTCTTTGGGTCACTTAGGTAGATGATCATGTCGTCTGCAAATAATGATAGTTTGACTTCTTCCTTTCCAATTTGTATCCCTTTGACCTCCTTATGTTGTCGAATTGCCCGAGCTAGTACCTCAAGTACAATATTGAAAAGATAAGGAGAAAGGGGACAGCCTTGTCTAGTCCCTGATTTCAGTGGGATTGCTTCAAGTTTCTCTCCATTTAGTTTGATGCTGGCTACCGGTTTGCTCTATATTGCTTTTACTATGTTTAGGTATGGGCCTTGAATTCCTGTTCTCTCCAAGACTTTAAGCATGAAAGGATGCTGAATTTTGTCAAATGCTTTTTCAGCATCCAATGAAATGACCATGTGGTTTTGTTCTTTGAATTTGTTTATGTAGTGGATTGTATTGATGGATTTCCGTATATTGAACCAACCCTGCATTCCCGGGATAAAGCCTACTTGACCATGGTGGATGATCATTTTGATGTGTTCTTGGATTCGGTTGGCAAGAATTTTATTGAGTATTTTTGCATCGATGTTCATAAGGGAAATTGGTCTGAAGTTCTCTTTCTTTGTTGGATCTTTTTGTGGCTTTGGTATCAGCATAATTGTGGCTTCATAGAAGGAATTGGGTAGTGTTCCTTCTGTTTCTATTTTGTGGAATAGTTTGAAGAGTATTGGTGTTAACTCTTCTTTGAAGGTCTGGTAGAATTCTGCACTGAAGCCATCTGGTCTTGTGCTTTTTTTGGTTGGAAGACTTTCTATGACTCCTTCTATTTCTTTAGGCATTATGGGACTGTTTAGATGGTCTAGTTGGTCCTGATTTAATTTTGGTAGTTGGTATCTGTCAAGGAAATTGTCCATTTCCTCCAGATTCTCCAGTTGTGTTGAGTACAGGCTCTTGTAGTAGGATCTGATGATTTTTTGGATTTCCTCAGTTTCCGTTGTTATATCTCCCTTTTCATTTCTAAGTTTGTTAATTTGGATACTTTCTCTGTGCCCTTTGGTCAGTCTGGCTAAGGGTTTATCTATCTTGTTGTTTTTCTCAAAGAACCAGCTCCTGGTTTTGTTGATTTTTTGTATGGTTCTCTTTGTTTCTACTTGATTGTTTTCGGCCCTGAGTTTGATGATTTCCTGCCTTCTACTCCTCCTGGGTGAAATAGCTTCTTTTTGTTCTAGGGCTTTCAGGTGTGTCATTAAGCTGGTAATGTATGCTCTCTCCATTTTCTTTTTGGAGGCACTCAGGGCTATGAGTTTTCCTCTTAGCACTGCTTTCATTGTGTCCCATAGATTTGGGTATGTTGTGTTTTCATTTTCATTGTTTTCTGAAAAGTCTTTAATTTCTTTCTTTATTTCTTCCTTGACCAAGGTATCATTGAGTAGAGTATTGTTCAGTTTCCACGTGTATGTCGGTTTTCTGTTGTTTCTGTTGCTATTGAGGACCACTTTTACTCCATAGTGATGAGATAGGAGGCATGGGATTAGTTCTATCTTCTTATATTTGTTGAGGTCTGTCTTGTGACCAATTATATGGTCGATTTTGGAGAAGGTACCATGAGGTGCTGAGAAAAAGGTATATTCTTTTGTTTTAGGATAGAATGTTCTATATATATCTGTTAAATCTAATTGGTCCAAAGCTTCAATTAGTTTCATTGTGTCCCTGTTTAGTTTCTGTTTTCCTGATCGATCCATTGAGGAAAGTGCAGTGTTGAAGTAACCCACAATTATTGTGTTAGGTGCAATGTGTGCTTTTAGTTTTAATAAAGTTTCTTTTATGAAAGAGGGTGCCCTTGCATTTGGGGCATAGATGTTCAGGATTGACAGTTCTTCTTTTTGTATTTTTCCTTTGACCAGCAAGAAGTGTCCCTCAGGGTCTCTTTTGATGACTTTGGGTTGAAAGTCAATTTTATCTGATATTAAAATGGCAACTCCAGCTTGTTTCCTGAGACCATTTGCTTGTAAAATTGTCTTCCAGCCTTTTACTCTAAGGTAGTGTTTGTCTTTGACCCTGAGGTGTATTTCCTGTAAGCAGCAAAATGTAGGGTCCTATTTATGTATCCATTCAGTTAGTCTGTGTCTTTTTATTGGGGCATTAAGTCCATTGATGTTAAGAGATATTAAGGAATAGTGATTGTTACTTCCTATCATTTTTGACGTTATTTTTTAAATTTGAATGCTTAACTTCTTTTGGGTTTGATGAAAGGTTACTATCTTGCTTTTTCCAGGGTGAAGTTTCCCTCCTTGTATTGGTGTTGTCCGCCTATTATCCTTTTTAGGGCCGGGTTTGTGGATAGATATTGGGTAAACTTGGTTTTGTCATGAAATATCTTAGTTTCTCCATCTATGGTGATTGAGAGTTTTGCTGGATATAGTAGTTTTGGTTGGCATTTGTGTTCTCTTAGAGTCTGCATGAGATCTGCCCAGGACCTTCTAGCCTTCATAGTCTCAGGTGAAAAGTCTGCTGTGATTCTGATAGGTCTTCCTTTATATGTTACTTGGCCTTTTTCTCTTACTGCCTTTAGTATTCTTTCTTTGTTTAGAACATTTGGTGTTTTGATTATTATGTGACGGGAAGTATTTCTGTTCTGGTCCAGTCTGTTTGGAGTTCTGTAGGCTTCTTTTATATTCATGGGCATCTCTCTCTTTAGGTTAGGGGAGTTTTCTTCCATAATTTTATTGAAGATATTTGCTGGCCCTTTAAGTTGTAAATCCTCACTCTCATCTATGCCTATAATCCTTAGGTTTGGTCTTCTCTTTGTGTCCTGGATTTCCTGGATATTTTGGGTTACAAGGTTTTTGCATTTTGCATTTTCTTCAACTCTTGAGTCCATGGTTTCTATGGAATCTTCAGCGTCTGAGATTCTTTCTTCTATCTCTTGTATTCTGTTGTTGATATTTGCATCTCTGTCCCCTGATTTCTTCCCAAGGCTTTCTATCTCCAAAGTTGTCTCCCTTTGAGTTTTCTTAGTTGTTTCTACTTCTGATTTTAGATCCTGGGTGGTTTTGCTTAGCTCCTTCACTTGCTTGTTTGTGCTTTCCTGTAATTCTTTAAGAGATTTTTGTGTTTCCTCTTTCATGACCTCAGCCTGTTGACCAAAGTTCTCCTGTATTTCTTTAAGAGATTTTTGTGTTTCGTCTTTCATGACCTCAGCCTGTTGACCAAAGTTCTCCTGTATTTCTTTAAGTGTTTTTTGCATTTCCTCCTTGTTGGCTTTTGTATTCTCCTGGATTTCTTTCAATGATTTTTGTGTTTCCCTTGCAAGGGCTTCTAACTTTTGATCCATTTTCTCCTGAATTTCTTTAAGTATGTCTTTCATGTGTTCCTGTACCAGCATCATGACCAGTGATTTTAAATCCAAATCTTGTTTTACTGGTGTGATGGGGTATCCAGGACATGTTGGTAGAGGAGAATTGGGTTCAGATGTTGCCATATTGCCTTGATTTCTGTTAGTGACGTTCCTGCATTTGCCTTTTGCCATCTAGTTCTCACTGGTGTTAGTTTGTCTTGTCAGTGCTGGACTCACCAGTGCAAGCTGTCCCTTCCCAGTTGGCCTCTGGTGCATAGCTTACCTCCTGCACTGCTTGTAGACAGGGTGCTGCTGCCCAGGCTGTTCAGATCCGGAAGCAGGCACCCGAAGGCTCCTGCTGGGGCCCGCTGGATTCACTGGAGCACACTGACTTCTCCCAGCTGGCCGCCCGGAAGCCCAGCTAGCCTCTTGCAGGACTTGGAGATGTGGTGCTGCCGCCCAGGCTGATCTGGATCCGGAAGCGGAGAGAGTTGAGCTGAGGGCTTCCGCCTGAGGCCTTGCCCCTGATTGTGTCTGTGGACCAGATGGAGCCCGTGTGCACCCCCAGGGAGTGCCGATGGTGTATGCTGCTGTGACCTCCCCTGTGTTCTGATCACTCTGTTGGGCAGCCGATCTGCCAACCAGGCTGGCGCAGACAAGGTTAGCCTGGCCGCCCAGTCCCTGAGTCCAGGCAAAAGCCTGGGAGGCCAAGGTCCGAGCAAAGTTCCCCTAGGGCTATGACTGTTAATTGGGTCCGCCAGGTGACTAGGATGGTGGGCATGCGCGCCCATGCTCCCTGAAAGCGCCGGGAGAGTCTGCTGTGCTAACAACCACCTGGGCGGGTTGACTCACAGATGGCCCACCAAGCCGCCCAGTTCTTGGGGTCAGTCCTGTGCCTTTTGGGGCCTAGACCCCTGCTTTGATAGCCTCAGGCTATGCCTGTTACAGGTCTGCCCGCCAGAGCTCTCTGTCGTCCTGCAGGCAAAATGGCAGCGCGCGCGCAGGCCTGGGCAAAAAACTTGGCACCCCGATGGCCCCCGACCAGCCCAGGGCCTGGGTGCAGGCCAACACCCTTCAGGCTCAGACCACCGCGGTGGTGTTGGCCTCAGATTATGTTTGTGTACCTCAGTCTGTCCGATCCCTGGAGTCCGAACCCAAGATGGATGCACCTCTCCTGACCTATATCCTTTTATTAATGTCCTGTCTATAGAGAAAATCATTTCATCCTAAGTATGTTATTCTTTTTTATTGTGGAGATAAATTTCATATACATTCAAACTGAAAATTTTAAATACTGGTCTCAATATATTGACAGTATCAAAAACCAGACACATTATGGGTCAAGTGGACCATGCTACCAGACAGAAGAACTGGTAAGGTTGAGTGAGCTCAGATCCCATGAAACCCAACCCAACTTCATTCCTAATCCCATTTGTTCTGGAACAGATAACCTCAATGCCCCGTGAGAGGACCAGTAGGGAAAACACCTGAAATCCTTCCCCAGGTAAACAGAGCATCACAAGCCTCTCAATCTGAATCAATGGAAAGCAACTATCCCTGCAACCTACACCACTCCTCAATGTTTATAAAGTTCCTGTGAACATGGAATAAAGTGCCCAAATTATTTCACTGAGAATCATCTGAGAGTGGTTATTTTACTAAGTTGTAACATTTTGGGGAAGAGTTTTCTCTACTGAAGTATTCATTCCTGGATCTTAGAACTACCTGGCAGGCTGGATTCATGCCCATAAAGCCCCTGCCACTTCCCAATACTGCTTACTGCTGCCTCTTCCTCTGCCACTCTCCCTGCCAAAGTAGCAAGAGCTACCTGGCACCTGAGACCCTGGCTGCCTGCCCTGCATGGTTTTCATTTCCCAGAGCTGTAACACTTTGGCCATTTTGGCCAGACCAGAGACTCACAGAACCTATTCTTCCTGGTTCTGTGCAAGAACACAACCCCTGTATAATTTCGGGACTTTAAACAGAATCTCCCAAATACACTTCCTAGCCACTTGTAACCATTTTTTTTCCCGTGGATTGGTTAAACTGAAGCATTAATTTAGGTTCAATTAAATCTCTCCCCTCTGTCTGTCTGTCTCTCTGTATCTCTCTGTCTCTCTGTCTCTCTCTCTTTCTGTCTCTCTTTTCCCCCTCTGACAGTTTCACATATGTGTGTGTGTGTGTGTGTGTGTTTGTGTGTGTGTGTTTTGCTTTTATGATGCTTTCAAAAGTTACCTATGTTGCAATATTATATGAGTTCTTAATCTTTATTTCAAAATAGTATATTGTATATATTGTATAATGTGTTACATCTTATATGGTATTTACTAGTTCATAGACATACATATAATTTCAATATGATTAATAGGCGTTTTATACTAACTTCCCCCATTGGAATGCCATACATCCAGGAATATATGTAAAGCACAAATTTGACTTGATGAGCACAAAAGAATAAAGGGGGACAAAAAGTTAAACAAAGATTTAATTGTGGACAGATATGAATTTTGATCAATTCTATGAATTATCAAAGAATTAATAAAAAGTAAGAAAATAAGTCATGGCACTAGACAGAGAATTTTGCAAGGAAAATCAGCTGATAATATGTTTGACATTGTTATACATTACACATATGCAGAATAAGCTGGATTCATGGTTTAATTTACCACTGTCAGAGTGGTCATCATAAATAAATGTCAGCAAATGCCTTCATGGTTATGGCAAAGGGGAACTTCTTCAAGGAACTGTAAAACTACCATATACCTACTTTTGAAGTCAGAAATTGAACTAACATGCAGCCCAGCAACACAATTCCTGAGGATGACTCAAAATTAACTTATACTCTATTTTAAAGACAATTGCATTTACATATTCATTTGCAGCTCTGTTCATAGTATCTAGTATCTACTAAATCAGTCTACATATCCAGCAACTGAAAAATGGATAAAGAAATGTGGTTATAAAGAAAGATTAAATTATGAAATCTGCAGGTAAGTGGTTGAAAAGGGATGATATTGCACTGTGATAACCCATGCCCCAAAAGTGAAATGTTTTTTTCTTATATGTAGATCTTAGGCTATCTTTTAGAGTTTAGTGTTTAAATTTTAATATTAAACTAAAAAGGAAGTAGTGTAAGAGCTTGTCTTAAAAATGGGGACAGAAGCATATTAGAAAAATGAATATGGGGAGAGAAAATGATGGGCTCGAGGATTTCAAACAGGGATAGAGGCCAGGACATGGTTGGGATCATAAAATATTGAGGAAAGGTTAGTCAAAACTATAAAACTATGAGGAAATAGTAAAAGATAATACATAATTTTACTTACTGGTGACTTAATTAACATTTTTGGAAATGAATTTAAATGTAGATATTATGTACAGCTAAGCAATGCCAAATGTAGGAAAAATAGGTCAGTAAGAACTGAGACAGTAAGACTTAGTGTGTGATACTTTCATAAAATTTTCTCACCATGAAGATCCTGGAATCTCCCAAAACAATACAGGCTCTTGTCATTTGTTTTAGCTAACATCCAAACCTATTATATAAAACATATTTCTTTTTAAAATATTTTATATTTTATTCTTTAATATTTTTGTACAGTCCAGTCTTTATTGCCCTCATGATCTGTCCTCTGACAGTTCCATATCCCATACTTCCTCCCCTCTCAGTCTCCAAGAGGTTGTCCCCACCCCCAAACCCCGACCCACCAGACCTCCCCACTCCCTGGGACCTCAAGTCTCTTGTGGTTTAGGTACACCTTCTCTGACTGAACCCAGACACAGCTGGTGTATTCTGTCTGATGGTGGGCTCAGTGTCTGAAGAATCTCAAGGATTCAGGTTAGTTGAAACTGCTGCTCTTGCTCTAGGTTCTTCCTCCTCCTCAGCTTCTTCCAGGTTTACTCTAATTCAACCACAGGGGTCAGCAGTTTCTGTCTATTGGTTGGATGAAAATATATGCATCTGACTCTTTCAGCTGCTGTTGGATCTTCTGGAGTGCGGTCATGCTAGGTCCCTTTTTGTGAGTGCTCCATAGTCTCAGTAATAGTGTCAGGCCTTGGGACCTCTGCTTGAACTGGATCCCAGTTTGGGCTTCTCAGTGAACCTTCTTTTCCTCAGGACCTTCTCCATTTCCATCCCTGCAGTTCTTTCAAATAGGAACAATTATGGGTCAGAGTTTTGACTGTGTGATGCCAACCCCATCGTTCCACTTGATGTCCTATCTTTCTACTGTAGGTGAACTCTAAAATTTCCCTCTACCCACTGTAGGACATTTTATCTAAGGTCTTTCACTTTGAGTACTGAGTATCTCTCACCACCCACGTCTCCAGCACATTCTAGAGGGTCGCTCCACCTCCTGCCTTCAAAGGTTACCTGTTTCCATTTTTCTTGCTGGCCCTCAGTCTCAGTTCTTTTCCCTTACCCAATACCTGATTATAATTCCCATTTCCCCTCCCTTTCTTACTCAAGTCCTACCCTTTCTCTCTGGCCCCCACCCCACCCCTGACTGCTTTCTTCTTCTCCTTCCCAAGTGGGATTGAGTCATCCTCACTCGGGCCCTTCTGCTTGTTAACTTTCTGTGGATTGTACCTAGTGTATTCTGTACATTTTTGGTTAATATACACTTATTGGTGATTACATACTATGCATGTCATTTTGGGTCTGAGTTTCCTCATTCAGCATGATATTTTCAAGTTCCACCCATTTGCCTGCAAAACTCAGGATATCCTCATTCTTAATAGCTAAGTAGTATTCCTTTGTGTAAATGAACCTAATTTTCTGTATACTTTCTTCTATTGTGGGACATCTGAGTTGTTTCCAGCTTCTGGCTTTAACAAATAACATTGCTATGTACACAGTGGAACATGTGTTCATGTGGCATGGTAGGGCATCTTTCAGGTATATGTCCAAGAGTGGTATAGCTGGATACTCAGGTAGAACTTTATCCAGTTTTCTGTGGAACCTCCAGATTGATTTTCAGAGTGCTTGTACCAGTTTGCAATTCCAACAGCAATGGAGGAGTGCTTCTCTCTCCACATTCTTGCCAACATTTGTTATCATGTGAGTTTTTAATCTTAGCCATTCTGATTGGTGTAAGGTGCAATCTTAGGGTTGTTTTGATTTGCATTTCCATGTTCACTGATTTGAAATTAAGATAGCTCAAGTCTCTTAAGAAAGAATTCAAAGACCTCAGAAAATGGAGAGTTCACTCATACTCATGAATGGTAAGGAGTAACATAGTAAAAATGGCCATACTACCAAATCTAGTCTACAGATTCAGTGTAATCCCTATTAAAATCCCAACACAATTCTTCAAAGACATGGAAAGAGCAATTCTCAAATTCATCTGGAAAAGAAAAAACAAAACAGAATAGTGAAAATAATTCTTCACAATAAAAGAACTCCTGTAGGAAACACCATCCCTGTCCTCAAGATATACTATAGATCAATAGTGATAAAAACTGCATGTAATGGTACAGACACAGCACATTGATCAATGGAATAGAATTGAAAACCCAGAAATAAAACCATGCACTTATGTACACTTGCTCTTTGACAAATTATCAAAAAATATACAATGGAAAAAAGAAAGCAACTTCAATAAATAGTGCTAGTCTAACTGGCTGTCTGTATGTAGAAAAATGAAAATAGATCAATATTTGTCACCTTGCACAAAGCTCTAGTCCAAGTGGATCAAGGACCTCCACATAAAACCAGATATACTGAATCTTACAGAAGAGAAAGTGGGAAAGAATCTTGAAAGCACTGGCACAGGGAAATTTTCCTAACCAGAACTCCAATGGTGCGGGCTCAAAGATCAAGATAAATGAGACCTCACAAAACTGGAAAGCTTCTATAAGACACAGGACACAGTCAATAGGATAAACTAAGAACCGAGAGACTAGGAAAAGATCTTCACTAAGCCCACATCTTAGAGAGGACTAATATGTAAAATACATAAAGAACTCAAGAAACTAACCATCAAGAAGTCACTGCACCAATTGCATGTAAAATATAGTTACTGAACTGGAATCTTTCTGCCCTCAGGCTAGCTTTCTGAGTGCTGGATGCTACTGGCAGGTTACTAGGGATATGTAGACTTGACTGGTCTTATTTAGTTATCAGAGATATTCCCATCAGTATAACCATAGTTTGATTGTAAAATCTACCTTTGCCTGATTGGATTGAAGGCTAATTCTTCAATGAATTCTTTCATATTTAGCACTGTAAACCAAGCCAAGAACCCATGAATGATGAGATCTTATGCCCTAGTAAGGAATCTATTCTACATACATATAATATGTACACACACACACACACACACACACACACACACACACACACACACGATCAAATTGCAATGGGATCTAACCTCCTAACTTTGTGTGTTTCTAATACAATTGAAGGTTAATCTCAGGGTTAATCATAGAATTTCCTGTTTTTAATTAATGAAACTGAACACTGGGATTTATCACTTAACAAGATATAGGAGTTTTGAAGACTCTGTTCTAAATAAAAGATCTATGCTAACCTCTAAAGCTTTGGGAAACATAGCAGAAAACGGGTTAGAAAGAAATAAGAGCCTGACATTAGTGACAAGGGCATAAAATATCACCTTTTAGGAACAATATGACCATACAAAGACATGAAATTACAATAGCTGAGCCCAATCACATTGGACTTTCACTAAACAGTCAGTTTTGAATAGGATAAATGTTTGTTCGAAACTGACTCTTACTGTTTATTTACTGAAAAAGTATTCTTAGACAGGAAGAAGCATTATTTCTAGTTATTATGAGTCATATTCTCATTGAAAGTTTCAAACCCATGGCCACAAAGAAAACCCTGATTTAAATATTTGAGATTAAAAATGAAATAAAACAAAAGAAAACAAAACAAAATTAATAAACATGACAAATACATTAGTATAATATTTACATAATTCACAGAAAAGTAGCTTTCTGGGACAAGAAAGAAATAAAAGGAGGAAGGGCTGTACATCTACAATATAACTATATGACATGTCAAAAAATAAATTTGTTAATTTAAAAATTTAGTTTGTTGTTGACTATAGTTTAACAAGTCAAATGAGTACTCTATTAAAATATGCTAATTTGCTTTATTTTTTTTACTATTCTTTTTTTTAATTTATTTTGTAAATTCTTTGTTTACATTCAAAATGCTTTCCCCTTTCCCAGTTCAACCCTCCCCATATGTCCCATAGGCCCTCTTCTCTCCACCCATTCTCCAATCACCCCTTCCATTTTCTTTGTCCTGGTACTCCCCTACAATGCTGGATCAAGCCTATCCAGGATCCAGACCCTCTCCTTACTTCTTCATGGGAGTCTTTGATATGCTGTGTCTTGAGTATTCAGGGCTTCTGGGCTAATTAATATCCACTTAACAGTGAATGCATTCCATGTGTATTTTTTGAGATTGGGTTACCTCACTTAGGATGATAATTTCCAGTTCCAAACATTTGCTTAAAAATTTCATGAATTCATTGTTTTCAATTGCTGTATAGTAGGCCATTGTATAAATATACCACATTTTCTGTATCCATTCCTCCATTGAGGGGCATCTGGGTTCTTTCCAACTTCTGGCTATTATAAATAAGGCTGCAATGAACATAGTGGAGCATGTGTCCTTATTGCATGCAGGGGTATCTTCTGGGTATATGCCCAGGAGTGGTATAGCCAGGTCCTTCTGAAGTGTCATGCCCAGTTTTCTGAGGAATCGCCAGACTGATTTCCAGAGTGGTTGTACCATCTTACATTCCCAGCAGTGGAGCAGTATTCCTCTTTCCCCACATCCTCCCCAACACCTGCTGTCTCCTGAGTTTTTAACCTTAGCCATTCTGATTGGTGTGAGGTGAATTCTCAGGGTTGTTTTGATTTGCATTTCCCTAATGGCTAATGATGTTGACCATTTCTTAAGGTGCTGCTCGGCCATCCGAATTTCTTCAGGTGAAAATTCTTTGTTTAGCTCTGTACCCAATTTTTAATAGGGTTATTTGGTTCCTTGGGGTCTAATTTCTTGAGTTCTTTGTATATATTGGATATTGGCCCTCTATCAGATGTAGGGTTGGTGAAGATCTTTTCCCAAATTGTTGGTTGCTGTTTTGTCATTTTGATAGTGTCCTTTGCATTACAGAAACTTTGTAATTTTATGAGGTCCCATTTGTCAATTCTTGATCTTAGAGCATAAGTTATTGGTGTTCTGTTCAGAAATGTTTCCCCTGTGCCCATGTCCTCAACAGTCTTCCCCAGTTTCTTTTTTATAAGTTTCAGTGTGTCTGGTGTTATGTGGAGGTCTTTGATCCACTTGGAGTTGAGCTTACTACCAGGAGAAAAGAAAGGATCAATTCACATTCTTCTGCATGCTGACCTCCAGTTGGACCAGCACCATTTGTTGAAAAGGCTATCTTTTTTTCCACTGGATGTTTTCAGCTCCTTTGTCAAAGATCAAGTGGCCATAGGTGCGTGGGTTCATTTCTGGATCTTCAATCCTGTTCCATTGGTCCACCTGCTGGTCACTATGCCAATACAATGCAGTTTTTACCACTATTGCTCTGTAGTATTGCTTAAGGTCTGGGATATTGATTCCTCCAGAAGTTCTTTTACTGTTGAGAATAGTTTTAGCTATCCTGGGTTTTTTGTTATTCCAGATGAATTTGAGAATTGCTTTTTCTAACTCTATGAAGAAGTGAGTTGGGATTTTGATGGGGATTGCATTGAATCTGTATATTGCTTTGAGGAAGATGGCCATTTTAACTATGTTTATCCTGCCAATCCACCAGCATGGAAGATTTTTCCATTTTCTGAGGTCTTCTTTGATTTTCTTCTTCAGAGACCTGAAGTTCTTCTCATACAGATTTTTTATTTGTTTGGTTAGCATCACAGCAAGATACTTTATGATGTTTGTGGCTATTGTGAAGGGTGTCATTTCCCTAACTTCTATCTTAGCCTGCTTATCCTTTGAGTATAGGAAGGTAACAGATTTACTTGAGTTGCTTTTACAACCAGCACCTTTTCTGACGTTGTTTATCAGCTGTAGGAGTTCTCTGGTGGAGGTTTTTGGGTCACTTAAGAAGACTATCATATCATCTTCAAATAGTGATACTTTGACTTCTTCCTTCCCAATTTGTATCCCTTTGACCTCCTTATTTTGTCTAATTGCTCTAGCTAGAACTTCAAGTACTATATTGAAAAGATATATATAGAGAGGGCAACCTTGTCTTGTCCCTGATTTTAGTTGGATTGATTCAAGTTTCTCTCCATTTAGTTTGATGTTGGCTACCAGTTTGCTGTATATTGTTTTAACTATGTTTACTTATAGGCCTCGAATTTGTGTTCTTTCCAAGACATTTAGCATGAAATAATGTTGAATTTTGCCAAATGCTTTTTCAACATCTAATGAAATGATCAGGTGGTTTTTTATTTTCTTTGAGTTTGTTTATGTAGTAGATTGCATTGATGGATTTCCTTATATTGAACCATCCCTGCATCCCTGGGATGAAGCCTACTTGATCATGGTGGATGATCATTTTGATGTGTTCTTGGATTCAGTTGGCAAGAATTTTATTAAGTATTTTTGCATCGATATTCTTAAGAGAAATTGGCCTGAAGATCTCTTTCTTTGTTGGATCTTTGTATGGTTTTCATATCAGGGTAATTGTGACTTCCCACAAGGAGTTGGGTAGTGTTCCTTCTGTTCCTATTTTGTGGAATAGTTTGAAGAGTATTGGTGTTAAGTCTTCTTTGAAGGTCTGATAGAATTCTGCACTGAAACCATCTAGTCCTGTGCTTTTTTGGTTGGGAGACTTTCTATAACCCCCTTTATTTCTTTAGGGCTTATGGGACTATTTAGATGATCTGTTTGATTCTGATTTAATTTTGGTGTTTGGTATCTGTTTAGGAAACTGTCCATTTCCTCCAGATTCTCCAGTTGTGTTGAGTATAGGCTTTTGTAGTAGGATCTGATGATTTTTTTTTAATTTCCTCAGTTTCTGTTGTTATATCTCCCTTTTCATTTCTAAGTTTGTTAATTTGGATACTTTCTCTGTGCCCTTTGGTCAGTCTGGCTAAGGGTTTATCTATCTTGTTGATTTTCTCAAAGAACAAGCTCCTGGTTTTGTTGATTCTTTGTATGGTTCTCTTTGTTTCTACTTGATTGATTTCAGCCCTCAATTTGATGATTTCCTGTCTACTCCTCCTCCTTGGGGAATTAGCTTCTTTTTGTTCCAGGGCTTTCAGTGTATCATTAAGCTGTTAGGGTATGCTCTTTCCATTTTATTTTTGGAGGCACTCAGGGCTATGAGTTTTCCTCTTTGCACTGCGTTCATTGTGTCCCATAGAATTGGGTATGTTGTGTCTTTGATTCCATTAAATTCTAAAAAGTCTTTAATTTCTTTCTTTATTTCTTCCTTGACCAAGGTGTCATTGAGTAGAGTATTGTTTAGTTTCCACATGTATGTGGGCTTTATGTTGTTTTTGTTGCTATTGAAGATCACTTTTACTCCATAGTGAGCTAATAGGAGGCATGGGAATATTTCGATCTTATATTTGTTGAGGTCTGTCTTGTGACCAATTATATTATCGATTTTGCAGAAGGTACCATGAGATGCTGAGCAAAAGGTATATTCTTTTGCTTTAGGATGAAATGTTTTATATCTGTCTATCTACCTATCTACCTATCTATCTATCTATCTATCTATCTATCTATCTATCTATCTATCTATCAATCTATCTATCTATTTATCTCTATATCTATATCTATATATCTCTATCTCTATCTCTATCTCTATCTCTATCTCTATATATCTATCTATCATCCTATCTATCTATCTATCTAGATAGATAGATAGATAGATAGATAGATAGATAGATAGATAGATATGTTAAATCTAAAATATCCAAAGCTTCAATTAGTTTCACTGTGTCCCTGTTTAGTTTCTGTTTTCCTAATCAGTCCATTGAGGAGAGTGGAGTGTTGAAGTCACCCACAATTATTGTGTTAGGTGCAATGTGTGCTTTGAGCTTTAGTTTCTTTTATGAATGAGGGTGCCCTTGCATCTGGGGCATAGATGTTCAGGATTGAGAGTTCTTCTTGGTGTATTTTTCCTTTGACCAGCAACAAGTGTCCCTCCGTGTCTCTTTTGATGACTTTAGGTAGAAAGCCAATTTTATCTGATATTAGAATAGCTACTCTGGCTTGTTTCCTGAGACCATTTGCTTGTAAAATTGTCTTCCAGCCTTTTACTCTAAGGTAGTATTTGTCTTTGACACTAAGGTGTGTTTCCTGTATGCAGCAAAATGTAGGGTCCTGTTTATGAATCCAGTCTGTTAATCTATGCCTTTTTATTGGGGCATTGAGCCCATTGATTTTAAGAGATAATAAGTAATAGTGATTATTACTTCCTGTCATTTTTGATGTTATTTTTTAAATTTGAGTGTTTATCTTCTTTTGGGTTTGATGAAAGAAGGTTACTCTCTTGCTTTTTCCAGGGTGTAGTTTCCCTCCTTGTATTGGAGTTATCCTCCTATTTTTCTTTGTAGAGCTGGGTTTGTAGAAAGATATTGGGTAAACTTGGTTTTGTCATGGAATATCTTAGTTTCTCCATCTATCGTGATTGAGAGTTTTGCTGGGTATAGTAGTCTGGGCTTGCATTTGTGTTCTCTTAGAGTCTGCATGAGCTCTACCCAGGTTCTTCTAGCCTTCATAGTCTCTGGTGAGAAGTCTGCTGTGATTCTGGTAGGTCTTCCTTTATATGTTTCTTGGCCTTTTTCTCTTACTGCCTTCAATATTCTTTCTTTGTTTAGTACATTTGGGGTTTTGATTATGTGACAGGAGGTATTTCTGTTCTGGTCCGGTCTGTTTGGAGTTCTATTGGCTTCTTGTATATTCATAGGCATCTCTCTCTTTAGGTTAGGGATGTTTTCTTCCATAGTTTTGTTGAAGATATTTGCTGGCCCTTTAAGTTGTAAATCTTTACTCTCATCTATGCCTATAATCCTTAGGTTTGGCCTTCTCATTGTGCCCTGTATTTCCTGGATGTTTTGGGTTACATGCTTTTTACATCTTGCATTTTCTTTGACTGTTGAGTCCATGCTTTCTATGGTATCTTTGGCATCTGAGATTCTTTCTTCTATCTCTTGTATTCTGTTGTATTCTATGGCCCCTGATTTCTTCCTAAGGTTTTCTATCTCCAAAGTTGTCTCCCTTAGCAATTTCCTAGTTGTTTCTACTTCTGTTTTTAGATCCTGGATGGTTTTTTTCAGTTCCTTCCCTTGCTTGTTTGTCTTTTCCTGTATTTCTTTAAGAGATTTTTGTATTTGCTCGTTCATGAATTCTACTTTTTGATCCAAAGTCTCCTGTATTTTTTTAAGTGATTTTTTGCATTTCTTCCTTATTGGCTTCTATCTTTTGACCCATATTCTCCTGCATTTCTTTCAATGATTTTTGTGTTTCCCTTGTAAGGGCTTCTAACTTTTGATCCATTTTCTCTTGAATTTCTTTAAGAGGTTTATTTATGCCCTTCATGTATTCCTCTAACAGCACCATGACTAGTGATTTTACATCCAAATCTTGTTTTTCTGGTGTGTTGGGGTATCCCAGACTTCCTGATGTTGGAGAGTTGGGTTCAGATGGTACCATATGGCCTTGATTTTTGTTAGTAAGATTCCTACGTTTGCCTTTTGCCATCTCGTTATCTCTGGTGTTAGTATGTCTTGGTGTCACTGGCTGTTGCTTGAACCTCCTGTTAAGGCTATTTCTGCACAGCGGGATGACTGGGTTTCCTCTGGCACAGATTGCTGTTTTGCTGCCCTCCTCTTGGTTGCTGTTGGAGTACTGGTGTTTTCTGCCCCAAGTAATGTTATATTTGGGTTGTCTGTGTGGACCAAACCTTGTGCTGCCTCTCTGCTCTGTCAGGGTGAGAAGATTGTGGTGGGGATCCTGCAGGGGTCAGAACCCATGCCTGGCTGACTCACAGCCGATCTGCTGCTCAGCCCAGGACCTGGGTGCAGGTAGCAGTCTGCAGCTCATTGGTCTTAGTCCCCAGCTCGGTGGTTTTAGTCCTCAGAGATCTTGTACCCGGGATATCTTGGTACCTAGCGCCACCTGTCCTGTCAGCCTGAGCACAAAGGTGGCAGCTGCCAACTTCCTGCAGGACACAGTAATTATGCCTGGCTGGCTCACAGATAAACCCGGCACAGGTGGTGGCCCAGAGCTTGGAGGTCTGCATCCCCAGAGGTCTTAAACTCAGGATATCTCGGTACCTGGGGTCGCCTGTCCTGTCTGCCTGTGAGCAGAGATGGTATCTGCCGAAATCCTGCAGGGCCCAAGCACTAATTTGCTTTCTATACTAGTCCTTTGCATTAAAATAGTTGTTATATTTTTTTGCAAGATTCATAATCTTTTATTTATCCATTTCAATTAATCAAGTCTATGGAAAAGATTTACATATGAGCTATAGATATATCCCAGTAGTGAAGAATGTCCTTGCTCTCACAGAGTTTGAGACTTCAAGACCACAGACTCACATTTGGTGATACACACACACATCTGTAAATCCAGATCCAGGGTCTCTGATCTCATCCTCTGGACTCTGTTTTCACCTTCACTTGTATGTATATACTAGTCTCCCATTCTCACGTGGAAGCATTTGACTTACTTTAGACACCAGTGCCATGAAAGAAGAACAGGAAAAATATGTGATATTTACTCTAACTTGGGATCTTTATCTATTAGATGGTCTAATAGGACCCAAAAAAAGGGTTTGGGGGAAAGTATTATAACCTCATATGACATAAAACTATGTAATAAACATTATATTTGTATTCAAAGATCTTTAGTGTTATTTATCTCACCCTCCTCCCTCACTCTACCCTTCACAATTCTCAAGTTGGAGCAAATATCAAATATTTTTCCCTTTCTCTCTTCATGCTGCTAAGCATGCTTGTTCCCTAAGTAAGCCACAGAGTGACTGATAATACATTATTTCCATTTACAGGACATTGAAAAGTGTTAAATTCATGGAAGCACAGTGAGGAACAATGATTTCTACTAGTAAATATATAAAGGAATTGAGGGATATTCAGTGTATTTAGAGTTGCACTCAAGCTAGAGAAATGAATACTTGTTAACAACATTATACTTCACTGTTATATTTTTAAGAAGGCAAAATTCATGATATCTACTTACTGAAATGGAAAATTATGACATATGTGATATACTTCTAAATTTGTTTTATAATTTACCCAGTGTTGCTTTGTATCTGTGTACTGTAGTTTCAGTATTGTTATTTGCATCAGGAAATGTCTACTTTAGAAGCTAATTCAAGAAGCCTTTTCCTTCTTTCTTATGTTGAACTATAATTTACACATCATAGAAAAAGTTTCCTTTAAAAATAAAATAGACTTAAAATTAGCAATTTTTGATGTTTTGAGCTGAATAATATTTTGTGGATGTCTGTCTAGTATACTGTAAAATATTCATCAGCATTTTTATCTCTACTAGTTACACATCAGTAGTGCCCACAAGCAGTTGTGACAATTCATAATAAATCTTGACATTACCAAATACTTTTTGTGTCAAAATATCCACCCTAAAACATACCAGTTGCAAAGTCACTGCTATAAAGAATTCTAATGGTACAATTAGATTGTGTCTGCTTTAAAATTTACTTATTTTGGATATATAATCTCATGAAGTATATTGTGATATCAGGACACCTAATATTTCCACCCTCATTTATTTATTTATTTATTTATTTATTTATTTAGTTTGTTAGTTAGTTAGTTTATGACTAATACATGTACCCTTACATATCTTACATTTCAAATCAGAGTGACTGACAGTTACAACTATGATTGTTAATCTCATTTGCAAATGTTATTCGATGGGGATTCAGTTAAGAGACCCCCACCATCTCTGTGTGTGTATGCATATATGTGTGCTCATGAATATACATATGATTGCTCATATGTGTGTTAATATGTAGGTGTATTTTTCCAGAAAGGATTACCTGATGGGAGAAGGCTTTCCCCAGAATGGCTATTGCATACCATCTTCTATCTGAAGCTTAAATATAACAATATTCTTGGGGGAAATTCCTGCTGTCTCCTTGAGATGGAACACATCTATTCTCTTTTTATCACTGTTGCTGCTATGACCATCATTTGCTGACATTAAAATGCAGTGTTTCTCTCTTCCAATGTGGTCAGTAGATGAGTGACTCTCCAGGAATTCCCCAAGTCTGTAACATTAGATTAAGGTACCTGAAGCACCCAGCCTTACAGAGCAACTGTAAGACGTCTAGTGTCTCCTGTATGAAAATAGCAATTGTTGAATTACTCCAGTGTAATAAATACTATTTTAATATATATTTTATTGTATAGTATAAACAACATTGACTAATCATCCAACTCTGACATACTTTGTGTTCAGAAACCCCAATGACTCCTTTATGATAATCACAAATGTGTAATATAGTTTTGTGAACTATTATCATTGTTGTGTAGTTAAAAACTATGATTTACACCTCCTCTCTATTTTGGTAGCCACTGTGTAATTTGTCTGCATTCTTAGCTCAGGAACTCATTATTCTACATTTAGATTCCCATGTATTCTATTCTATTCTATTTCCCATGTATATGAAATAATATTTTTTATTTATTCTTCTGTGACTTTTTAGTCATTTAATAAAATTTCAAGTACATGTAAAAAATGGACATTGTGGTGAACATTTAAAATATACAGACACACTCATCCATTTGATTTGCTAGCCTGCCATCCTAGATTAATAAATAGAGCTCCAGGTCAATGAGAAACCCTGACTCAAAGTTAGATGACAATGTTGAAGAGCAACTTTATTGTCATCTTGCTTTCATGTGTACAAAGGTTTGCATCTGAAAACACACACTACACAACACATAATAATTAAATAGAAGAAAACTTTCTTTAACAGCATTTCATGATGAGGAATCATGTTCCTTGTATAGAACTTTAATCAAGTAACACAAGAAGCTATGTTAAAAGAGGAAATATTTCTTTTGGTACAGAATTTGAGAAGACTCAGATCAAGATCAATAGATCTATTGGAAACTTTGTTCCTTGGCCTGGGTTAGATAGGATCATCATGGTAGAATAGAACTTCTCTCAAGGAACAGAGAGCATATGCCCAAATTAAGATCAAGCCCCCATGATCCAGTTCTCAATGACCTACTTGTCCAACTATGTTTAACTTTTGAAAAATTTCCCCAACTCGCAATAATCTTTCAGTGGATTAATTAACTGATCATTGTAGAACCTTCCAGTTCAATCACGTTTCAAACAGCTTCATGTGCTCCCTGCATTGAGTATCAGGTCATTGACACATGATACATTTGGAAGGATCCTTTATATACAAATTACAAGATAAGTATTCTAGAAAATCTAGGAAAGGACAGCTGTATATGGGAAGATTTTAAAAATGGCTTAACTTTATAGACTTAAAAATGGTGATAGGGAAGAAATCAGAAATAAAACTTTAAAATCAATCTTTTAAATTAGTCTCTTTTATATTGAAAGAAAAATGAATACTTTTGAAAATATCTCTGGAATGAGTGGCAGAAATGTGTGCCTTGTATGAAAATCAGAACACTGAAATAGTTAGAGGGCAATACTTCAAAGTCCACTTTCATTATATGTCTGCATGTATCATGCACTTTCTGACACTTTTCCTTCAGGATTTGTCCTTTTTTGAAGTCCTACATTCATGTGCATAATTGGAAGAATTTTGATAGTACCAGTGGAAACTTGTTCTTAATGTTAAATATTTTCCACACCTCTTAGCAATATGTGTTATGGTTATTGTACATATGTTTTCCAAATTATTTTTATAAAAAATGATAATCTCCTTTTGGGCACATTTGATTTATGGCATGATTAATAGTTCTCCTATGAAGTGCACCAATGGGAAAATGGCTAAAGCATGGTCAAGGTCACTGAAGAGGAGAGAGTTGAAGTGATAATATTCTGAAATAGCTCTAAGCTAAAGACTTGATTAAAATGTGATTCCTTAGAAATCATCATTACCTATCTTATGATATGTAAATCTGTGCATTGCTTCTGAAATCAGCTTTGTACAATTGTTTCCAAAATTTTAAGGTGGCTTACTCAATTTCAAAACTTATGTTCATGTCCTTAAGTACACAATAGTACAGTGGTGTTTCATCTTGGCATATGGCAAGTGTACCAGCCTTGCTAGAGAATTTCTGGTGGTCTTAAAGATGTGGGCCACAAACAATGGATATACTCAGGCTCATTTTTGTAGGTTAATATGACATGTCAAAAACAGAAGTCATAAAAGACCTATGCCATCACCTAAAAGTACATGGTGTGTCAATTAGCTATCTTAAAAGTAGCCTAAATTCAGTCACTGTGAGATACAGTATTTTCACCATCTAGCAGGGTGTGTGTGTGTGTGTGTGTGTGTGTGTGTGTGTGTATGTATGTATGTTTGTATATATTTGAAAGTATGTTTGCACTTTCAATAGATACTTTCTTCTATGGCTCTTTCCCAAGGACACAATGTTGGATCCTTATTTATTATTTTAAGACTTCAAAGCAGTAGCTTATATTGAAAGATCCTGTAATTCCTTTTTAGACATGCAGAGAAAAATTTTAATTGTTTCTTTATGCCTCAACTATATCAAGTTCATCATAATTCAACTCAATAGATTTCATTGCATCTATTAATATAATATAATATTATATTAATTATATTATATGCATTTTTATATTGCTTGCCTCTCATTGCAATGAATACCCTATTTGAAAGTGGAAAATATTAACTCTTGAGATGAGTACTAGCATGATTCCTATGAAGCATTTTGAGCAATAGAACACCCTTATTGTGTCCATTTGGCTCACTCTAAAATTGATATAAGCTTGTAAATCTTATATGGAAATAGAAATTTTCCTTTAGTTTGAATATGTACAGCATGTGTGGAGCTCTACATTGCTGTGTGTTTACTCCTTAATAGGACATGTTATTCTATGAGATTATGTTGTTTACCCTTTTATTTATTTATTTATTTTGATCACAGGAAGGCCCACTTTTCACTGAATTTATTTCTAGATCTTCTAGTCACTTGAAAATTTGCAGAAAAAGTCTTGTAAGTTATTACAAATATCTTTATTCTCACTTTAGATGTTTAGTGAAAGAAGAAGAATTTAAATGAACAATGTAATATGATTGAAACACATTTTCCCTTTTTTCCGATAATTGCTTTTTAATCATTTTACATTCATATCAAAGCATTACTCCCTCCTCCTTTCCCATAGACACTTTTAAAAATTTCCTCTACCCATTGTCCTCTACCCTTCTCCTCAGAAAAGTGGAACCCCATTTGGTACCATCCCAGCAGGACTAGGCATATCCTCTCCCACTGAGGCCTAGGTTGTCCAGGTATGGGAAGGAGATCCAATGACAGTATACAGAGACTGAGACATACCCACTCCACTTGTTAGGGGACCCACATGAAAATCAAGCTGTACACATGCTGCAAGTGTGTAAGGGATCTAGTAAGCCCTTAAGGGTCCAGGTACGTTGACTCTGTAGATCTTCTTATAGTATCCTTGACACCTCTGTATTACTCACTTATCCCCTACTCTTCCACAAGAGTCTCTGACCTCCACCTGATGTTCGGCTCCAACTCTGCTGGCCTTGTGGTGGTGGTGTTGATCCCTCTGGTTTGATCAATACTATCCCTAACTCTTCCACAGTACAACCTGAGCTCTTCCTGATATTTGGTTGTGGGTATCTGAATCTGCCTCCATCCACTGCTGGATGAGGTCTCTCAGGAAACAGTTATGCATGGTTTCTCTCTGCAGTCATAGCAGAATATCATTAGTGTTGTGGATTGGCTCTCTCACATATAATGTGTCTAAAGTGGTGCTGTTATTGGTTGGCCATTCATTTAGTCTCTGCTCCAACTTTATCCCTGTGCATATTTTAGGAAAAAGAAAAATTGGGTCGAAGGTTTTGTGTATGGATTGATGTTCTCCTTACTGCTTTAAAAGACCTGCCTGGCAGCATGAGGTAGCCACTTGAGTCTTTATATCTTTCTGGTAGGAATATCAGCTATTGTCACTGTCTTAGGGTTTTACTGCTGTGAACAGACACCATGACCAATGCAAGTTTTATAAAAGACATATAATTTGGGCTGGCCTACAGGCTCAGAGGTTCACTCCATTGTCATCAAGGCAGAAACATGGAAACATCCAGGCAGATATGGTACAGGAGGAGCTGAGAGTTCTACATCTTCATCTGAAGACTTCTAGTGGAAGACTGACTTCCAGGCAACCAGGGTGAGGGTCTTAAGCCCACACCCACAGTGACACACCTACTCCAATAAGGCCATACCTCCTAATAGGGTCACTCCCTGGGCCAATCACATATGAACCATCACAATCACCTCAAGGACTCCTGATATCCTTCACAATGCCAGGACTCTAGCTAGTCACTGAAATCCCTTTCCCACTAGTTTTCTTTCTCACTCCCAGCCCTCTCCTGCCCTCTCTCACTTAACCTTAACCCAACACTAACCCTAACCCCAACCCTAACCCTAATCCCATAACTATTACCATAACCATAACCATAACCATAACTATAACACTGATTGCATTGTTGTTCCCCTTCTTTCTCACTCTCCTACACAGTTCCTTCTTTCCATCTACCTATGATGAATATTTATTTTTCTTTCTGAGGGAGATTCACTCCTCTCTTGAGACCTCCTTACTACCCAGTTTCTTTGGTCTGTGGATTGTATCATGGTTTTCATAAACTTTATGGCTTAAAGTCCCATATAAATGAGTCCACATTATATGTGCCTTTCTGACTCTGGGTTCCCTCACTCTGTATAATATTTTCTAATTATATCCATTTGTCTGAAATTTTCAGTATGTCTTTGCTTTTAATAGCTGAATAGTATTCCATTGCATAGATGTACTACATTTTCTGTATCCATTCTTCAATTGAGGAATGTGTTTCCAGTTTCTAACGTCTATGGACATTATTGAGCAAGGGTCCCTGTTTTATATTGGGACATCTTTTGGGTATATGCCCAGAAGAGGTATAGCTGGGTCTTGAGGTAGAACAATTTCCAGCTTTCTAAGAAAGTACCAATTTGATTTCCTAAGTGTTCGCATAAGATTATACTCCTGCCTATCAGCAATGAAGGAGTGTTATCCTTGGCCACATGCTCCCCAGCATGTGCTGTCTCTTAAGTTTTGTAAAGATTTAGTCTTATTTAATGTATGAGTGCTCTGTGTGCATGTATACCTACATGTCAGAGGATGACAGCAGAGCACATTATAGATGGTTGTGAGCCACCATGTGGTTCTGGGGAATTGAAATCAGGACCTCTGGAGGAACAGGCAGTGCTCTTAACCTCTGAGTTATCAATCCAGAAGGTTGGGTTGACACAAGTTAGTAGGATTGGAAGAAGGAGGCAGAGGCAGAAGTATCACTTGAGTATTTTTATCTTAACCATTCTGACTGGTGTAAAGTGGAATCTTAGGGTTGTTGGAATTTTCATTTCCCCAATGAATAAGGATGCTGATCTTTTCTTTAAGTGATTCTTGGCCATTTTAGATTCAGATATACAAACACCATTGTTGAAGATACTTTCTTTTTTCCATTTTATAGCATTGTTTGTCAATAATCAAGTGTCCATAGGTATGTGGGTTTATTTTAGGATCTGAGTAGATTCCATTGATCAACTTGTCTGTTCCTACACCAATAACATAGTTTTTATTTCTATTGCTATATCATACAGCTTGAAGTCAGGGATGGTAATACCTACAGAAGATCTTCTATTATTCAGAATTATAAAGCAAAATATTCAATTCAACGTTCTTGGTGGTTTAAAAATATCAAATTTTCACTCTCTGTTTTTCATACACAAATCTTTCTAGTGTAAATCTTGCATCTTTATAAGTTTGAAAGACCTTTTTATAGTGACCGAATTCATTGACCTGGGATAGAAGACAGTGAGAACTCAGTTTTACTTATTTCTTACATGAATGAAGGCTGCTTAATAGGCATATACAGGGCCTTCTGCCAATTAGGGCTTGCCTTCCCTGTTTTTTCCACTTCTTTGTATCACTTGTTTCCTTTTCTTACCCTCTCTAGACATCCCGTACTCTGAAGTTCACTTTTATTTTAATAGATTATGCAATTAATCCAGATTATATAATCACAAAAGATGGTTTGGAGCAAGTATCTAAGAGAGAGAGAAAAAGAGAGAGAGAGAGGGAGGGAGAGAGAGAGGGAGGAAGAGGGAGAAGAAAAGAGAGAGGGAGAGAGAGAGAGAGAGAGAGAGAGAGAGAGAGAGAGAGAGAGAACATGAGGATTTCTCTTTCTGAGGTTATGCCAATTCAGAAAGTGTAGTACTTTCTAGTTTCATACATTTGGAAATAAATAGAATTTAAGTATTTCTTAGTTTTTTAGGACATCACAATTTATAGAGTTTGGTTTCATAAAGAGACAATAAATTTTAAACTATTGAAAATTTTAAGGGCTGTGGAACATTTATAACTTTACTATATTTTATATAATGATATTAACAGAATACCTTGGGAACAAACAAGAAAGTCATTTGAGGTAGAATGATACTTTGACACATTTATGGGAAAATGGCAAAAGTAAAAAAAAGATAGCTGTCTCTATTTAGCCTCATGCATGAGATTCTTAATATCTCACTTGTCCTTAATTTAGTAATGTATTAATATTAAGCTTCATGTAACATATTTATTATGCTAATATGCATAAAATCCAGTCCAAATACAAATTTTTTCAAATAAAACCTTAGAATTACTATTCACCTCCAATCTCACAAAGTATAAAGTCTATAGAGGATAGCATTTCTCTCCATAATATACACTATTCCAGTCCATCACAGGAGATATTTTAACAATTGCAGTATAAGCCATTATCATTCCAACTAATACTGTAGATGAGGTCCTCCTTTAAAAAGACCTGAACAGGCAATGCAGCTCTAAACTCTCATCTATAAGACACTTGTTCATTCTCAGAAGTGAAGGTGGTGGCTTCACCTCTAACCGAGGGACTCCCTGCAGAGCAGATGTCCCCTAGCAGGATAGGTACACAGACAGCTCTAGTGGAGCTGCCCAGCTCCTGGGTGCAGGTAGGGCTTTATCAGACTGAGTCCAAAGTGATTTTATATTCTGGTGTTCTCTGCATTCCTAGCTGTAGCATCCCTCTCAGACCAAAGTTAAATAAGGATAAGATAGACAATCAAAATGGCCCCATAACTCCTAAAAAAAAAAAAAAATAGAAATGGTCATTGAACATCTCCCAATCAAAAAAAAAAAAGCATAGAAACAGATGGTTTTAGTGAAGAATTATATGAGAACTGTAAAGAAAGCCTAATACCAGTACTCTTTAAACTATCCCACAAAGTAGAAAAGGAAGGAACACTACCCAACTTGTTCTATGAAGCCACAATTTTGCTGATACCAAAACCACACAAAGATCCAACAAAGAAAAAGAACTTCAGACCAATTTCCCTTATGAATATTGATGCAAAAATACTCAATTAAATTCTTGCCAACCTAATCCAAGAACATATCAAAACCATCATTCAGCACTTTCAAGTAGGCTTCATCCAAGGGATGCAGGGATGGTTCAATATACAGGAGTGGATCAATGTGAACCACTAAATAAAAAAAAAAAAAAAAACAAAGAAATACAACACGTGGTCATTTCATTAAATGTGGAAAAAGCATTTGACAAAATTCAGCATCCTTTCATGTTAAAAGTCAAGGCCCATACCTAAACATAGTAAAAGCAATATATAGCAAACCAGCAGTCAATATCAAACTAAATAGAGAGAAACTTGAAACAATCCCACTAAAATCAGGGACTAGACAAGGCTGCCCTCTCCATATTTATTCAATATAGCACATGAAGTTCTATCTAGAGCAATTAGACAGCAAAAGGAGGTCAAAGGGATATACACCAAAAAAAGGAATTGAAGTTATCACAATTATCTGATGATATGATAGTATAATTAAGTGACCCCCAAAAAACCACTAGAGAACTCCTACAGCTGGTAAACAACTTCAGCAAAGTGGCCTGATAGAAAATTAACTCACGCAAATCAGTAACCTTCCTACACTCAAAGGATAAACAGACTGAGAATAAAATTAGGCAAATGACACCCTTCACAATAGCCATAAACAAAATAAAATATCTTGGAGTTACTCTAACCAAACAAGTGAAAGATCTGTATGACAAGAACTTCAAGACTCTGATGAAAGAAATCGAAGAATACCTCAGAATATGGAAAAATTTTCTATGCTCATGGATTGGCAGGAATCATACAGTAAAAATGGCCATTTTTCCAAAAGCAATCTATAGATTCAATGCAATCCCCATCAAAATCCCAACTCAATTCTTCATAGAGTTAGAAAGAGCAATTTGCAAATTAATCTGGAATAAAAAAAAAATACCCAGGATAGATAAACTATTCTCAACAGTAAATGTACATCTGGAGAAATCAGAATCCTGAAACTCTAGCAGTATTACAGAGCAACAGTATTAAAAACTGAATAATACTTGTACAGTGAGAGGCAGGTAGATCAATGAAATAGAATTGAAGACCCAGAAATGAACCCACACTCCTCTGGTCACTTGATCTTTGACAAAGGTGCTACAACCATCCACTGAAAAAAAAGATAGCCTTTTCAACAAATGGTGCTGGTTCAACTGGACGTCAGCATGCAGAAGAATGCAAATCGATCCATTCTTATCTCCTTGTACTAAGATCAAGTTCAAGTAGATCAAGGACCTCCACATAAAAACAGACACACTGAAACTAACAGAAAAGAAATTGGGGAAGACAGTTTCCCTTGAGGACATGGGCACTGGGTCAAATTTCTTGAACAGAACACTAATGGCTTATGCTCTAAGATCAAGAATTGACAAATGGGACCTCATAAAATTGCAAAGTTTCTGTAAGGCAAAGGACACTGTCAATAGGACAAAATGGCAACCAACAAATTGGGAAAATATCTTTACCAACCCTACATCTGACAGAGGGCTAATATCCAATATATACAAAGAACTCAAGAAGTTAGACTCTAGAGAGCTAAATAATCCTATTAAAAATGGGGTGCAGAGCTAAACAAAGAATTTTCACCTGAGGTATTTTGAGTGGCTGAGAAGCACCTAAAGAAATGTTCAACATCCGTAGTCATCAAGGAAAGGCAAATCAAAACAATCCTGAGATTTCACCTCACACCAGTCAGAATGGCTCAGATCAAAAATTCAGGAGACAGCAGGACTGGTGAGGATGTGGAGAAAGAGGAACACTCCTCCACTGCTGGTGGGATTACAAATTGCTACAACCACTCTGGAAATTAGTCTGGCAGTTCCTCAGAAAACTGAGCATGATCCTACTGGAGGATTTTGTTATATCACTCCTGGGCATATAGCCAGAGGATTACCCAGCATGTAATCAGGACACATGCTCGACTATGTTCATAGAAGCCCTTGTTATAATAGCCAGAAGCTTGAAATAACCAAGACGTCCCTCAGCGGTGAAATGGATACAGAAAATGTGGTACATTTACACAATGGAATACTACTTAGCTATTAAAAACTGTGAATTCATAAAATTCTTAGGCAAATGGGTGGAACTGCAAAATATCATCCTAAGTGAGGTAACCCAATCACAAAACACATGGTATGTACTCACTGATATGTGGATATTCGCCCAGAAGCTCAGGAATAACCAAGACACAATTCAAATATCTAATGATGCCCAAGAAGAAGGAAAGAGAGGCCTCTGGTCCTAAAAAGTCTTGATGTAGTAGTGTAGGGGAATATCAGGACAGGGAAGTGGGAAGGAGTTGATTGGGGAACAGGTAGAGGGGAGACAGCTTATGGGACTTTCTGGGTGTGTGTGTGGGGAACCAGGAATGGGGAAATCATTTGAAATTTAAATAAAGTATATATTAAAAAATATAAAGACACTTGTTGCAGCTATCCATAGTTATGAATTATCTTAATCAGGTTTTTCATAAAGGCTAATAGCTGCATACACTGGAATTGTTAGAAAATAATTATAAGTGCATAATTTTTAAAGCATTAAAGAAGGAAACTTAGCAAGATAGCATAAATCTTGGTGAGATTCTAAACAGGGTTTTTCCTGCATGACACCTTACAATGATCTATTGTGCCAATATTGTCCTTCATAATTGTCTTAAATTATGGATATTAAGTGGAGTCTTAACCTACTCATACTTACTAGTATTCAGTCATTTGATGCATCTCATTCTGGCAAAAAGACTATAACTTTAGATGACATCACTTCTATAGGTCATGGTCAAGTCATGGAGTGAAAATCATCTTTGAAATGTTAGTAATCAGCACTTTGATGAAAAAAGAAAACCAACTTGTTTTGTCCTGAGGAATAAATTTTGATAGAGTCCTGCACCATACATGCCATTTTCTTATATGTCTAGTCCTCTGTGATTATGGACTGTAATGTACTTAAAGCAAATTTCTTTTCAGTCTCATTTTTCAACAGTGCACTTGAAAACAGAATGAAGCATTTAATGGTATTTCTTCAGTCAATAAATATTTATGGAATGCCTATTATGCCATGCACAATGATGGGCACTAAGAACACAGCCATAAACATTCTGCACTTGAAAGAATAAAATCATCCCCTTCAGTCCTGCCAGATGGAGACTGGGAATTAGACTCATCCTTGACTTAGAATTTCGTCATTATAAACACTATTTTCAAAGCTTCAGCTGCATCATTCTGTAGTTAAAGGAAGGGACATAAAGAAGTGTATGGCTCAGCAAACATGTTATGTCCTATTCTCAATTGACTAAAAAAAAAAATAATTTGAAGGGAGATGGCTATAAAGGAAATGAGAAAATGAAGAACCAACACTTTTCTGTATAATATAATGATTTGATATCTATATGAGAGAAATCATGCAAATTATGTGATAGTTGATAGATTGAGACTACAATTGGTTTAAAAATCAATCAATTAAATTTTATTTTCTTTGGTTGTTTTTATTAAGGAAAAATTATATCTAGTAGGTTTCATTATTTTAAGTGTGCAAATTAATGAGCATTGACAAATTATTTTCATCATGTAACAACCACCACATTTATATATAGAATGTTTCTATCAGTTTTTCCAAAACTTTTATTACATTTCTTTATATTACACCTTATTAATATCTTACTGATCTGATCCTAGAAATATGATTTTGTTCTCTTTTGATTAGAATTTAATACAATTATAAACATGTAATGTTGCACATCTTTTTTTTCTTAGTTTGTGATTTAGCAACAAAGAAGATATAAATATACAAAAGTTCTTTGTTCATAAGTATTCTAAGCTAGAAAAGATGAAAATACTCATTGGCTATTCAAAGAATGATGATGTGCACTTCAAGCTTATGATAGACTACTACTCAACCTCAAAATATAATATTCTATTAACAGCTAAGGAGGTTCAATTTTGTTTGTATGATGAGTTATATTTTTCATTATCAAATAAGTTAAATGTTCAAGCTAATAATATTCAATATCTTCATTCATTATATATTTAAACAACGTCTTAGGTTCTGAGAAGCCAAAAAATGAAAAATGGAAAATAGTCAAAATTTTCTTCTTAAAATGAGCCTTTTGCTCTTGCTGATACATACTCACGGTTGATGTGTGTAATCTCTTTTATAAATTAATTTGACAAAAATAGGCAGTGTTTGCTTGACGGAACTTGATTTCTTTACAAGAGCCTGAAACCATAGAGTTTTTCTTGACTTTGGAGCTAGTAAACCATTATAAGGACTCCATTAATCTGTAACATCATCTTAAATATACATATTTAGTCAACATATAAAACTATAGCTTAGGATAAATTTATTCATGAACATGTTAATTTTATTGACATTTGCAAAAATTCAAAGCATACCAAATATTGCATATATAAATTATGCACCCATATTTCTCCATTAACATGTTATATTTGTATAATCCATTTCTTATTACTAATGAAGAATACTGTAGATTAATATCAACTGTAGTGTACATATTTTCTGGGAATTGAAACTTTCTTTCCCAAGAGGTAGGCTCCTTACGATTCAGTATTAAAGGAAACATAAAAGACTCTGGGATTAATAGAACAAGTATAAGAAAAACCCTGACCTTGCAAGTACTACAAAACCAAACCAGAATGTAGTATCAGCGGTAAAAATTGTTGGAGAGAAAGTTATTTTGTTCATTTGCTTGGGGGTTGTTGTTGTTGTTGTTATTTGCTGTTTTATTTTTATTAGGTTTTTGAACTAGGAGCTTTCTTTAAACTGTGCAAGGAGTTCCAGAGATATTTCTTGTGTAAATCATCACATATTCTAGCATATTTGATTAAGCTGTCTTTGAGTCACTCATAATCTGGTAACTTCTTAACTATTTTATGATAAGTATCTACAGTAAACTCTCTGATTCAGTAAATTACACCTCAATGGAATAATCACTTCAACTGCTGTTAGTGCTGTGTGGAGATGTTTGTTCACTATTGCCTTGAAAAGTATTATTTTAATCCAAAAAAGCAAAATTATTTACCTAAAAGTTCAAACTACTCTGTCAGTTTATTCACTCCTCTCTCATTCTACAACTGTTGGCAACTATTAATTTTTATTATGTCTATACTTTCATTTTTTTCCAGATGGTATATGGTTATAATCACACAAAATGTAGCATTTTCATATTGGTGTAAAAGTTAAGTAAAAGCATTACTTTATATAACAATGGTGCTTTTAATGATCTCTATTAACTTTATTGGCTTAACAGCACATTTATTAATTCTGAATCTTGTATAAATATATGTACATATATATTACAAATGCCTCATAATTCACTATTCAAAAGGCATATATTTAAATTGGATATTGAAAATATTGTACAATTATCAATAAAACTATTAAGATTATGTAAAGGGTTTTACAATAAAATTAAATTCTCTTTGATCCACTTTGTTGCCAGTTTTTAATGTTTTGAGTGATTTACACTAAAGCTTTTCTAGTATCTGTGCAGTTGTAATATTATTTTAATAATTTATACATATCTGTTTATTTCTGTATGTGTGTGCATATGTGGGTGTGTATACACATGTGTATGTAAGTTCTGAACATATGTAGGCTATTGTGAGCATGTGGGTCAAAAGTCAATTTTCTTGAGTTATGTTGGTTATGGTGATAATTATGTATTCTTGCTTGGCCACAAGTGCCTTTACATGTTGAACTGTCTCTCTAGCTCATAATCTAATTGATCCAATATGTAGTTATGTAATGACATTGTGTTCAGTATATTTTTCATTAGTCTTTCAGTATCTTAAAAGGTTTTTTGACTCTTGGCAGGTTAATTACTGTGTAATAGTATAATTTTGCTTGAACTCAATAATACTATTATTTTTCCTTTCCATATTGGAATATTCATATTTTCCTTAGTTTCTAGGTCCTGTTGATGGCATCAAGGAAGAACAGAGAATTATATTTGTGTTTTCAGAGGAATTTATTTTGTGGGAGCTAGTTAGATAAAATACTAGCAGTACATAAATTTTAGTTGTTGTTATAGAGAACTCTAATTGTATATATGTGAAGAAATGCTAGTCTGGCAATTAGGACATTGTTATTTAAAAGAATGGCCAACTGAAAACTCACTGAGATTATTTGATTTGAACAGAGATGAGGAAACAAGATAACCAGAAGTGCCAATAGTGTTGATTCAAAAATTACTTTGTCAGGTTCCTTGTTAAAGATTATTTTTAAAGCTTTGTAAGTAGTATGTGCATATATGTGTGTGTGTGTTAGGATGTGTATATGTGAATGTAAGTGAAGGTGCTCCAGAAATCTTAAGATGCTCTTGGATCTGGAGTTACATGTAATTGAAAGTTGCCCAAAGTGTTGGGTATTAATTCCAGGCTCATAGCAAGAGCACGGCATACTATTAGTTACAAACTCTGTATATTTTATTATTACAACTACCCACTAAATTTAACTATTTTGTACCTATTTTATGGTTAAGAAATACCAGATAAAAGGAATAATGCCTTATTTTTTAAATCTTCCTTATTAACCTATTAGTAAATGTTTGGATGAGGATTTATTACAGAACTGTTAAAACACAGTTTCTTGGCCCTACTCACAATAAGGTTTCTGGTTTTTTTTTGTGCTATTTTTTTTAATATTTATTTATTATATCTAAGTACTCTGTATCTGTCTTCAGACAATCCAGAAGAGGGCATCAGATATCATTACAGATGGTTGTGAGCCACCATAAGGTTGCTGGATTTGAACTCAGGACCTTCGGAAGAGCAATCAGCCCCCATTACAGAACTGTTAAAGGGAAATTTTAACTTATTTATTTCTATTACTCAACTTTGTCTCAGCTTTGAAGATATGAAATGGTTTATGAGTGCAATATTTATTTAACATTCTATTATAAGATGAATTATGTTTTACCAAAATTAATTTGTAGAAACCCAACAGCCTAAATCTAAAGTTATGATCATATTTGGAAATAACTCCTTTAATTATGTTATTAAGTCATATTACATCTCAAAGTTTGACTTAATCCAATTTTATTGGTCTTTCATAATGAGAAGAACATTGGTCATATAAATAAATACCAGCTGAATATGTGCAGAGACAAGAAATCTCATTGACTATAGAGACATGACAGCTATTTTTAAGTCTAGTGATCACTACACAAGAGAAACAGTCCTGTTGACATATCGATCTCTGATAGCTAGAACTATGAAAGATATTTTTTTGGTATTTGAACCATTAAGTCAATGGTATTTTGTACTGAAATCCTCTGCATAACTTCTTCAGGTCTGCAATGTTGTTTCTTCATTATATATGTATTTTTCACCATATATTTTATATCATTACAGAGACTTTGCTTGAGGATGTTTGTTTCACACTGAAACAAACTCAATACTGCTTCTCGTATTGTAGGTGTTATCATAACAATTCTTCACAATTATATGGGATTTTAGTGTATGTATGCATCTTTTCTATCTCTTTTCAAATAAAGTATAACTTAATTGTCTTTCAACACTCACAATTTTCTTGAGAAATTCTTTGTTATGTATGTATGTGTTTATCAGAATGTGTTCATGTATGTGTGTATTTGTGTGCAGTCATATTAAGGCAAAAACTCTACGTTACATTTCTTCCTCATTCACTCATTGCTTTATTTTTTAAGGAGATTTTTTTCACTTATCCTAAAACTTTACAAATTTTGCTAGACTGCCAGGCAAATAAGCCCCAGGTGTGCTCCTGTCTCCATCTCATCAGCACTAGAATTTCAAGCATGTACTTCCTCATAGTGCACTTATTGTTTTCATGTATGTACTGGGGAATCTAAAATCATGTCCTTATGCTTATGTGCTGAGCATTTTTATAGACTGAGGTATCACCCAAGCCCTGATCTTAAACCTTTCTTATTGCATTATTCACAATCTTTCTATATTATAATTGCTAAATCATTTATGCTTCAAAAATTATTTATATCTGAAACCATGGGAGGAGTATTTGAGATTTTGTAGCTTCCAGTGTGCAACACCAATTTGTTTATAACATAATGGAAAATTACATTTTAGTATGCCCTCAACATTTTGAATTAAGATTAAAATTGTACATTTATCAATGTTTTTCCTTATATTTTAAGATAATATACCTCATTTTAATCTTATATTTTGATAGTTTACCTTTCCTTCACTGTGGAGCATCTCTGAAAACCTGCATATGCAATTTCCTTTTCGGATGTGTTCTGTAAGTTCTCATTGCAAAGTATTGCAAATCAGATGTTCCCTCTGCTCCAACATTACTTTCTACTTCCTGATAAGAATATGCCCTCAATGAATCCCCTTGTCATATTTACTTATTTCAGTTAGTTTTGAGCAATCAATCTTAATACTCATTTCAGTGACTTTTTCTAACAAATTTTCCATTGAAAATTTTATTTTATTCTAGCACTTCAAATTAGATATTGAATGTCTATTATGATATGACTCAACTCATACATACAATTTAAAATAGTATTTTTGGAAGGAAATCTCTACCACTTGAACAAGATTAAAATTGTTCAGAAACATTTTCAGAGTATCTAACCTGATTTGGGTAAACCTGTTGAATTTTAAGGGATGTAGAGATTTTAAATATACTCTCAGCAATAAAACAACAAACTTAGACATACAACTTTGGTCAATTTTTAATTGTTTTTATTTTTGAGATTACAATATAATTAAAACATTTGTCCCTTCCTTTTCCTTCCTCAAAACATTCGCATATACTTTCCTTGCTTTAAGTTTGTGGCCTCCTTTCTTAAAATTAATTTGACTGCCATCTTTGATCCTGTGACTTTGTAGAGGTGCAGACAGGTATGGAAGGATCACCTGAATAGAAGATTGCTTGGGACATGACCCGCCAGGACTCCACCAGCACCTAGGAGCTTAGCAACACCACACACCTATCTGTGTACCTACCTGCCCATGGGTCATCTACCCTGTAGGGAGGTGGTTAGAGGGAGTCCCACATTTAGAGGTGATGTGCTTCCATCTTTGCCCCTGTGACCTTGTAGAGATACAGACAGATACACAGGGATCACCCAAGTAGAAGAACACTTGGGACATGGCGCTCCAGGGTCCCAACTGCACCTAAAAGCTGGGCAACTACACAGCAGCCTGTGCACCTATTCTGCTAGGGGATATCTGATCTTCAGGGTGTCCTATGATTAGAGGTAAGGCCACCATCTTCTCTCCTGTAACTGAGCAGGTTGTTGCCGCCAGGAACACAGGGAACACCCAAGTGTAAGATCACATGGGACTCTGTCTGCCAGGGCCCAACCTGCACCAAGGAGCTGAGAAGCCCCACAGAAGTCTGTGCCAGGGGAGAGCTGAACATTCAGGGATGCTGAGATAGGCTTGTAGGTACACAGGAGGGACAAGCACCAGCCAGTGACAGCAGGACCCACTAACACCAGAGATAGCCAGATGGCAAAAGGCAAACACAGGAGCATCACTAACAAATCAAGGCAATATGGCACAATCTGAGCGCAATTCTCTCACAAGAGCAAGTCCTGGATACCCCAACACACCAGAAGAGCAATATTTGGGTTTAAAATCACAGTTCATGATGCTGATGCAGGGCTTCAAGAAGGACATAAATAACTCCCTTAAAGAAATACAGGAGAAAACAAACAGTGAGAAACCCTTGAAGAACTAAAGGAAACCACAACAAAACAAAAGAAGAAGTAGAATCAATAATGAAACCACAAAGGAAGACAACTCAGGACGTATAAAACCTAGGAAAGAAGTCAGGAGTCATGGATCCAAGCATCAACATCAGAATACAAGAGATAGAAGAGAGAATCTCAGATGCAGAAGGTATAAATAGCATTGATACAACAGTCAAAGAAAATGAAAAATGCAAAAAGCTCCTGACCCAAAACATCCAAGAAATCCAGGACAAAATTAGAAGACTAAACATAAGGGTGATAGGTATAGAAGAGAGAGATTTCCAACTTCAAGGGACTGCAAATGTATTCAAAAAATTAAAGAAGAAAACTTCTCTAACCTTAAGAAAGAGATGCCCATGAAAACACAAGAAGCCTACAGAACTGCAAATAGATTTGACTGGAAAAGAAATTCCCCCTGGCCCTTAATAATTAAAACACCAAATGTACTAAACAGCAAAAGAATATTAAAAGCAGTAAGGGCAAAATGTAAAGTAACATATAAATTTTGACCTATCAGAATTACACTGGACTTCTCACCAGAGGCTATGAAAGCCAGAAGATCCTGGGCAGATGTTATATAGATCCTAAGGGAACACAATTGCCAACTATGACTGCAATTTCCTGCAAATCTCTCAATTACCATATACAGAGAAACCAAAGTATTTCACGACAAAAACAACTTTACACAGTACCTTGTCACAAATCCAGCCCTTCAAAGAATAATGAATGGAAAACACCAACAAAACGAGGGAAACTACACATTAAATAAAGCAAGAGATTAATCTTCTTTCAACAAACCCAAAAGAAGATAACCACACAGACATAAAAATTATATCAAAAATAGCAGGAAGCAACAGTCACTATTCCTTAATATCTCTTAACATCAATGAACTTATTTCCCCAATAAAAAGACATAGACTAACAGACTGGATATGTAAACAGGATCCACCATTTTGCTGCATACAGAAAACGCATTTCAGTGTCAAAGACAAACACTACCCCAGAGTAAAAGCCTGGAAAATGGTTTTCCAAGCAAATGGTCCCAGGAAACAAGGTGAAGTAGCCATTCTAATATCAAATAAAATAGACTTTCAATGAAAAGTCATCAAAAAAGACACAGAAGGACACTATACTCATCAAAGGAAAAATCTACCGGGAAGAAATCTCAATTCTGAACATCTATGCTCCAAATAAAAGGGCACCCTCATTCATTAAAAAAAAAAAAAAAAAAAAAAACTTTACTAAAGCTTAAAACACACATAATTGCACCTCACACAATAATTGTGATTGACTTCAATACCCCACTCTCTTCAATAGACAGATCAAGGAAACACAAACTAAACAGAGTCACAGTGAAACTAACTGAAGTTTTGGACCAAATAGATTTAATATATATCTATAGAACATTCCATCCAAAACCAAAAGAATATACATTCTTCTCAGCACCTCATGGTACCTTCTCCAAAATTGACCATAAAATTGGTCATAAAACAGACCTCAACAGATATAAAAAGTTCAAACTAATTTCATGCCTCCTATCACATCACTGTGGAGTAATGTTGGTCTTCAATAGCAACAAAAACAACAGAAAGCCCACATACATATGAAAGCTGAACGATGCTCTACTCAATGATACCTTGGTCAAGGAAGAAATAAGGAAAGAAATCAAAACCTTTTTGGAATTTAATGAACACTAATGAATAATGTACCTAAATTTATGGGTCGAACTAAAGAATGTCATCCTGAGTGAGGAGAGCCAATCACAAAAGAATATACATGGCATTGACTCACTGATAAGCAGTTATTAGCCCAGAAGCTTGGGATACCCAAGAAACAATTCACATATCAAATGATGCCCAAGAAGAAGGAATGAGAGGCCCCTGGTCTAGGAAAGGCTCAGTGCAGCTATGTAGAGGAATACCATGACAGGGAAGCAGGAAGGGGTTGATTGGGGAACAGGGGGATGGAAGAGAGCTTATGGGACTTTTGGGGAGGGGGATCCAGAAAAGGGGAAATAATTTTAAATGTAACTAAATAATATATCTAATAAAAATAGAAAAAAAGAAAAATAAAAGAAATAAAATTAAATTTTATTTCATGGATAAAAGTATATTTATATGTAAATTTTCTTAACTATACTCTGCTCGGCTTGTATAACATGCTTAATAATTCCAGTAATTCATCAACAATTTAATTACAGTTTCTACACATGGATCCTTTCTTGCACCAATGAAATAAACTGTTTTGCTTCTATAAGTTATAAATTTGCATGTACCTTGACAAAATGTGTATTATGTAGAAATATTAAGAAATTTTCAAAATAAATAAAAATATTTTCTTATTCATTTAATGATGCAAGTGGAAAATTGACAATGCATGGAAGAATTAACATAATGCCATGAATTTGGAATGCATATCCAAATGAATTTTAGATGAAATATTTACATTTCTGTTCTGTTGCATTAGCACTTCTACCTGTACTGGCTAGTTTTTTGTGTCAACTTGACACAGGCTGGAATTATCACAGAGAAAGGAGCTTCAGTTGGGGAAGTGCCTCCGTGAGATCCAGCTGTGGGGCATTTTCTCAATTAGTGATCAAGTGGGGAGGGCCCCCTTGTGGGTGGTACCATCCCTGGACTGGTATTCTTGGGTTCTATAAGAGAGCAGGCTGAGCAAGCCAGGGGAAGCAAGCCAGTAAGAAACATCCCTCCATGGCTTCTGCATCAGCTCCTGCTTCCTGACCTGCTTGAGTTCCAGTCCTGACTTCCTTTTGTGATGAACTGCAATGTGGAAGTGTAAGCTCAATAAACCCTTTCCTCCCCAACTTGCTTCTTGGTCATGATGTTTGTGCAGGAATAGAAACCCTGACTAAGACATACCTGATCCACAGAATTATCAGTACTTAAAATGTAAGGGCTCCCAAAGCAATAACATAAGTTACCTTTCTACTGAGCACTCATTCTAGTTAACCAACACTAGGTGATGATAACTGTCAGTGTAGTGTCCTTAGGAAATTCTATGTTGCTTTTTAGGTATCAGGAGTTCATTATAGTGGATTTAGTTTACTGCATAAATATGTGCTGTGACTTTGCTCCTAAATATTACCAACACTTATGTCTGTTCCATACTAATATAAGCAAATAGATAGATAGATAGATAGATAGATAGATAGATAGATAGATTTTAGAGACTTGAGTATAATTTTGATTCCATTAGCTTGCTTTGAAGCTTAACACTTTATCACATAATTATACCTACATACCTATAATGCCAAACTTGAACTAATAAACTAATAGTTATTTATATAATTCCTATAAGTAAAGCCTAGGAATACTATTTGGTCTTTACAAATGAATTTTTAACTGAGAAATACTAAATGGCTCAGAAGTATCTAAAGAAATGTTGAAAATCCTTAGTCATCAGGGAAATGGAAGTCAAAAGACCCTGAGACTCTACCTTACACCACTCAGAATGGCTAAAATAAATAAAATAAAAAAATCAGGTTTCAGCAGATGCTGGCAAGGATGTGCAGAAAGAGGAATATTCTCTATTGTTGGTGAGATTGAAAGTTGTTACAACCACTCTGAAAATCAGTCTGGCAGTTCCTCAAAAAACTGGACATAGTATTACCTGAAGACCCAGCTATACCACTCCTGGGCATATACCCAGAAGATTCTCCAACATGTAATAAGGACATATGATTCACTGTGTTCATAGCAACTTTATTTACATTATCCAGAAGAGGAAAAGAACCCAGATGTCCTGCAACAGAGGAATGTATACAGAAAATGTGGTATATTTTCACAATGGAGTACTACCCAGCTATTTTTTTTTAATTTTTAAAAAATTTTCCTTTTTTATTGAATATATTCATTATTTACATTTCAAATGTTATACCATTTCCCAGTTTCCCCTCTTCCCTACACCCCCCAACCCATCTTCCCACCCCCTGCCTCCAAGAATATGCCACTCTACCCAACTCACTCCCACCTACTTTCCCCTCTATTTCCCCATGTTGGGGGCATCTATCGAGCCTTCATAGTACCTAGGACCTCTACTCCCACTGAGGCCTGACAAGACATTCCTCTACCATACTTTTGGCTGGAACCATGTGTACCCCTTGGCTGATGGCTTAGTTCCTGGGATTCCTGGGTTGTCTGGTTGGCCAACATCGTTGTTTGTCCCATGGGGTTGTAAACCACTTCAGCTATTCCATTCCAGCCCCCCAACTCCTCCATTGGGGACCCCACACTCAGTCCAACTACTCAGTTATTAATAACATTGAAGTCATGAAATCCTTAGGCAAAAGGAATAGAAAATATAATCCTGAGTGAGGTAACCTGCTGTGGTGGCCCAGTGTAATCTGTAGACATGATAATTTACAGACAGAGGCAAAAAAAAAAATGTCTCCTGGGAATAACAGAACTTCCCATATATTTAGAAGCTGATAAATCTCACTTGGCAATTTCTTAAATTCTCCTATTTCCTTATAGGCGAGACATGGCCTAACCAAGCAAATATAAGAATCCATCATATAGCAAAAAATTCTGCTTTGCTTCAACCATTTATGTTATTATGGTAGAAAAGGCATTCCAGAAATTAGGTCACTAGTTCTAAGTCACTGCCTTTCAGGGCAGGTGACATTCCAAACAATAGCCCAGATAAAGGATATTTACATCTGAAAAATCTTATGAGGTCCCTGTCTCACAGATGAGTATTGGGCAAGGTAGAAAGAATTTACATTTGAGTTGGTCCCTAGCTACCTCCCCCCACAAGTTAATCTAGTTCTGCCTGTTAACTCTTGATTATGCTTAAAGAAAGGCTATCTCAGGCCCACCTGAATAGCAAGGGAAGCTTTATGAGGAACAGGCCTTTTTATGTTACAGGCCTCATGCAGGGAGCCCTTAGGTAAACAACTTTTCTTAGCTTATGTAGAATTAGCAAACCCGGAAACTATTCTGGACGCAAACAAGTGCTTGCTGACAGGAGCCTGATATAGCTTACTCCTAGGAGGCTCTGCCAGTGCTTGACAAATACAGAGGCAGATACTCTCAGCCATCCAGTGAACTGAGCATAGAGTCCTCAGTGGAGGTGCTAGAGGAAGGACTGAGGTTGTAGCCTCTTAAGAGGAATAACGTTATGAACCAATCAGTACCCCAAGAGTTCCCAGGGACTAAACAACCAACCAAAGAGAACACATAGAGGGACCCATGGCTCCAGCGATATAGCAGAGGATGCCCTTGTGGAGCATCAATGGCAGGAGAGGCACTTGAACCTGTGAAGGCTCACTGTCCCAGTATAGGGAAATGCCAAGACTGGGAAGCATGAATGGGTAGTTTGGTAAGAGGGAGGTGGGATAGAGGGTTTTCAGAGTGGAAACAAGGAATGGGGATAACATCTGAAATGTAAACTATTACTAAATATTTTGTTCTTTTAGGGTTCTAGGAAAAGAAAAAGAACTTTGCCTCCCATTTTTGAAAGAAAACAGAGAGGAAGTGGATTGGCGAGAGAAGGGAAGTAGGGAGGTGATAGGAGGAGTGGACAGAGGGAAAAAGTAAATATTGTATGAATGGACAATCTATTGCTTTTCAATTTAAAAAATATTTAAACCTTTTTTTTACAATCCAGATTTTATCCCCACCCCCAGTCTATTGTCTGACTGTTTTATATCCCATACCTCCCCCTGACCCCTGTCTCCACAAGGATATCCTGATCCCACTCCCCACCCCACCAAACCTACCTACTCCCTGGGCTTCCAGTCTCTTGAGGGTTAGGTGCATCTTCTCAGATGGAGGCTAGACCAGGCAGTCCTCTGTTGTATATGTGTTGGGGGCCCTCATATCAGCTGGTGTATGTTGTCTGGTTGATAGTTCAGGGTCATAGAACTCAGGGGTCCAGGTTAGTTGAGACTGCTGATCCTCCTACAAGATCATCATCCTCCTCAGCTTCTCCTTCATCTAGGACATTGGAAAATGCCTTTACCACTGCTGCTACAATGACATTCTGTAAATTTACAGGAATACTATTACCAAAGAGAGTCGTAATTTTAAATATGGTCAGAGAACCAGTAACAGGGTTCAGAAGGACAAAGAGTATACTATCTAGTCTGATGTCCTGGATTCTATCTCTTACATCCACGTGTTAGAAGGAGAAAATCAATACCCACAAACTGTTCTCTCGCCTGAATAAACTTGCAAACACACACTACACTAATAATAAAATTTAATAAAAATTAAATGTGGGCAGAAAGTTTCCAAAAGGATAAAACCAGATAAAGTCCCCATTTTCACAAGAAACGTGCTCAATACATGAAGAGAATATGAAAGTAAATAAAATAAATAAAACAACAAAAGAATAAAGACAATATTCAACATACCAATTTGAGGATGAACTTAATTGTACTTGGGTTTTGGAAGGAAATATAAACATCTATTAAAAAGTATTTTAGATATTTTATTATCATGAAGAGATTCCATGACAAAGGCAATTTATAGAAGAAAGTATTTCTTTGGAGCTTTCTTACGGTTTCAGAGTGTAAGTCCATAATTTTCATGATAGGGAGCAGGGCAGTAGATATGCATTTCACTGGAAAGGTAGTTGATAGCTCACATCTGATCTACAATCAACAGGCAGAGAGAAAGCACTAACTAGGAATGGCTTGCACTTTTGACAACTTAAGCATGCCCCTTGGTGACAAACTTCTCCAATGATGCCATATGTCACCATCATTCCCAAATAATTCCACCATATATATATATATCCTGACAAATATATTTAAATTCAAATATATAACCTGACAGGAGGCATTCAAATTCCACAAAGGATAATGAAAACATAGAATTTCCTAAGAATTAATTTTCAGCCATGAATATTTAAAATACGGCACAAAGATACTTATCCAGAGTATATCTTCTTCAGTGTTCAAGTCAATTCATAAAAACAGGTTTGTTCAAAACTTTTCCATATTGTTTCATTATTAGTAATTTCAGATAGTGATAAATTATTATTTTTCATACTAACTTCTTCATGTGCTTCCTATATCTTAATATTAAAAATAAATGCATTGCTTTCTAAAACAATAAAATATGAAGGATTGAATATATATAATCTGTGATCTTCTATATGTAAGAAATTAATTGCTTTTGGTCTTGACTTCTATTTTTTTAAATAGTGCTAATTTCACACAATAAATTTAGAAAATAGTTATTCTTAATAATAAAATTACCCAAGAAACAATCTATAGTGGTGTAATGATTTGTAGAAGCACCACAGTGTTAGTAAACTGGGAAAAATATTAGATTTCCTTTATTTTTAAGACTTAGCAATTTCTTCACTGAAGTTATGTGTATCAAGTGTCATTTGCTGAGTTTGTATTTCAATAACATTTTTATCCCTGACTGGAAAAAATGTTTCTCACTTCTTACAACCTTGGCATTTTGAAATACTATCTACTGGTAGTTGATAAAATTTTGACAATTGAAATTATGGCAGATAATGTAAAAGGAATGATACATATGAAAATGAATTTTTCTACTTTATTCCACAAATGAAATATTGTATGAAGGATGGTACCATTCAAAGAGAACATCAAAGAACTCTAGATCTAATCACAAGCTTTTCCAAGATCAATAAAGTATAATAATTGATTTTTATGAAGAATTAAAACATAAATCACACACCATTAACTTGTAGGACATTTGGAGTATACTACCATATTAGCATCATATATTTTAAAATGAATATTTGAAGCCTTAGAATATCAAATTTATGGAAAATTCAAATTCTCTATGCAATAATATGTGAACATGGATACTTGAGAAATGATTGGATTAAATGAGGTCATTAGGTTGGGGCTTCAAAACAGAGTATGTTTTAAGAAAGTATGTATCAGAAGAAGATGAAATTATGTCTTAACTCTATCTCCAAAGTCATCTCAGTAGCTAAATCAAGAATGTAAGACCTGAAAATATAAAATTACTGGAATTGTGACTATCTTCATAATTGTTATATTGAATAATGATTATTTTAATAAGCTTCTTATCAAAATCTATACATATCAGATTTAGCCTATAATCCCTGCACTACAAAAACAGATTATGAGATGAATGAAGTTCAGCCTAGGGGACACACACACACACACACACACATACACACACAATTCTAAGAAAAGAAGAATCAAGCAAATAATACTTCCATATTTCCTATTTTGGAGTTGCTTTCTTTTTTGATTATTAATCATTTTATATGTTTATATTTCTAATGTTTTCCTCCTGTCCAATCTCCCCTCCACAAACTCTCCCCTCTCCCTCCCCTTTGTCCACCCACTCCCACATCACCCCTCTAGCATCCCTCTTCTCTGAGGCAACAAGCCTCCACAGGACCAAGTGCCTCCCCTTCCACTGATGCCAGATGAGGCATTCCTCTTCTACATTTGTGGCAGGAGCCATGGACAGGTACATGTTTACTCTTTGATTGGTGGTTTAGTGTGTGGGAGCTCTGAGAGTTCCAGTTAATTGATACTGTTGTTCTTAACTATCAGAGAATTTCAAATAAAATCTAGAATGAAATATTATTTGGTTATTAAAAAAACATGCTACCTAAAATGTGGAAGAAAAGGAAGCATTGTATTTTACTGTTAATAATGCAAAATGTTATTTATTGATTTTATGGAAAGTAACATGAAGATTATTTTTAAAACTACAAAGAGATAAGCGATATAGTTACATATGCGAAGACAATGAAAGAAATCTGAAGTTATATCTGTTGCCTCATGTTTGTTATGGAACAATTACCAACATATAAGTTATATCATAAACCTGTACTCTAATATTTGATTTACATACATAATTTAATAGAGTTAAGCCATAAATTGGAAATCCCATGACTTGTAGCAAAACCAGTTTAGTTATAAAATATTATGTTGAGTCAGTTACAAGGCCTCCATATTGGTTCTCGGACACCAGAGAAATCAGACAGACTGAGGTACTCAAATACAACCCCAGACCAACATCACGAGGGTCTAAGCCCGGCGGGCATTGGCCTGCACCCAGGCACTGAGCTGGTCGGGGGGGGGGGGGGGCACCAGTGTGCAAACCCGGCCAGGAGTTTGTTAGCCCTGGCCAGCACACGCGCCCCCGCCATTTTGCCTACAGGAAGCCAGAGAGTCCTAGCAGGCAAAACCAAACCTGCAAACAGGCATAGCCCGAGGCAGACATAGCAGGGGTCTCAGATGGTCAGGCCCTGGACTGCCCCCAGGCCCTGGGCTGCTCAGTGGGCCATCTGTGTGCCGACCTGGCCAGGAGGTTGTTAGCCCAGCAGACTCTCCCAGCACTCTCAGGGAGCGCTTGCACACCGCCATCCTGGCCACCTGACAGACCCAATTAACCCTCACAGCTGAGAGGAATTTTGCTCGGACATTGGCCTGCCAGGCTTTTGCCTAGACTCAGGGCCTGAGCAGCTAGGCTAGCCTTGTGTGCACCAACCCGTTTGGGAGTTCCACTGCCCAGCAGAGTGATCAGCACGCAAAAAAGGTCCCTGCAGCATACACCCTCAGCACTGCCTGAAGTAGCAACTTAGAGAGATGCCTATGAATATACAAGAAGCCTACAGAACTCCAAACAGACTGGACCTGAGCAGAAATACCTCCTGTCACTTAATAATCAAAACCCCAAATGCACTAAACAAAGAAAGAATATTAAAGTCAGTAAGAGATAAAGGCCAAGTAACATATAAAGGAAGACCTATCAGAATCATACCAGACTTCTCACCAGAGACCATGAAACCTAGAAGATCCTGGGCAGATCTCATGCAGACTCTAAGAGAACACTAATGCCAGCCAAGACTACTATACACAGCAAAACTCCCATTCACCATAGATGGAGAAACCAAGATATTCCATGACAAAACCAAATTTACACAATATCTGTCCACAAACCCAGCTCTGCAAAGAATAATAGGAGGAAAACTCCAATACAAGGAGGGAAACTACACCCTGGATAAAGCAAGATAGTTACCATCATTCATCAAATCGAAAAGAAGATAACCACTCAAATATAAAAAGAACATCAAAAATGACAGGAAGTAATAATTACTATTCCTTAATATCTCTTAACATCAATGGTCTCAATTCCCCAATGAAAAGACATAGACTAACGGACTGGATAAGGAAACAGGACCCTACAATTTGCTGCATACAGGAGACACACCTCAGTGTCAAAGATAAAAAATTACCTTAGAATAAAAGGCTGGAAGACAATTTTACAAGCCAATGGTCCCAGGAAATGAGCAGGAGTTGCCGTCCTAATATCAGATAAAATTGACTTTCAACCTAAAGTCATCAAAAGAGACACAGAAGGACACTTCTTGCTGGTCAAAGGAAAAATCCACCAAGAGGAACTTTCAATTCTGAACATCTATGCTCCAAATGCAAGAGCACCCTCATTCATAAAAGAAACTTTACTAAAGCTCAAAGCACACATTGCACTTAACACAATAATTGTGGGGGACTTCAATACTCCACTCTCCTCAATGGACCAATCAGGAAAACAGAAACTAAACAGGGACACAGTAAAACTAATTGAAACTTTGGACCAATTGGATTTGACTGATATTTATAGAACATTTCACCCTAAAGAAAAAGAATATACCTTTTTCTCAGCACATCATGGTTCCTTCTCCAAAATTGACCATATAATTGGTCACAAGACAGACCTCAACAAATATAAGAAGATCGAACTAATCCCATGCCTCTTATCAGATCACTATGGAGTAAGAGTGGTTTTCACTGGAAAGACTCAGTGAAACAGTATTTGGCAAAACCAGAACAGGGAACTGGGAAGGGGTGGGAGGGAGGACAGGGGAAGAGAAGGGGGCTTACAGGACTTTCGGGGAGGGGGGGGCTAGAAAATGGGAAATCATTTGAAATGTAAATAAATTATATCGAATAAAAAAAAAAGAGTGGTTTTCAATAGCAACAAAAACCACAGAAAGCCCACATACACATGGAGGCTGAACAATACTCTACTCAATGATACCTTGGCCAAAGAAGAAATAAAGAAAGAAATCAGAGACTTTTTAGAATTTAATGAAAATGAAGGCACAACATACCCAAATCTTTGAGACACAATGAAAGCAGTGCTAAGACAAAAACTCATAGCCCTGAGAGTCTCCAAAAAGAAAATGGAGAGAGCATACACTAGAAGCCTAATGACACACCTGAAAGCCCGGGAACAAAAAGAAGCCAATTCACCCAGGAGGAGTAGAAGACAGGAAATCATCAAACTCAGGGCTGAAATCAATCAATTGGAAACAAAGAGAACCTTACAAAGAATCAATGAATCCAGGAGTTGGATCATTGAGAAAATCAACAAGATAGATAAACCCTTAACCAGACTGACCAAAGGGCAGAGAAAGTATCCAGATTAACCAACTTAGAAATGAAAAGGATATAACAATGGAAACTGAGGAAATCCAAGAAATCATCAGATGCTACAAGAGCCTATACTCAACACAACTTGAGAATCTGGAGGAAATGGACAATTTCCTTGACAGATACCAAATACCAAAATTAAATCAGGACCAAAGAGATCATATAAACAGTCCCATAACGCCTAATGAAATAGAAGGAGTCATAGAAAGTCTTCCAACCAAAAAAAAAAGCACAGGACCAGATGGTTTCAATGCAGAATTCTATCAGACCTTCAACGAAGACATAACAGCAATACTCTTCAAACTATTCCACAAAATAGAAACAGAAGGAACACTACCCAATTCCTTCTACGAAGCCACAATTATGTTGATACCAAAACTACACAAAGATCCAACAAAGAAAGAGAACTTCAGGCCAATTTCCCTTATGAACATCGATGCAAAAATACTCAATAAAATTCTTGCCAACCGAATCCAAGATCACATCAAAATGATCATCCACCATGATCAAGTAGGCTTTATCCCGGGAATGCAGGGATGGTTTAATATAAGGAAATCCATCAATGCTACCCACTATATAAACAAACTCAAAGAAAAAAAACACATGGTCATTTCATTGGATGCTGAAAAAGCATTTGACAAAATTCAGCATCCTTTCATGCTTAAAGTCTTAGAAAGAAAAGGAATTCAAGGCCCATACCTAAACATAGTAAAAGCAATATACAACAAACCGGTAGCCAGCATCAAACTAAATGGAGAGAAATTTGAAGCAATCCCACTAAAATCAGGGACTAGACAGGGCTGCCCCCTTTCTCCTTATCTTTTCAATATTGTACTTGAAGTACTAGCTTGGGCAATTCGACATCATTATTTGCAGATGACATGATAGTCTACCTAAGTGACCCAAAAAAACTCCACTAGAGAACTCCTACAGCTGATAAACAACTTCAGCAAAGTGGCAGGTTATAAAATCAACTCAAGCAAATCAGTGGCCTCCCTATACTCAAAGGATAAGCAGGCTGAGAAAGAAATTAGGGAAATGACCCCCTTCACAATAGCCATAAACAGTATAAAGTATCTTGGGGTGACTCTTACCAAACATGTGAAAGATCTGTATGACAAGAACTTCAAGACCCTGAAGAAGGAAATGGAAGAAGACCTCAAAAAATGGGAAAACCTCCCATGCTCATGGATCGGTAGAATCAAGATAGTTAAAATGGCCATTTTGCCAAAAGCAATATACAGATTCAATGCAATACCCATCAAAATTCCAACTCAATTCTTCACAGAGTTATAAAGAGCAATTATCAAATTCATCTGGAACAACAAAAAACCCAGGATAGCTAAAACTATTCTCAGAAACAAAAGAAATTCTGGGGGAATCAGTATCCCTGACCTCAAGCAATACTACAGAGCAATAGTGTTAAAAACTGCATAGTATTGCTACAGTGACAGGCAGGCGGGATCAATGGAACAGGATTGAAGATCCAGCTATGAACCCACACACCTATGGCCACTTGATCCTCGACAACGGGGCTGAAAACATCCAATGGAAAAAAGATAGCCTTTTCAACAAATGGTGCTGGTTCAACTGGAGGTCAGCATGCAGAAGAATGCGAATTGACCCATCCTTGTCACCTTGTACTAAGCTCAAATCCAAATGGATCAAGGACCTCCACATAAAGCCAGACACTCTGAAGCTAATAGAAAAGAAACTGGGGAAGACCCTTTAGGACATCGGTACAGGGAGAAAGTTTCTGAACAGAACACCAATAGCGTATGCTCTAAGATCAAAGATTGACAAATGGGACCTCATAAAATTACAAAGTTTCTGTAAGGCAAAGGACACCATCAAAAGGACAAATCAGCAACCAACAAATTGGGAAAAGATCTTCACCAATCCTACATCAGATAGAGGGCTAATATCCAATATATATAAAGAACTCAAGAAGTTAGACTCCAGAAAACCAAACAACCCTATTAAAAATGGGGTACAGAGTTAAACAAAGAATTCTCACCTGAAGAACTTCGGATGGCGGAGAAGCATCTTTAAAAATGCTCAACTTCACTAGTCATTAGGGAAATGCAAATCAAAACAACCCTGAGATTTCACCTTACACCAGTCAGAATGGCTAAGATTAAAAATTCAGGAGACAGCAGGTGTTGGCCAGGATGTAGAGATAGAGGAACACTCCTCCACTGCTGGTGGGGTTGCAAATTGGTACAACCACTCTGGAAATCAGTCTGGTGGTTCCTCTGAAAACTGGGCACCTCACTTCTAGAAGATCCTGCTATACCACTCCTGGGCATATACCGAGAAGATTCCCCAGCAGGTAATAAGGATACATGTTCTACTATGTTCATAGCAGCCCTATTTATAATTGCCAGATGCTGGAAAGAACACAGGTATCCCTCACCAGAAGAGTGGATGCAAAAAATGTGGTATATCTACACAATGGAGTACTATTCAGCCATTAGAAACAATGAATTCATGAAATTCTTAGGCAAATGGATGGAGCTAGAGAACATCATACTAAGTGAGGTAACCCAGACTCAAAAGGTGAATCATGGTATGCACTCACTGATAAGTGGATATTAACCTAGAAAATTGGAATACCCAAAACATAATCCACACATTAAATGAGGTACAAGAAGAAAGGAGGAGTGGCCCCTTGTTCTGGAAAGACTCAGTGAAGCAGCATTTGGCAAAACCAGAACGGGGAAATGGGAAGGAGTGGGTGGGAGGACAGGGGGAGAGAAGGGGGCTTATGGGACTTTCAGGAGTGGGGGGCTAGAAAAGGGGAAATCATTTGAAATATAAATAAAAAATATATCGAATAAAAAAAAAGAAAAAAAAATTAAAAAAAATATTATGTTAAGAGAAAGAAGACAAAGATAAATACTATATATACAACCTGGTAATTATGAGATGGTAAATCTATCTTTGATTATTTATGTATATCAAAAAGGATATTTGTATTGCACAACAGAGTGTGGGGTCTAGGGTTAACAACAAATTATTTTGAATGTTCCAATAAATTAGATGGAAATTAATCAATTTTCAAAGATGTTGATATAATAAGGCCATAAGAACACTATTTTTGTTAATTTAATCACTTATATTTTGAAGTATTAAAATATACACAACAAATTTCTGTATTTATTACTTTATTAAAACAAAAAGATAGGAATTGTATAGATAGCTAAATAAATGCCAAAATTCATCTAGCAAATTTTTGGAAACAGATCATCTGGTTAGAAAATATAGGCCAACTCATGTAATATCACCAATATCAGGGTATTGACAAAGTACTTTCTGATAGGTTTTAAGGCTCACTGAAGAAGATAAAAACTATGTCTAACACCACTGTTGGGATAGACCCTATGCCTAGTTGGGCATAATACCAATTATTTCTTAATGACTTATCATTATGTACATATATTACAACTAATCTTAATCCTTATCAAGAATATTAGTTTTTGTAGGAGATTGGGATTAATTAAGACACCCATGTACTTGGATAAATGAATCTGCTAATAAACTGCAAAATTCTCAGCCTTAAATGAGGCATTTAATCCATCATTCTAGTGCATTGATCTATAAAATAAAACATCACACTGTTATAAATAGAGCAACAATAAACATGGTATGAAAATGTCTCAGTAAGAGAATGAATATACAATTCTATAGTAGGAGTTCAGGAGTGGAAGAGTTGGGACATATGGGCTATTCTTTTGCTCAATTTTAAGGACTCTCAAAATGTATTTTCTTCATTGTCATATTAACTTGAAGTCTTAACAGCAGTAGATAAGAGTTACTTCTCTCATGTCCTCTCTAGAATTTGTTGTCATATTCTGACAGGAATGAATTGGAATGGTAAGACAGCTTTAATTTTTTTTCTCAAATAACTAAAGACGAGAAAACCCTTTGAAATAATAATTGGATAATTGTTGGACAACTTCTTTTCTTATTTTGAAAGTTATTCATTTCACTAGCCTAAACTATCGGTTTAAACTGCCTAATGTTGGTTGATAGTATAAATTTTTTGATACTTAATGTTCTTTAGTTCTTTTTAAAATCTGGATAACTGTTAGAGAGTTGTTAATCGGCTTCTCCTATTCTGTGTGCTCTGCTGATAATTTCATTATTTGTTTACAGAATGCTTAATTTCATATAGTCCCATCTCTTGATATAAAGGACCATTTATTACATTATTGATGTATTATTCAGAAACTTTTAACAACTCCAAAATCTTGAAGAGTTGTCCCAAGTATTCTGCTATTAGTTTCAGACATTGGGGTTATAAATTAAAGAGTTTCATCCATTTTGAATTGATTTTAGTACAAGGTGAGACATAGGCATCTACTTTTACTTTTCTTCTGACAGATACCCAGTTTTGTTATCATCTTTTGTTGAAAAGACTGCCTTATGCCACAGCATGTTTTTATTGCTGTCTTAGTTATGTTTTCTTTTGTTGTAATATGATACCATGACTAAAATCAACTTGGGGAGAAAAAGATTTATTTCATCTTACACTGGCAGATAATTGTCTATCCATTACAAAGTGTAATAAGGACAAGAACTCAAGCCAATCAGAAAACTGGAAGTAGGAACTCATGCAGAGGCTATGCTGCTTACTGAGGTATTCACATGGCTGCTTGACTGTTTACTCATAGAATTCAGGAACACCAGCACAAAAGTAGCAGCACATAGAGTGAGCCAAGTTCTTTCATCATTCAAAAAAATAATAATCACAGGCTTGTCTACTGAATAATCTTATGGAGAATTTTCTTGATTTAGAATCCTTCTATCCAGATTAATCTAGCTGTGTAAAATTGATATAAAAACTAGCCAGCACAGCCAACTTTGTCAAAAATTAGTTGGCGGTAGCTTTTTCAATTTATTTCTGGTGTCTCAAAATTGTGCTATTGATCTACCTGTTTTACGTGATTTCCATGCTATCTTTCAACTATCTTTGAGATTTTAAATTCATTTTATCATTTCTCCTTCTCTTTCTTCCTTCAAAACTCTGTAATATGTACCCTGTTGCTCTATTACAAATCAGTGGCCTATTTTCATGAGTGGTGGTCACATTCATGTATGTGTAATTGTTTTTATTGTTATCTCAATGATGGCAAAATTCACATTATTTTTGTATTAAAAAATAACCATCTAGCACAGTATTTTATGTATAGTAAAATTTTTCAATGTTTATGGTTTACACAAAAAAGCATGAAAAAACATATGTTTTATAGTAATTAAGGCAATTTGACAGTTCCATTTACATTCTGCATTCAATGGAATAGTCATTATAAGCAGGCCATTAGTAATGAAATGCCAAATAGTTTAGATACTTGTTGAAAATTAACAAAAACAACATTAAATTAATTTCTTCTGATTGAAGTATTATATTAACATTCTATAAGTTCTTTTTCTTCACATCTTTCCACAGAAATAATAGGATAAAAATTCAGGCAATTAATAGGAGTAGAAAATAATAACACTGTAAAGGTTTCCAAAATAGCCTATATCATTTTGGATTTATTTTTTAAATGCCAGAATTATTGTTATTTAAAAGTGTTTATTCATTAATTTTATTACTTGATTGTCTCTTCACTCTTTCAAATCTCCTACCCATTTTTTTTATTCCATTTTCATTAACCCCTACCATTCCCTTCCCCAGTTCGTGAATTTTGTTTTGTTTTGAAAATTTTAAATTTTTCAAATTTAACCAGGTCCATCATTGTGACCATTTTATTGGAAATATCTATTAGAGCCTGGTGTAGTCATCCATGTATGTACAACTGATGGGCATTATTTCAACTTCCCTATATCCATCAGTAACAAATAGTTCTACATTTAATCCCTTTTCCATCCATGCCTATCTACCCACCAGCCTATTTTAATAATTTTATTCACTTTGTAATTCATTCATTGAATCATAATATGAAAACACTAGAACTAGATCAAACAACATATTGTGAATAGGACAGGTAAACTTTATTGGGAATAGAAGAAATTAACATAGTTCAAAAAAGTGAGTAGATTATTCCTCTCAATAGAGAAAGTGGCAGCAAACATTTAGTTGCTTTTTAATTATTTACAACCCCCACCCTGGTCAGTCCTCTCAGTGTTCTTTGCTACCTCCCCATCCCCTTTGCCTCTGAAAGGGTACTCCTGCTGGCATCTCCCTTTCCTGAGGCATCATATCTCTACAAGATTGGGTGCATCCTCTCCCACTGATGCCAGACAAGGCAGTCCTCTGTTACCTATGTGCCATGGGCTTCAGACAGCTCACGTATGCTCTTTGGTTGGTGGCTTAGTTTCTGGGATCTCCCAGTGGTTCTGATTATTTGATAATGTCTTTCTTTCTATGGTTGCCAGGCCCTTCAGTTCCGTCAGTCCTTCCATAGGGTTCCCAGACCTCAGTCCAAAGCATGACTGTAAGGATCTACATCTGTCTCAGTCAGTTGCTGGTAGAGCCTTTCAGAGGATAGGCACATTAGGCTCCTGTCTACAAGCACATCATAGCATCAGTAATAGTTTCAGTATTGGTTCTTGCCAAAAGGATGGATCCCAAGGTGAGCCTGTAACTGGTTAACCTTTCCTTCACTTTCTGCTCCATTTTTGTCCCTGCATTTCTTTTAGATAGGAAAATTTTTGGTTTGAAATTTTTGAAAGTGTGTTGGGATTACAAGCTGGTATAACCAGTATCGAGATCAGTCATGTGGTTCCTCCAAAAATGGAAAATAGTTGTGCCTGAAGACTGAGCTATACTTCTCCTGAGCAAATACCCAGAAGATACTCTACTATATCACAAGGGCATATGTTCCACTATGTTCATAGCAGCTTTATTTGTAATAGCTTGAAACTGGAAGCAACCCAGATGTCCCTTAACTGAAGAATGGATAAAGAAAATAAAGTTCATTTACACAATTTAATACTATTGAGCTATTAAACAAAAGGGCATCATTAATTTTGCAGGCAAATGAATATAACTAGAAAATATCACTTAGTTTATTTCTAAAGGCTAGAATTTTATTTTATTTGCTAATTGTCCATTAGTCAAAGATATAGCTTCAAGTATGCTTTCTTTTCTGATCTTTTTGTGATGAAGCATCCTGACTTTGTACTTGGTGAGCTAGTAGGCAATTATTTAACTTAGCAACATATGAGTGTCTCCTGTCACTGGCATCATTGTGAATAAGCATTCTGACTTCATGGTTTTTTTTTTTTTTTTCTGGAACCAATAGTAAAGCTAATTAAATGCCAGTACTTGAGTTTATGCACAAAGACTGGGTAGAATAATTACATATTCAGTCCAATAAGCCAATAGAACTGCATTATATTCTTACATAACACATTTCTCAAAGAAGATGCCTCCACATGGAACTAAGTAGTCCAACTCTGGGGATAAAAGTAAAAAGGAGATAGACACACTATTAAAGGAAAGATAAAAAGTGTTTTCTCACAGATTATACACCTATAATATATCTACATGTGCTAGTAAGTTATCAGTGTTTTAAGCAAAGGGAGCTTTCAAGTTCCTATGAAGCAACCTAGGCAACTGTTATAATCTTTGCATCAGAGATGGCATCAAAGATAGTGAAAACTTATCAATATTTCTCTCAGATGTGAATATTTAGCTATTATTTTAAATTAATTACGAGTTAACTTAATTGATTTTTTATTTTGTAAAAACAATGGTTCTTCTTCCATTTCTTTGTCATTTGCAGCTCTACCAGGTTTAACTTGTCTTATTTCCTAGGGAGCTCTTAGTACAATCTGTTGTTTTTATTTCAAATAAGATAAAAAATATTTTTAATGTAAAAGGCTAAGGGACCAGAGTTATTTCTTACTTTATAGCTCTGTGGAAATCTGCATATTTCAAAGCCCAGAAATACAGAATTATGATCAGTCTTTAAGGTAAAATTTAATGTCTGGTGTTGAAATTTAAAATTGCTTATGGTCAGTAACGATTTTTCTCTTTTGTTTTAAGACTATTGCTCACCTTTAAATTTTTCCATTCCTTTTTTGTATAGAGAGTCTTATGTGACTCAATCTAAATTCAAGCTAATTATACAGGAGAATCTGTTCCTGAACTTTTGTTTCTTCTGTGTCTACTCTTCTCAAGAAATAGAAGAACAGGTATAAACAATACCCAAACTACTTTTACTTTCTAAATGACTTTATGAAATTTTAATTTTATACATGATAAAGTTAATTCAGAGAATTTACAATTGAAAATTTTAGAACATTAATAAAATTGTGAAATTATCACAGTGTATTTTAATATGCTTCATTCTATTATTCCTCATAACAGTTGTTCCCTGCTATGTAGCTCACACAAAATGTACACTACTAATATTTCATTTTAAAAGGAATGTATAGCAACACTAATTCATACAGTACTATACAATGTATTTTGGGGTCAAATGAACAGTTTATTAAACTTCAGATGTTCAAAGATACAGAATTTTGCTGCTAAATTGATTAGAACAAGAAACCATACATAGCATGTTTTCTATGTGAGACTGTTGTACAAACAATGGCTAGGTGAAAGACTCTTGTACATTGAATAGTATCATCTTATTATGTCCATATTCTAAATTTCAGAAACTAAATATTATGAGAAAACAGAATTTGAAAATGTGAGTTAACTTGAGATTAGGCATAATCCAAATGGGTACAATGTCATCATAAACATGCTGAAAACTGAGACAAGAAAATCATTTTCTTAATACCAGATGTCAAGAAAGAAGGAAGAGATCAATGTAATTTTATGATGTGTTTTAGTGAAAAGTCATGAATATATGCTTCCTTAAGTCTTTCAAAGTAGTATAATCTTCACTCTATGTTTAGATGACATACTTCAAAGACTCTAGAAAACACATGTGTTTTAAATCATAAAAGTATTATTTTCCTGTCACTGTCATAAATCACCATGACCAAGGTAGCTTAAGAAAGAAAGAGTTTGTTTTTGTTTATGTTTCCAGAAGGATAAGAGTCTATAATGGAAGGGACAGTTTGATGTCAGGTTGCAAGAATAACCTGGTGGTGGGTGCAGCAACAAAATGAGAACTCATATTTTGATCACAGGCATGAAATAGAGAGGTTAAACTGAAAGTGATGCTTGGTTTTGAAAACTCAAAACCTCCAAGTTACACAATTCCTTTAAGAAAAAAACACACATTCTCCCTTTTAAACTATCCAATCTTTCCCTCCAATTTATGATCACAATTTTAAACAACTGCCTGTGATTATAGAAGACATTTTTATTCAAACCACTACCTTGTGGATGTCCAAGCTAAGCTTCTGACAATTTGCAATGAAACAAACATGAGATGAATATACATTTTAGTACATCATAACAGATCTTTTCTTTTTTAGGCACTAGAGGAAAAAAGCACATTTGCCAAACAAGAAAAGTCTCTCCCTACTCCAGCATATACTCACTATTAAGCAGTAAGAGCTGGAGAGAAGCATTCCCATATATACAAGAGATTTAACTGGCTTGATCTTGTATAGTAAATACAACTTCTGTGAGTTCATGAAAGTTATGGCTGTTATTGTCATTTAAGATACAAAAATTTATAAATCATACAAAATTTAAAATGTTTATAATATGTGTCCTATTCGAAGAGAATTGGCTTCTATATATTATGATATATGTTCAGAGGACATAATTTCCCTGCAATCTTCAGCATCTGCCAGCTCTTACAGTCACTCCACATTCTTTATAGTGATGTTCTCTGAACTGTAGGTGCAAAGCTTTGGTATGCATGCCTTGATTAGTGTCTTTTTCTTAGCATTTTTGACTAGTTATGGACTATCCACTGACTTCTGCATGCTTCTTTAAAAAGAAGCTTTATTGATCAATGCTGAAGGCAGCCAAGAACTATAGATATAACATAAATGTTTATATCGATAAACCTTATTTGAAACCTGAATATTTAGGAAATTAATGATGTCATGTTGTACACTAGGACCTATGATATCTGATTTTGTAGGTTTTATTTCTCCTAAAAATATGAGTTTTTAAAAGTAATGTTCAGTACACAGCACAGGGTATCTAATTAATAATTTAATGCTCATGGAAGTTCCAGAGATCTCAAAACTAGTGCAGACTAATGGCATTGTCCTTGGTTAATACCAAGACTACATGAGAAGACCCTATGGATTAAAAACACTGTTATGGCTATAAGGCATGAATACATCAATCTAATACCAAATGGTCAACTTCCTACTACCTAGGATTCATAGCTTTGGAGTGTATTTATTACGGTGGATTCTGAAGAATAAAGAATATAAGTGATCTTGTGCAGCAGTGCACTCTTTTTTCTGTAATATAAACCTGCCAGACAAAGTGTGTGTACCACTGGTACAGTAGTGGCATGGTTGTCTTCGAATACTGTACATTCTGTTTGGATTAGAGGCTGGCACTAAATTATAGAATTTTACTCCTTATACTGTAAACTTAATGGCCTATCTTTTTGAATCTATATAATGTTGGCAGTTTTCAAACAAAAATCATATTTTATTGATACATTGTAACAGGTTAGTCCATAAAAGTCCATATACTATTAGTTAAAACTCTCATTAACAAATATTTAGAAATCACATTTAATTATATCCTAATGAGTGCTCATAAAATATATTCTGATTTATCTTCTAGTACTAGACAATATGCAAAACTTAAAAGTCATGATATAAATAGGAATTCAAAGACAATTCTCTACTTATAGGATGCATATATTCAACATTTTAAATTTTTATGGCTTATAAATTCTGTACCTAAATTTTAATTTCCAAAACACATAATGCATCCTCTAATATGCTTAATAAAACCAAAAACTGTAGCAAAACTTATTCATATATGAAAGAGAGTATAAGAAAAAACAGAAAAGGAAATTAGTTTCTTTTAGGATAGCATGTAATCACTTCTATTACCTATAATCAATTTCCTATGGAGAAAATAACTCTAAAAAATAATCTGATAAAGTAGTTTATTCCTATTTTGGTGAATGACTATAACTATTAAAAAGAATATCCCTCAAACAGTGTCGATTAAAATATACTGAATTTACAAGGCTCTAGATATATGTGTCATAACTAGAGTTAAAAACACTTTATATTGATACAAGTATAGAATTTTTTATTTTGAATTTGATGAAGGCAGTATGTTGAAAGTCAAATAGTTTGACTACATATTGTGTGGGTTTTTTTTTTTGACCTTTCAGACATTCAGTTAAGTAATTAAGTTTGTAATTAATGAAGTTAGTAACTTTAGCTCCTGTGCAGCAGAAGGCCTGAGATGATGTCACATACCTAGTTAACAAGAAAGATAGCATGGTATAATTTTCAGTAGCTATCTTGAGTTCATATGGAAACTGTTCAATAGAAGTTTGAACTATTACATAAAATGAATATCTTATATTCATTTAAATATTACTAGAATATATGTTATGTTTGTTCAACTCTACAATATCATGGAAGTAAACAAAGGACTACATTAATTTGAAAACCTTTGTGGTCCACTACTATAGATACCAGAGTGGAATTATATTCGATAATATTCTCAAGGACTATCTGGGATTGTCAGAGGGGTAACATGGAAAGGAGATACCCTTTGAAATGTAAATAAAGCAAATATCTAAAAAATGTAATTTCTACCTTGAATATAACAGGCACTGAATTTAATAGAAGGGATTCTCATAATCACATTTCATACTTCTATTAAAGGTACCTATAGCAAAAAGTCTTTAATCAGAACTTGAATTTAGTTTAGTCATTTAGCTGAAAATCTGATGAAATTGTTTTTGGTACCTAGTAAGCTTGGTAGACCCTGAATTAAAGATGTCACTGGCCTTTTATGGTGAGGTAAAGTCTCAAACTGTGGGCCATTTTTGCAAATAATCAATATTTTCACTTTAAACCAAATCTATCTACAATTGACCAATTTTGCCTTTTAAGACCAAATGTGTAGCCATTCCCAATTATTAATAATTTTTACATTCTATAAATATTATGAAATGAAATAGCTACTATATAAAATATTAGAGACAACCTACCTGAAAGATGTATTCTCATGTGCTTTGACATTTAAAAACTACTGAAAAATTTTGCCAAATATCACCAAGGAAATTAAATGAAATGCTTTATTTTTAAAATATTTGTATTTAATATCACATGAAAATATTATTACTGCCTGCTTTGCATTAATATGATCCATTTCCTAGGTTCTAAATCCTTGTAGAATATGTCCTAGAATACTTATAATAAAAAAATAATGTGCAGAGCAGACTTTATTTTTATTCTTGTTCCAGACATACTGTCAACTCTTTGTTTTCTAAAGTATAAATTGCTTTATACCAGGAGTAAATTTTTATTGATATCTAATTCATCCATGTATAGCTTATCAGAAAATGGAATTCAATAAATATTAACAAATCTAAACTTAAACATGCACAGCATAGAGAAAGGTAAAATCTTATATTTAACAATATATACTAGGTGACTGTACCTAGTTACCCAGAGGTAATTATTTGCTGATATTTGAAGATAAGTTACATGCTAAATTTCAAAACAACCTATCATCTTTTTCTTCATAGAATAACAAATTGCCTTAGACAATTTCATATGAAAATGATATATGATTTGCTTTTGGATATTTTTAGGATTGTTAGACAGAGATAGTCACAAAACTTCTATATGGGTACATTGTCTAAAAAGATCCTTTCAGTGTTATCCTTCAATAAATATTATCAAATGTTCCTGAGTACAAGACATTGAAATTTACAAGAGAAACACTTCACTGACAAGATCAGACAAACCCAAGACCTCTGCTGCTCTCTGACTTTCAGTCCAACCTTGTCACTAAATTTTGTTGTGCTTGTCAGTGTAACTATAAAGTCTAGAAAAAGCCTTTTAAACTGAGTTGATCTGAGAAAATGGTTATCTTTTAAATTAAAGTACATGTAAACAAAATACCTTGTGCAATATTTTTACCCTTAGCAGCAAATGTTGTCCAAGTGCAAAGTGAAAGAAACGTGAAAGTATTATTGACTTCCTGTATCTTATCTCCCTCTCTTTAAGTAAAATTCATTCCCTTACACAGCATCAAACTCAATAGGGTCTAAGAAAAACAACAACCACAAAAAAGAAAGCAGGCTTGTTGTTGGTAACACAAGCTAATTCACAATAAAATTACCCCAGTAAGTCAAGGCACTCTACTGTTAGTTAGCACGTGTGTAAACTCTTATGTAGCAACGACCACATGTGGAATGGTAAAGATATAGTAAATGTGTGAAATGGTTAATTAACACTGTTGTTGACTCCTATACAGTTGGCTAAGTGATATGAATTTGTTTTAGCATAAATACAAGCATGTGTGAAAGTTAATTCTAATTTCATATATAATTTAAATCTATCATTACATGATAATAAACTCATTACTGGCAAAACCACTAACTAATTATTTCTCATTTCCTTAAGATAGAGAAGGCTGGACCATATTTTATGTTATTATATACTTTTTGACTAAAACTTTATTTGAATAAGATTATTATTGGTATAAAATGGCAGGGAATAGGATAAGTAGTGAAGGGGTTTATGGAGCTTCTTCTGTTATAATTTTGACATGATCTTGTTTAAAGTTATATGCATCTTGGCTTACCTTACTCCTGTAATTGTAGTATGTACATATTCTACCATTTCTTCTTTCTTTAGGTGTTTTTAATTTCCTCTGATTTCACTGATCAAGAAATTCTAAGTAAGAAATATTTTCTCTTTTATATATGAGAGATTGCAGATTATATAACAATAAGGATGTTAATTCTGTTGTTTGCTGCCACTCATACAGTATCAGAAAATTATTTTTGCATTTAAAAATGTCAACAAGCCAGGTAGTGGTGGTGCATGTCTTTAATCCCAACACTTGGGAGGCAGAGGGAGACAGGGTTCTGAGTTTGAGGCCAGCTTGGTCTATAGAGTGAGTTCTAGGACAGCCAGGGCTAGAGAGAAATCCTATCTTGAAAAACCAAAAAGGGGATTCCAAGCGGCCAGCGGGGAGAAGCCAGTGTGCTCCGGTGAACCCAGCGGGCCACAGCAGGGGCCTTCAGGTGCCTGCTTTGGGATCTGAACAGCCTGGGCCACAGCACTCTGTCTCCAGGAAGTGCAGGAGACCTGGTGTGCACCCAGAGGCAGTCTGAAAGCTCACAGCACAGCTTGCTTCTGTGGCAAGGAGTTTAGGCTTCAGTCCTGAGGCTTCTGGCAGTAGCCCTCAGACCTCTGCTTCCAGATCCAGATCAGCCTGGGCAGCAACACCACATCTCCAGGTCCTGCAGGAGACAAGAGGGGCTTCCGGGCGCCAGCAGGGAGAAGTCAGTGTGCTCCGGTGAATACAGCGGGCCCCAGCAAGAGCCTTCAGGTGCCTACATTGGGATCTGAACAGCCTGGGCCACAGCACTCAGTCTCCAGGAAGTGAGGGAGGCCTGGTGTGCACCCAGAAGCAGTCTGGGATCTCACAGAACAGCTTGCCCCTGTGGCACAGAGCTTAGGTTCCAGTCCTGAAGCCTCTGGTGGTAGCCCTCAGACCTCTCCGCTTCCGGATCCAGATCAGCCTGTGCAGCAACACCACATCTCCAGGTACTACAAGAGGCAAGAGGGGCTTCCGGGCGGCCAGTGGGGGGAAGTCAGTGTGCTCCAGTGAATCCAGCAGGCCCCAGCAGGAGCCTTCAGGTGTCTGCTTCAGGGTCTGAACAGCCTGGGCAACAGCACCCTGTCTCCAGGCAGTGCAGGAGGTAAGTTGTGCACCAAAGGCCAACTGGGAAGGGGCAGCTTGCACTGGTGAGTCCAGCATTGACAAGTCCAACTAACACCAGTGAGAACTAGATGACAAAAGGCAAAAGCAGGAATGTCACTAACAGAAATCAAGGCAATATGGCAACATCTGAACCCAATTCTTCTTTACCAGCATGTCCTGGATACCCCATCACACCAGTAAAACAAGATTTGGATTTAAAATCACTGGTCATGATGCTGGTAGAGGAACACATGAAGGACATACTTAAAGAAATTCAGGAGATAATGGATCAAAAGTTTGAAACCCTTGAAAGGGAAACACAAAGATCATTGAAAGAAATCCAGGAGAATACAAAAGCCAATAATGAGGAAACGCAAAAAACACTTAAAGAAATACAGCAGAACTTTGGTCAACAGGCTGAGGTCATGAAAGAAAAAACACAAAAATCTATTAAAGAATTACAGGAAAGCACAAACAAGCAAGTGAAGGAGCTAAGCAAAACCATCCAGGATCTAAAATCAGAAGTAGAAACAACTAAGAAAACTCAAAGGGAGACAACTTTGGGGATAGAAAGCCTTGGGAAGAAATCAGTGGACATAGATGCAAATATCAACAACAGAATACAAGAGACAGAAGAAAGAATCTCAGATGCTGAGGATACCATAGAAACCATGGAATCAACAGTTTAAGAAAATGCAAAATGCAAAAAGCTTGTAACCCAAAATATCCAGGAAATCCAGGATACAATGAAAAGACCAAACCTAAGGATTATAGGCATAGATGAGAGTGAAGATTTACTACTTAAAGGGCCAGCAAATATCTTCAATAAAATTATGGAAGAAAACTTCCCTAACCTAAAGAGAGAGATGCCCATGAATATAAAAGAAGCCTACAGAACTCCAAACAGACTGGACCAGTTCAGAAATACAGAAATATTCCCATCACATAATAATCAAAACACCAAATGTACTAAACAAAGAAAGAATATTAAAGGCAGTAAGAGAAAAAGACCAAGTAACATATGAAGGAAGACCTATCAGAATCATAGCAGACTTTTCACCTGAGACTATGAAGGCTAGAAGATCCTGGGTAGATCTCATGCAGACTCTAAGAGAACACAAATGCCAGCCAAAACTACTATATCCAGCAAAATTCTCAATCACCGTAGATGTAGAAACTAAGATATTCCATGACAAAACCAAGTTTACCCAATATCTATCCCCAAACTCAGTCCTACAAAGGATAATAGGAGGAAAACACCAATACAAGGAGGGAAACTTCACCCTGGAAAAAGCAAGATTGTAACCTTTCATCAAACCCAAAAGAAGTTAACCAATCAAATTTAAAAAATAACGTCAAAAATGACAGGAAGTAACAATCACTATTCCTTAATATCTCTTAACATCAATGGATTCAATGCCCCAATAAAAACATATAGACTAACTGACTGGATACGTAAACAGGACCCTACATATTGCTGCTTATGGGAAACACACCTAAGGGTCAAAGACAAACACTACTTTAGATTAAAAGGCTAGAGGACAATTTTACAAGCAAATGGTCTCAGGAAACAAGCTGGAGTTGCCATTTTAATATCAGATAAAATGGACTTTCAACCCAAAATCATCAAAAGAGACTCTGAGGGACACTGCTTGTAGGTCAAAGAAAAATACAAGAAGAACTCTCAATCCTGAACATCTATGCTTCAAATGCAAGGGCACCCTCTTTCGTAAAAGAAACTTTATTAAAGCTCAAAGCACACGTTGCACCTAACACAATAATTGTGCGTGACTTCAACACTGCACTTTCTTCAATGGACCGATCAGGAAAACAGAAACTAAACAGGGACACAATGAAACTACTTGAAGCTTTGGACCAATTAGATTTAACAGATATATATAGAACATTCTATCCTAAAGCAAAAGAATATACCTTTTTCTCAGCACCTCATGGTACCTTCTCCAAAATCGACCATATAATTGGTCACAAGACAGACCTCAACAAATATAAGAAGATTGAACTAATCCCATGCCTCCTATCAGATCACTATGGAGTAAAAGTGGTCTTCAATAGCAACAAAAACAACAGAAAACCCACATACACGTGGAAACTGAACAATATTCTACTCAATGATACCTTGGTCAAGGAAGACATAAAGAAAGAAATTAAAGACTTTTTAGAACACAATTAAAATGAAGACACAACATACCCAAATCTATGGGACACAATAAAAACAGTGATAAGAGGAAAACTCATAGCCCTGAGTGCTTCCAAAAAGAAAATGGAGAGAGCATACATTAGCAGTTTAATGACACACCTGAAAGCCCTGGAACAAAAAGAAACTATTTCACCCAGGATGAGTAGAAGGCAGGAAATAATCAAACTCAGGGCCAAAATCAATCAAGTAGAAACAAAGAGAACCATACAAAGAATCAACAAAACCAGGAGCTGGTTCTTTGAGAAAATCAACAAGATAGATAAACCCTTAGCCAGACTGACCAAAGGGCACTGAGAAAGTATCCAAATTAACAAACTTAGAAATGAAAAGGGAGATATAACAACGGAAACTGAGGAAATCCAAAAAAATCATCAGATCCTACTACAAGAGCCTGTACTCAACACAACTGGAGAATCTGGAGGAAATGGACAATTTCCTTGACAGATACCAAATACCAAAATTAAATCAGGACCAAATAGATCATCTAAACAGTCCCATAATGCCTAAAGAAATAGAAGGATTCATAGAAAGTCTTCCAACCAAACAAAGCACAGGACCAGATGTAGAATTCTATCAGACCTTCAAAGAAGACTTAACACCAATACTCTTCAAACTATTCCACAAAATAGAAACAGAAGGAACACTACCCAATTCCTTCTACGAAGCCACAATTACGCTGATACCAAAACCACACAAAGATCCAACAAAGAAAGAGAACTTCAGACCAATTTCCCTTATGAACATCGATGCAAAAATACTCAATAAAATTCTTGCCAACCGAATCCAAGAACACATCAAAAAGATCATCCACCATGATCAAGTAGGCTTTATCCCGGGAATGCAGGGTTGGTTCAATATAATGAAATCCCACAATGCAATCCACTACATAAACAAACTCAAAGAAAAAAACTATATGGTCATTTCATTGGATGCTGAAAAAGCATTTGACAAAATTCAGCATCTTTTCATGCTTAAAGTCTTGGAAAGAACAGGAATTCAAGGCCCATACCTAAACATAGTAAAAGCAATATACAGCAAACCGGTAGCCAGCATCAAACTAAATGGAGAGAAACTTGAAGCAAGCCCACTAAAATCAGGGACTAGACAGGGCTGCCCCCTTTCTCCTTATCTTTACAATATTGTACTTGAGGTACTAGCTCGGGCAATTCGACAACATAAGGAGGTCAAAGGGATACAAATTGGAAAGGAAGAAGTCAAACTATCATTATTTGCAGATGACATGATAGTCTACCTCAGTGACCCAAAAAACTCCACTAGAGAACTCCTACAACTGATAAACAACTTCAACAAAGTGGTATGTTATAAAATCAACTCAAGCAAATCAGTGGCCTTCCTATACTCAAAGGATAAGCAGGCTGAGAAAGAAATTAGGGAAATGACCCCCTTCACAATAGCCACAAACAGTATAAAGTATCTTGGGGTGACTCTTACCAAACATGTGAAAGATCTGTATGACAAGAACTTCAAGACTCTGAAGAAGAAAATGGAAGAAGACCTCAATAAATGGGAAAATCTCATGGATCGGTAGAATCAATATAGTTAAAATGGCCATTTTGCCAAAAGCAATATACAGATTCAATGCAATACCCATTAAAATCCCAACTCAATTCTTCACAGAGTTAGAAAGAGAAATTATCAAATTCATCTGGAATAACAAAAAACCCAGGATAGCTAAAACTATTCTCAGAAACAAAAGAAATTCTGGGGGAATCAGTATCCCTGACCTCAAGCAATACTACAGAGCAATAGTGTTAAAAACTGCATGGTATTGGTACAGTGACAGGCAGTTGGATCAATGGAACAGGATTGAAGATCCAGAAATGAACCCACACACCTATGGGCACTTGATCCTCGACAAAGAGGCTAAAAACATCTAATGGAAAAAAGCCTTTTCAACAAATGGTGCTGGTTCAACTGGAGGTCAGCATGCAGAAGAATGCGAATTGATCCATCCTTATCTCCTTGTACTAAGCTCAAATCCAAATGGATCAAGGACCTCCACATAAAGCCAGACACTCTGAAGCTAATAGAAAAGAAACTGGGGAAGACCCTTGAAGACATCGGTACAGGGAGAAAGTTTCTGAACAGAACACCAATAGCTTATGCTCTAAGATCAAGAATTGACAAATGGGACCTCATAAAATTACAAAGTTTCTGTAAGGCAAAGGACACCATCAAGAGGACAAATCGGCAACCAACAAATATGATAATTAAACTTGAGATTGGTGATCTAAGTAGCAATTTCAAGAGAGTTAAAATTGTTCCATAGAACATCAAAGCTTTTTTATTTGTCTTTGCTGCTCCTAACCAAGTTTCTATTCTATGTTCAGTCAAAACCAAGAAAACTATTAATAGCTACAAGAGTACATGTATACATATAAAGTCATAATGCCAGTACAGTAATATACTATTATGCAGTTTATACAACAAAATGAGAAATATATAAATAGGTTTTAGTACACATTAGACATAATTAAATTATATATGTCATATTACATATTATTTATTGTATAATCATAAATATATTTTATAGTATAATGCAGATTTGTATAAGCCCATATATATGTATATATATTCCATAAGAAATGTACAATATACATACTATTCACCTTTATTCATCAGTCTGTTGGATTTGTGTTTTCAGCCACAGCTCAAGTAATCCAAACCTATCCAAAGCTGAGACACAAAGTACAGTTGGAGAATAATCATTTAGGAAGATCAAGTGAGGAGAGAGAAAATTTAAAATAAATATTACTGGAGAACCAGGAGCTATACAAAGGAGATGAATGGTCTAGAGATAAGGAAATCTGCAATCACATGCTAATCTCTGCACAAATTGGTGAAAATTATAAATATTCCCTTTCCCCATATCCATGCTACTATTTTTATGTATGATTGCAGTTATTCTGGCTAGGCTCAGATAAAGTCACAAAGAAGATTTGGTTTAAATTTTCTGGACTTGCAGTGAAGGGAAAAGAGCATCAACTTGCCCACGAAATTTTTGACACAAAATTTGCTCTGTCTATAAGAAGTACAGGGAAAAAGATGGGGCAGAGACTGAGGGAATGGCCAAACAATAGCAGGCCTATCTTGAGACCCACCCTATGGACAACCACTAATTCCTGATATTGCAGACAGGAGACTAGCATAACTGTTCCTTGAGAGGCTTCACTCAGCAGCTTATTGAAACACATGAAGATATCTACAGCCAAATTTTGTGTACTGAAACAAAATTCCCATGACTTTGGCTATGAAGTGAGGTTGGATTTTGTCAGAGTATTTTTCTGTATCTAATGAGGTGACCAAGTGGTTATTGTCTTTCTGTTCATTTATGTGGTGAATTACATATATAGAATTTTTTAATATGTTGAACAACCCCTGAATCTCTGTGATGAAGCTTACTAGATCATATGGTTGATCTTTTTGATATGTTGTCAAACATGGCTTGAAAGTATTTTATTGAGTTGTTTGCAACTGTGTGTTCATAAGGAAAATTGATCTATAATTTTATTTATTTCTTGGGGTTTTATGTGGTTTATGTATCATGGTAACCTTAGCCTTGTAAAAAGATTGTGGAATGTTCTTTCTGATTCCATTTTGTGGAATAATTTCAAGAGGAGAAGTATTAACTCTTCTTTGAAAAACTGGTAGAATTCCTTGCTACAATCACCTGGTCTTGGGGTTTTTTGATGGGAAGACTTTAATGACTACATCTGTTTACTTGTAGGGCTATAGCCATATTTGAATTCTTTTATTTGATCTTGATTTATCTTTGGTAAGTGGTATCTACAAAGAATAGGTTCCATTTCTCTTTTAGATTTTCTGCTTTTGTGGAGTACAGTTTTTGATGCCTTGGATTTCCTTGGTATCTATTGTTATGACCTCTTTTTTATTTTATATATTTAGTTCTTTCTCTTTCTTTAATTAACTTGGATAAAGATTTCTCAATTTTATTGACTTCCTGTAGCAAAGAACTCTTTGTTTAATTGAACTTTTATATTAATTATGCTCTTTATTTCTATCTTACAAATTTCAGACCTGAGTTTGATTATTTCTTTCCATCTACTCATTTTAAGTGAGATTTCTTTTGTTGAATGACAGTGGTTTTCAAAATTCTTAGTATTGCAACCACTTAATACAATCCTCATTTTGTGGTGACCCCCAATAATAAAATTATTTTGTTGCTTCTTCAAAATATAATATTGCTACTGATGTGAATCATACCTGACATGCAGGTTAACTGATATATGACCATATGTGAAAAAACCCATGTTCTAGGGCTTTCAATTTTGCTATTAATTTTGTAGTGTGAGATCATTCCAATATTTTTACATTGGCACTTATTATTGCAAATGTGCCTCTTAGAACTGCCTTCATTGTATTCCAAATGTTTTAGTGTAATATATTCACTTTAATTCAATAGTCTTAATTTTTGTCATTCAGTATTAGGTTGTTCACTATTCATGAATTTTTAAGTTTTTTGTTGTTTTCATTATTGTTTTAATACCGTTTTAATCTGTGATGTTAAGACAGGATGCTGGGTATTATGTCAATTTTGTTTTACATTTTGTGCTTGAGTATGGAGTCAGTTTTGGAGAAATTTCCATTATTTGCTGAGGAAAAGTTATATTTCTCCATGTTTTGGTGAAAAGTTATATAAGTATCTCTTAGAACTTCTTGGTTTAAAACATCAATTATGTCCAGCATTTCTCTGTTTGGATTTTCTCTGGAAAAGCCATCTGAGAGAAGTGGGATACTGAAATATCCCACCATCATTGTGTAAGAATCAATATATGATTTAATCTGTAATAGTGTTTCTTTTATGAAACTGGTACTATTATGCTTGATGAATAGATCTTAAAAATTGCAATTATCAGTGTATTTTTTCCTTGATGAGTACGTAGTTTCTTTCGCCACCACTTTTGATTGGTATTGGTTTGAAATATATTTTGTCAGATATTAAAATGGCTACACCAGCTAACTTTTTAGCTCTAGTTGCTTGGAATGTCTTTTACACATTTTACCCTGTGGTGATGTATATCCTTGATGTTAAGATTTTTCACTCTGATGCAGCAGAAATGTGACTCTTGTTTTCACACCCATTTTGTCACCCCACACTTATTTATTGGGGAACTGAGTGAGACTCTTCATATTGAAAGATATCAATGATTAGTGTTTGATTGTTTAATGTTTCCTATAATTTAGTTATTGTGGTAGTATGGAATTGTGTATATGTGTGTGTGTGTGGGGGGGTTCCCCTCAATTGATTTGTTGGTTGGGAATTATTTATTCCCTGTGGTTCTTGGGGATGATTAAACTATTTATATTGAAGTTTTCCTTCTCACACCTTTGGTATGTCTGGATATATAGATATTAAGTTTTGTTTATTATGGAATATCTTCTTTTCCTCATGTACAGTGACTGAAAGTTTTGCTGGACATAATATTCTTTGCTGGCATCAGTGGTTTCTTAGAGTCAGTTAAAAATCTGTTAAAGCCCTTTTGACTGGTATGCTTGTTCATGTGTTTCTTGGTGCAATGAATCTAGCAAATATGTGCTTCCATGTATTTACCTTGTCTTTACATTGTCTATGTTTCATTTGAATTCTCTGTCATTCAGCAACCATATAGAACTTTTAATGTGTTTTTTTTTTTTCTCTTTGGAACCCTATACCCAATGTTTTAAAGCTTAATTTTAATATTTTATTATTAGATATACTCTTTATTTACATTTCAAATAATATCCCCTTTAATGGATCACTACTCCCTGAAAGTCCCTTAAGCCCTCTTCCTTCCCCCTGATCCCCAATTAACCCCCTCTTACTTCCCTGTCCTGGTATTCCTCTAGGCTGCTGCATTGAGCCTTTCCAGGACCAGGGGCCTCTCCTTCCTTCTTCTTGGGCATCAATTGTTATGTGAATTGTATCTTGGGTATTCTGAGCTTCTGAGTTAATTATCCACTTATCAGTGATTGCATACCATATGTGTTCCTTTGTGATTGGGTTATCTCACTCAGGATGACATTCTCTAGTTCCTTCCATTTGCCTAAGAATTTCATGAATTCATTGCTTATAATAGCTGAGTAGTATTCCATTGTGTAAACATACCAACTTTTCTGTATCCATTCCTCTCTAGAGGGATATCTGGGTTCTTTCCAGCTTCTGCCTATTATAAATAAGGCTGCTATGAACATAGCGGAACATGTGTCCTTATATGCTAGGGAATCATCTGGGTATATGTCCAGGAGTGGTATGGCAGGGTCCTCCAGTAGTATCATGCCCAGTTTTCTGAGGAAGCACCAAACTGATTTCCAAAGTGGTTGTAACAGCTTGCAATTCCACCAGCAGTGGAGGAGTGTTCTTCTTTCTCCATATCCTAGCCATCACCTGCTGTCTCCTGAGTTTTTGATCTTAGCCATTCTGACTGGTGTGAGGTGAAATCTCAGGATTGTTTTGATTTGCTTTTCCCTGATGACTAAGGATGTTGAACATTGCTTTAGGTGTTTCTCAGCCATTCAATGTTACTCAGGTGAAAATTCTTTGTTTAGCTCTGTACCCCATTTTTTAATAGTATTATTTGGCTCTCTGGAATCTAACTTCTTGAGATCTTTGTATATATTGGATTTTAGCCCTCTGTCAGATGTAGGGTTGGTAAAGATTAAAAAAAAAAAAATCTGTTTTTTCCTATTGACAGTGTCGTTTGCCTTACAGAAATCTTGTAATTTTATGCTGTCCCATTTGTCAATTCCTATTTTTTTTTCCTGAGGGAGAGAGTTTCTCTGTATAGCCCTGGGTGTCCTGGAACTCACTCTGTAGTCCAGGCTGGCCTAAAACTCAGAAATCTGCCTGCCTCTGCCTCCAAAGTGCTGGGATTAAAGATGTGTGCCACCACCCTCCGGCTTGTCAATTCTTGATATTAGAGCACAAGCTATCGGTGTTCTGTTCAAGAAACTTTCCCCATGTGCTCAAGGCTCTTCCCCAGTTTATTTTCTATTAGTTTTAGTGTGTCTGGTTTTATGTGGAGGTCCTTGATCCACTTGGACTTGAGCTTAGAACAAAAAGATAAGAATAAATCTATTTGTGTTCTTCTGCATGCTAAACTTCAGTAGATTCTGCACCATTTGTTGAAAAGGTTATCTTTTTTTCACTAGATGGTTGTAGCTCCTTTGTCAAAGATAAAGTGGCCATAGGTGTGTGGCTTCATTTCTGGGTCTTCAATTCTATACCATTGATCTACCTGCCTGTCATTGTACCAATACCAAGCAGTTTTTAACAGTATTGCTTTGTAGTACTGCTTGAGTTTGGGGATACTGATTCACCCCATAGTTCTTTAACTATTGAGAATAGTTTTAGTTATCCTGGTTTTTTTATTCCAGATGAATTTGAGAATTGCTTTTTCTAACTCTGAAGAATTGAGTTGGGATTTTGATGCAGATGGCATTGAATCTCTATGTTTACTTTCAGAAAGATGGCATTTTTTATGTTATTAATCCTGCCAATCCAAGAGCATGGAAGATTTTTTTTCCATCTTCTGGGGTCTTCTTTGAATTCGTTCTTTTGAGACTTGAAGTCTTGTCATACAGATCTTTCAATTGTTTGGTTAGAGTCACACCAAGATACTTTATACTGTTTATGGCTAGTATAAAGGGTGTCATTTCCCTATTTTCATTCTCAGCCTTTTTATCCTTTGGGTATAGGAAGGCTGCTGATTTGCTTGAGTTGATTTTATAAGCACCCACTATGCTGAAGTTGTGTGTCAGCTGTAGTAGTTCTCTGGTGGGTTTTTTTGGGGGGGGGTCACTTAAGTATACTATAATATCATCTGCAAATAGTGATAATTTGAATTCTTTCTTTCCAATCTGTATCTGTTTGACCTCCTTTTGTCAAGTAATTGCTCTAGCTTGAACTTCAAGTACTATATTGAATAAATATGGAGTGAGAGAGGGCAGCCTTGACTAGACCCTGATTAGTGGGGTTGCTTCAAATTTCGGTCCATTTAGTTTGATGTTCTCTACTAGTTTGCTGTATATTGCTTTTACTATTTTTAGGTGTGGACATTGAATTCCTGTTCTTTCTAAGACCTTCATTAGGAAAGGATGCTGAATTTTGTCAACTCTATTTTCAGCATCTAATGAAATGACCATGTTCGTGGGTTTTTTTTTTGTTTGTTTGTTTTGTTTTGTTTTGTTTTGCATTTTTTTAATGTAGTGGATTACATTGCTGGATTTCTCTATATTGAACCATCTCTGCATCCCTGGAATGAAACCTACTTGATCATGGTGAATGATCATTTTGATGTATTCTTGGATTCTGCTGGCAATAATTTTATTGAGTATATCTGCGTCCATATTCATAACAAAAATTGGTCTAATCTCTTTCTTTGTTAGATCTTTGTGTGGTTTCAGTATCAGTGAAATTGTGGCTCCACAGAATGAGGTGTGTAGTGTTCCTTTTGTTTCTATGTTGTGGAATAGTTGGAAGAGTTTTGGTGTTAGGTCTTCTATAAAGGTCTGATAGAATTCTGCACTAAATCTTCCTATGATTTATTTGTTGGGAGACTGTCAATGATCACTTCTATTCCTTTAGAAGTTATGGGACCATTTAGATGATCTATATGATCCTGATTACACTTTGATATTTGGTATCTGTCTAGGAAATTGTCCATTTCCTCCAGATTTTCCAGTTGTGTTGAGTATAGGCTTTTGTAGTAGGATCTGATTATTTTTTTCAATTTCCTCAGTTTCTTTTGTTATTTTTCCCATTTCCTTTCTGATTTTGTTAATTTAGATACTGTCTCTGTGCTCTCTGGTTAGTCTGGCTAAAATTTTATCTATCTTGTTGATTTTCTCAAAGAACTGGCTCCTGGTTTTGTTGATTCTTAGTATAGTTCTTTTTGTTTCTACTTGGTTTATTTCAGCCCTGAATTTGATGATTTCCTGCCGTCTACTCCTCTTGGGTGTATTTGCTTCTTTCTTTTCCAAAGCTTACAGGTGTGCTGTTAAGCTGATATTAGATGCTCTTTCCAGCTTCTTTTTGTAGGCACTCAGAGCTATGAATTTTCCTCTTAGCACTGCTTTCATTGGGTCCCATAAATTTGGGTAGTTGTGCATTCATTTTCATTAAATTCTAAAAAGGTTTTGATTTCTTTCCTTATTTTCTCCTTGACCAAAGTATCATTGAGTAGAACATTGTTCAGCTTCCATGTGTATGTGGGCTTTTTGTTTTGTTTTTTTATTTTATTTTATTTTAATTTATTTTATTTTATTTTATTATTTTATTTTATTTTATTTTATTTTATTTTATTTTATTTTATTTTATTTTATTTTATTTTATTTTATTTTATTTTATTGAAGATCACCCTTACTCCACAGTGATCTGATAGGAGGCATGGGATCCATTTGATCTTCTTATATCTGTTGAGGTCTGTTTTGTGACCAATTATATGGCCAATTTTGGAGAAGACATCATGAGGTGGTGAGAAGAAGGTATATTCTTTTGATTTAGGATGAAATGTTCTATAGACATCTATTGAATCCTTCTGGTCCAAAATTTCTGTTAGTTTCATTGTGTCTCTGTTTAGTTCTTGTTTCCCTGATCTGTCCATTGAGGAGAGTGGGGTGTTGAAGTCACCCACAATTATTGTGTGGGGTACGATGTGTGCTTTAAGTTTTAGTAAAGTTTCTTTTACGAATGAGGGTGCCTTTGTATTTGGAGAGTAGTTTTTCAGAATTGAGAGTTCTTCTTGGTAGATTTTTTTCCATTGATGGGTATAAAGTATCCTTCTGCCTTTTTTGATGATTTTTGGTTGAAAGTCTATTTTATTTGATATTAGAATGGATACTCGAGCTTGTTTCCTGGGACCATTTGCTTAGAACACTGTTTTCCAGCCTTTTATTCTGAGGTAATGTTTGATTTTGAAACTGAGATGTGTTTCCTGTATGAAGCAAAATGTTGGGTCCTGTTTAAGTATCCAGTCTGTTAGTCTATGTCTTTTTATTGGGGAATTGAGTCCATTGATGTTAAGAGATATTAAGGAATAGTTATTGTTGCTTCCTGCTATTTTTGATGTAATTTTTATGCTTGTGTGGTTATCTTCTTTGGGGTTTGTTGAAAAAAGATTACTTTTTTCTAGTGTGTAGTTTCCCTCCTTTTTTTGGTGTTTTCCATTCTTTATCCTTTGAAAGGCTGGATTTATGGAAAGATACTGTATAAATTTGTTTTTGTCATGGAACACCTTGGATTCTCTATCTATGGTAATTGAGAGATTTGCTAGATATAGCATTCTGTGTTGGCATTTGTGTTCCCTTAGGGTAGGTATGACATCTGCCCAGGAACTTCTGGCTTTCATAGTTCCTTGTTAGAAGTCTGGTGAAATTCTGATAGGTCTGCCTTTATATGTTACTAGACCTTTTTTCCTTACTGCTTTTAATATTCTTTCTTTGTTTAGTACATTCAGTGTTTTGATTGTTATGTGACGGGAGGAATTTCTTTTCTGGTCAAATCTATTTGAAGTTCTGTAAGCTTCTTGTATGTTCATGGGCATCTCTTTCTTTAGGTTAGGGAAGTTTTCTTTTATAATTTTGATGAATATATTTACTATCTATTTAAGTTGAAAATCTTCATTCTCTTCTATACCTATAATCCTTAGGTTTGGTCTTCTCATTTTGTTCTGGATTTCCTCCATGTTTTGGGTCAGGAGCTTTTAGCATTTTTCATTGTGTTTGACTGTTGTGTCAATGCTTTCTATGGCATCTTCTGCATCTGCTTGGATCCATGACTCCTGACTTCTTTCCTAGGTTTCCTTTGTCAAGAGTTTTTTACCTTTGTGATTTCTTTATTGTTTCTACCTCCATTTTTAGATCCTGGATAGTTTTTTTTTCAATTCCTTCACCATTTTTGTTGTGTTTTCCTTTAGTTCTTCAAGGGCTTCTTCCTGTTTACTTGCTTTTTTCCATATTTCTTTAAGGGAGTTATTTATGTCCTTCTTGAAGCCTTTCATCAGCATCATGAGCTGTGATTTTAAATCCAAATATTGCTTTTCTGATGTGTTGGGGTATCCAGGACTTGCTTTTGTGTGTGAATTGGCTTCAGATGGTACCATATTGCCTTGATTTCTGTTAATATAGTTCCTACATTTGTCTTTTGCCATCTGGTTACCTCTGGTGTTAGTTGGTCCTGCTGTCACTAGCTGGCACTTGTCCCTCATGTGTGCCTACAAGCCTATCTCAGCACCCCTTGGTGACTGTATATCACCTGGCACAGATTGCTATGGGGCTGTCCAGCTCCTGGGTGCAGGTAGAGCCCTAGGATGTCATGTTCCATGGGATCTTCTACTCTGGTGATCGCTGCATAGCTGGCTAGACCTGTCTGCCCAGTCACAGGAGCAAAGATGGTAGACTTGACTTTAATATTGTTTGTGTCTCGTGCATGTATGTGCATGGTTTGTGCATTTTCCACTCGTGTGTGTGTGTGTGTGTGTGTGTGTGTGTATAAGTGCTCAGACGCATGTGTATACATACACAGACAAGTACAGGATACTAGGTGCTGTATCACTTTCTACTTTGTTGTCTGTGTTAGCTAAATTCTTTTTTTGTATACCTACATACATACAAACAAACAGTGCACGCTGTCAGGCTGGAGTCTGGCTAGCATAATAATTGCTGTGTCTTGACTGAAAAGCCAAGAATCTGGAAGTTTATGTCTATGACACTGGATGTCTCAGCTTTTCTTCTATTTATGTTGGAGCCACAAAGTACTATGTTCTAATACCATCAATGTACTTACTAAGCAGCAGGATAAATGAATTGGCTAGATGAAACCATATTTTAGCCCCAGTTTTAAATTTTAAAACTGATTTGAACTGCTGATTTTCTCAATGTTACAATTAGAAGTGAATAATTGGCAATAAAAGTTATAGATTCCTTCAATAAAATTCAAAACAGAAAAAAATGAGCTACCAAATACTCATTGAAAAAAATCACACAAATGTTAATTCTCTCAAAACTCATGCACTTAACTTCTATTGCTTCAATTTCAGATTTTTTCTTTTCTTTTCTTGGATATTTTCTTTATTTAAATTTAAAATGTTCTCCCCTTTCCCAGTTTTCCTTCACAACCCCCCTACTCTATCACCCGTGCTCCTGCTTATATGAGGGTGCTCCTCCTCTTGCCTCCCCTCTATGGCATTCTCTCACACTGGGGCATCGAGCCTTCCAAGAAGTAAGGACCTCTCCTCCAATATCAAATGTTTAAACTTGAATTTGTCATATGTAAAATCCTATTGCTCCTATGTTTAGCTGTAGAGTTTAATTCAAGTAATCTGATTAATAATCTGAACATTGAGTACTGTTAGAGTCAGAATTGCATAGTTTAAGTCTATATTGAGCCTCTTTATTCCCTCAACCCTTCAGAATATGACTATATTTGGAACCTGATGTTTATGTGTTTGGTTGGCTTCAGTTTTCTTTTTTGAGAAATATCTCTATATGTAGCCAAATCAGGTTTCATATTATTGATGTTTCTTGGGACGTATATTATAAAAATAACAATATAGCTACAAAGGAGAAAAGAAGTTAAGTGGAAATTAGACTAGGCCATTGGAGTTGCACAAATCATATTTTATTTGCATTTTTGTGAAGAGAATAGGATAAATATACCTAGACAAAGAATATAAGACAAAGAAAAAAGAGGCTACTTAAGCCAAACAGAGATGAATTTGAATATATCTCACTTGATATTTTCCATTCAACTTCTATTAGCTGGCATTATTGAAATGGATGTATATTTTTCAATCCTCTATCCTGGTACTTTATTAAGACATATAAAAGCAAACAATTTTTGAATTTCAGTTCATTTTATTTTCACATTTAAAATTAATGGATAATGAATTTGTCCTATATTCCTGTACTCATATTTGTCTAATGTTTTCCTAATTATTACACAGGAGTTAGGTATGTTAGGTGAAATACCAAAGTGATTTAAGTCACCTTCCAATTTCATTACAGCTCGTGTTCATCATTATCACTCCTTACCGAGTGTTTTAACTTCATTGTTTCTTCAATACTGTCTTTTGCAACCTTCTTTGCCATAATTATGTAATTTTTCTCTTTCCATTCTGTTGCTTTTGGAATGAGTTATTCTCTCAATATTTATGTATACACATATATATATATGTGCGTATATATATATATATGTATATATATATATATATATATCACTTGATATAAACTTTGTCTTAATATATCTATTGTGATGGTGACTCCAAAAGCCTTAAACTTTCTGTTTTTGATACTGATGTACATCCTTGGAATATACTCCTGACCACTTCCTTATCAGAAACCATTTATTTCAGTATCATATCTCTGTTATCCAAATGATAAATCATATTTCACCTGTAATTTTTAGCTGTATTATTGATTCAGTATGTAGAAGTATGATAGACATTTCAATAACATTAACAGGTAAGCAAAGTTTTTCTACACATAATTTTTCTTAATATAAATTTTGAAAGCCTGAGAATTGTTTTATTTGGCTATGGTTAAATATATTTTTAACTGCAGTATTTGTAGCAGTATTGAGACAAGCAGATCATTGTTACTTCAAGGTCATTATGAGGCAACACTCTTTTGAGGGAGAAAAATGAAGAGAGAAAAATAAAGAGAATACTGTCAGTTCTCTAATGAAGAGTTGTTTCTTTTTTTTTCCTGATAAGAAATATTAACACACTAATTAGTCATTATACGATTATGGTTGGCCTTCTTTCCTTAAAATTATAAGCTTATTAATTGTTTCCCTTTGTGAATATTACTAATCTTAGAAAAATTGAGAACATTAAAAATGATTGTGATACACACGTTAAAGCATTCTGATTTTGGTTTAGCTTTCATTGGTTTTTGTTTGAAAGTATGATCTATAGATTTGGGTAATATACAATTCATTGTATATTATGCTTTGAATTTAAAAGTATATTCTTTAAGATATTGAGGATATCATACATGTCCTTTTGAGTCTGGGTTACCTCAATTGTTCTATCCACCTGTCTGAAATTTCATAATGTCATTATTTTTAATTCCTGAGTATTATGCCATTATGTAACTGAACCACATTTTCTTAATCCATTCTTCTGTTGAGGAACATCTAGGTTGTTTTCAGTTTTTGGCTATTGGAAATAAAGCTACTATGAACATAGTTGAGCACATGTCCTTGTGGTATGGTAGAGCATCATTTAGATATATGCCTAGGAGTAGTATACCTGGGTTTTGAGGTAGAACTAATTCAACTTTCCTGAAATACAAAAAAATATAAGCCATAAAGTACGGTATACCTATGTTATAATCCCCAGACTCCAACAAAAGATAAATAAGAGTACCCAAGTGTTAGTGCTTGAATCTCACTCACAGAGAGAAATAAAAGAGACACCAGAGATGGATGGAGGGATGGAATAGTATGGAAGAAGAGATGCAGAGGTGAATGGGGAAGGGAAGATCAGGTGTAGGGAAAGCTGAGGAGAGATGGCCAGAAAAGTGTATGTTTAGAGTCTGGCAGATGCCTTGGATCAAGAAGACTCCAGGTCGTCTACAAGTATGACTGCAGCTATGACTCCTAGCAATGGATGGTATGTTGCCTGAAGTGGGCACCTCCTGTAACAAGACAGGAACCCCCAGTGGAGCAATATGGACACAAACACACACACAAAACTTTTGCCCCCAAATGTATCTTATCTACAAAAAATATAGGCCTGGGAAATGGAACAAAGACTGAGGGAATGGCCAAGGAATGGCTGGGCACTCTTGAGACTCATCCCATGGGCAAAGTACCAATCTCTAACACTATTAATGATACTGTGTTTTGCTTGCAGACAAGAACTTAGCAAAATTGTCCTCTGAGAGCTTCATTCATCAGCTGAATGAAATAGATGCAGAGACACACAGCCAAACACTAGATGGAGCTCAGGGAGTCCTATGGAAGAGTTGGAGGAAAGAGTGAGGCACCTAAATGAGATAGAGTCTCCAGAAGAATACCAAAACTATTAACTAACCTGGGCCTTTGGCAGATGCCAGAGACTGAATCACCAGCCAAAGAGAATACAAGGGCAGAACCTAGACTCCTGCCCAACATATGTAGCAGATGTGCAACTTGATCTTTATGTGGATTCCCCCAACAACTGGAGTGAGGGCTGAATCTGTTGTCTGCCTGTATATCCTAATCCCATAACTAGGCTGGCCTCAGTGGGAGAAGATGTGCCTAGTGACTTGATGTGCCAGGGTGAGTTGTTATTCAGGAGGGAGGAAGGTCTGTGTGAGTCAGGAACTGTAAGAAGGTGGACTGTGATCAGGATATAAAGTGAATGAATAAATAAATTAATTGAAAATAGCATAAATATGTCAATTTTATCCTTAAAAATATATTGCTCATAGACAAATTAGATGTTATTCCTTTGAAGGGGAAATTTGTATCAGGCTGTTAATGTCAGAAAAATGATGAACTATTTTAATTATATACATAAAATGATATCTGATAAAAATGAATCATTGTGTGAAGATGAGATTGAACCATTTCCAAATACATATATAAAGCTCTCTGGATGGTACAGTTATGCTTATAAAGACAAGCATCTCCTTTCTGTGATTTTGGAGAATAAGAAAGGTTGAAAGGTTATAAATAAACTTTCAGATCTGTCAGTACTGTATTACAGAGAGATTTGGAAGGCTCAAAGCAATATTTCACTCTCTACTGAAATCCACATAAAGGGCACATTCCCACGCTTCTGTTTCTTACATGATCAGTCTAGCAGTTGAGTGTATCACAATCTTTAATGGTATATTACACAGTTTCTTGATGAAAAACAGCTACGAATTTAGAAGTGCCTAGAAAGTGCCTAGATATTTCAATTAATAAGCTCATGAACTTCTAAGATGTAAATAGCATTCTTTCATCAGAACAGAGATGCTATTCTACTGAATATGTAAATACATTTTCAGGAGACTGATATTTTCTATCAATTCTGTATATAGCCACCATCATTTCTTCTCATTTGTTGGTATCTTGGTTTGAAATATTGATTCATTTATTCAACAAATACATTCTTAATGTCTATATATTTCTGAGGTTTCAGCACCAATATAACAAGAATACTTTGGCTTAGTTGATCAGAACACTTTTGTGTGTGACAAATAAGGTGCAGTTGTAAATAATGTTTATAAAATACTATTATGTCTTAGACTCTGTTAATCTGTGCTAATTAAAGACATATACATCCTTGTAAAGTAAATGTAATATTCTAGTATTGTGCTATTCTGATGGTGTGAGTGTAATGATGATTTGGTATTTAGGATAATGAACTCAATAAGGTAAATATTTTGTTTCTATATTTTGTCTTGTCTTTTACTTTCATCCTAAACTTTTATATTACAATCAAAACAGAATGGCAGAATTTATTTCTGAGTAAAGAAGGAAGTACAATTTGTTCTCAGGAAACTTAAAGATGTGAGGATGGAATAAACTATCCATTATGGCTTTCTATGGAAAAGTGAACTTTGCACTGAATGAGGACTATTTGTTATCTCTTCTATTTGCCCATGGGTGCTAGTCATTTTGCTTCACTGGGCCTTAGAAAATCAAAAGCAACATTGAATATACACAGTATTTCTTCACTTCTATTATTTATCTTCTTCTAATGGAAAACACAATCATCAGATGAAAAACATGCTGTAGCTTCATCAATGTACTTCCTGTAAGCCATCACTTGATTGATCTATTACATACAGATAGACAGGTTATGCAGAATTATTTTATATGAGTTTGGAATTAAATACTGAGGAAGAATTAAGAAACACAAAATAAGAGATGGGGACAATCCATGAAGAGGAGATTTTCAATTAAAAAAAACTTTAAGGTACATGACAAGAAAGGGAATAATAAATATGCAACTAATTCATTGTGAATTTGGTCAGAAATGTAAATTAGTTTCTGAAAGGAGAGATATTAGCAGAGTATAAGGATGATGCATTAGTTATTTTCATAATAGATACCTGAGGAATCACCGTATAAGGATGAAAGTTTGATTTGTGCTAATGACTTAAATTGTTTCAGACCAATGCATGCTAGCTGTATTGCTTTGAGTCTTTGGCAATGCAATAGTTATGGCAAGAGTATATCAACTAAAAACTGAGGCAGGATGGAGAGACAGGAATTTGTACTGAGGTAGATATATGCAGAGTACAATGAATAAACTATTTCAGGAGGTTCTCCTTCTTTAAGATCTCACTATTGCCCAATAATGCCACAAGCTTGGGACTTTGTCTTTTAAAACATGGAACTCAATTAGGATTCAAATTATACTCTCAAATTAACCAATAAAACACTTGTGAAATTGCTGTTCCTTAACAAACTGGCATATCTATCCTTAGGATCAAGTATTCTTTATCTCCCTTTAAAGGATTGATCTAGCATGGGAAGGGAATATAAGGACAGAGAAAAAGGAGGGAGGTGATTGGAGAAGAGATGGAGAAAAGGAGGTTTATGGGACATTTGGGGAGGGGGGAGCTGGGAAAGGGGAAATCATTTGGAATGTAAACAAAGAATATAGAAAATAAAAATATTTAAAAAAAGTTTTCAATAATAGCAGGATAAATACTTTTATAAACAATAACTATTACATCCTTAAAAATTGCTTTGCTCACATTTCCCATTTTTTGTGTCAGTATTTCAAACATACTATTAATTTTTGGCATTGTTAGTTTGATATACTGTATTTAATACATGTCATATGTCCAGGAAAGCATCAAGACAAAACTAAAGCACTGTAAGGATGACTTTAAGTCCTACTCATGTCACTCATGTGTTATATATTGTCCTATATATATTCACATGTTTTCTTTAGAGGTAGCATAATAGTTATTGTTAAGTATTATTTTTTTAATATTTTTATTTTCTATATTCTTTGTTTACATTCCAAATGATTTCCCCTTTCCCGGATCCCTCCTCCCCATATGTCCCATAAACCTTCTTCTCTCCATTCCTTCTCCAATCACCTCCCTCCTTTTTCTCTGTCATTATATTCCCTTCCAATGCTAGATCAATCCTTTCCAGGATCAGGACCCTCTCCATATTTCTTCAAGGGCGTCATTTGTTATGCAATTTGTGCCTTAGGTATTCAGGGCTTCTGGGCAAATTAATATCCACTTATCAGATATTGCATTCCATGTGTATTATTTTGTGATTGGGTTACCACACTTAGGATGATATTTTTCAGATCAAACCATTTGCCTAAAAATTATGTGAATTCATTGTTTCTAATTGCTGAGTAGTATTCCATTGTGTAAATATACCACATTTTCTGTATCCATTCCTCCTTTGAGGGGCATCTGGGTTCTTTCCAGCTTCTGGCTATTATAAATAAGGCTGCTGTGAATATAATGGACCATGTGTCTTTATTGCATGCCGGGGAATCCTCTAGGTATATGCACAGGAGAGGTATAGCAGGGTCCTCTGGAAGTGTCATGTCCTGCTTTCTGAGGAACCTCCAGACTGATTTCCAGAGTGGTTGTACCATCTTACAGCCCCACCAGCAGGGGAGGAGTGTTCCTCTTTCTCCACATCCTCGCCAACACCTGCTGTCTCCTGAGTTTTTGACCTTAGCCATTCTGACTGGTGTGATGTGAAATCTCGGGTTGTTTTGATTTGCATTACCCTAATGACTAATGATGTTGAGCACTTCTTAAGGTGCCTCTCGGCCATCCGAATTTCTTCAAGTGAAAATTCTTTGTTTAGTTCTGTACCCCATTTTTAATAGGGTTATTTGGTTCCCTGGGGTCTAACTTCTTGAGTTCGTTGTATATATTGGATATTAACCCTCTATCAGATGTGGTGTTGGTGAATATCCTTTCTCAATTTGATGGTTGCCATTTTGTCCTTTTAACAGTGTCCTTTGCCTTACAGAAACTTTGTAATTTTATGAGGTCCCATTTGTCAATTCTTGATCTTAGAGCATAAGCTATTGGTGTGCTGTTCAGGAACTTTTCCCCTGTGCCCATGTCCTCAAGGGTCTTCCCCAGTTTCTTTTCTATTAGTTTCAGTGTGTCTGGTTTTTCATGGAGGTCCTTGATCCACTTGGAGTGAAGTTTAGTACATGGAGATAAGAATGGATCAATTCGCATTCTTCTGCATGCTGACCTCCAATTGAACCAGCACCATTTGATGAAAAGGTTATCTTTTTTCCACTGGATATTTTTGGCTCCTTTGTCGAAGATCAAGTGACCATAGGTGTGTGGATTCATTTCTGGATCTTCAGTTCTATTCCATTGGTCTACTTGTCTGTCACTGTGCCAATACCATGAAGTTTTTAACACTATTGCTCTGTATATTGCTTGAAGTCAGGGATAGTGATTCCCCCAGAATTTCTTTTGTTGTTGAGAATAGTTTTAGCTATCCTGGGTTTTTTCTTATTCCAGATGTATTTGAGAATTGCTTTTTCTAACTCGTGAAGAACTGAGTTGGGCTTTTGATAGGGATTGCATTGAATCTGTAGATCGCTTTTGGCAAGATGGCCATTTTAACTATATTAATCCTGCTGATCCACGAGCATGGCAGATTTTGACATTTTCTGAGGTCTTCTTCGATTTCTTTCTTCAGAGAGCTGAACTGCTTGTCATATAGATCTTTCACTTGTTTGGTTAGAGTCACACCAAGATACTTCATATTGTTTGTGGCACTTTTGAAGGGTGTCATTTCCCTAACTTCTTTCTCAGCCTGCTTATCCTTTGAGTATAGGAAGGCAACTGATTTGCTTGAATTGATTTTATAACAAGCCACTTTGCTGAAGTTGTTTATCAGCTGTAGGAGTTCATTGATGGAGGTTTTCGGGTCACTTAATTAGACTATCATGTCATCTGCAAATAGTGATAGTTTGACTTCTTCCTTTCCAATTTGTATCCCCTTGACCTCCTTATGTTGTCTAATTGCTCTAGCTAGAACTTCAAGTACTATATTGAAAAGATATGGAGAGAGAGGACAGCCTTGTCTAGTCCCTGATTTTAGTGGGATTGCTTCAAGTTTCTCTCCATTTAGTTTGATGTTGGCTACCGGTTTGCTGTATATTGCTTTAACGATGTTTAGGTATGGGATTAGAATTCCTGTTCTTTCCAAGACTTTTAGCATGAAAGGATGCTGGATTTTGTCAAATGTTTTTTCTGCATCTCATGAGATGATCGTGTTTTTTTTCTTTGAGTTTGTTTATGTAGTGGATAGCATTGATGGATTTCCTTATATTGAACCATCCCTGCATCCCTGGGATGAAGCCTACTTGATCAAGGTGGATGGTCGTTTTGATGTGTTCTTGGATTCGGTTGGCAAGAATTTTATTAAGTATTTTTGCATCAATATTCATAAGAGAAATTGGCCTGAAGTTCTCTTTCTTTGTTGGATCTTTGTGTGGTTTTGGTATCAGCGTAATTGTGGCTTCATAAAATGAGTTGGGTAGAGTTCCTTCTGTTTCTATTTTGTGGAAAAGTTTGAAGAGTATTGGTGTTAGGTCTTCTATGAAGGTCTGATAGAACTCTGCACTGAAGCCATCTGGTCCCTTGCTTTTATTGGTTGGAAGACTTTCTATGACCCTTTTTATTTCTTCGGGTGTTATGGGACTGGTTAATTGATCTATTTTATCCTGATTTAGTTTTGGTGTTAGATATCTGTCTAGGAAACTGTCCATTTCCTCCAGAATCTCCAGTTGTGTTGAGTATAGGCTTTTGTAGTAGAATCTAATGATTTTTTTGAATTTCCTCAGTTTCTGTTGTTATATCTCCCTTTTCATTTCTAAGTTTGTTAATCTGGATACTGTCTCTCTGTCCTTTGGTTAGTCTGGCTAAGGGTTTTTCTATCTTCTTGATTTTCTCAAAGAACCAGCTCCTGGTTTTGTTGATTCTTTGTATGGTTCTCTTGATTGATTTTGGCCCTGAGTTTGATGATTTCCTGCCTTCTACTCCTCCTGCGTGAAATAGCTTCTTTTTGTTCCAGGGCTTTCAGGTGTGTCATTAAGCTGTTAGTGTATGCTCTCTCCATTTTCTTTTTGGAGGCACTCAGGGCTATGAGTTTTCCTCTTAGCACTGCTTTCATTGTGTCCCAAAGATTTGAGTATGTTGTATGTTCATTTTCATTAAGTTCTAAAAAGTCTTTAATTTCTTTCTTTATGTCTCCCTTGACCAAGGTATCACTGAGTAGAATATTGTTCAGTTTCCACGTGTATGTGGGTTTTCTGTTGTTTTTGTTGCTATTGAAGACCACTTTTACTCCATAGTGATCTGATAGGAGGCATGGGATTAGTTCGATCTTCTTATATTTGTTGAGGTCTGTCTTGTGACCAATTAAATGGTCGATTTTGAAGAAGGTACCATGAGGTGCTGAGAAAAAGGTATATTCTTTTGCTTTAGGATAGAATGTTTTATATATATATATCTGTTAAATCTAATTGGTCCAAAGCCTCAATTAGTTTCATTGTGTCCCTGTTTAGTTTCTGTTTTCCTGATTGGTCCATTGAGGAAAGTGCAGTGTTGATGTCACCCACAATTATTGTGTTAGGTGCAATGTGTTCTTTGAGCTTTAATAAAGTTTTTTTTTTTTTTTTTTTTTTTTTTTTTTTTTTTTTTTTTTTTTTTATGAATGAGGGTGCCGTTACATTTGGAGCATAGATGTTCAGGATTGACAGTTCTTCTTGTTGTATTTTTCCTTTGACCAGCAAGAAGTGTCCCTCAGAGTCTCTTTTGATGACTTTGGGTTGAAAGTCAATTTTATCTGATATTAAAATGGCTACTCCAGCTTGTTCCCTGAGACCATTTGCTTGTAAAATTGTCTTCCAGCCTTTTACTCTAAGGTAGTGTTTGTCTTTGACTCTGAGGTGTGTTTCCTGTATGCAGCAAAATGTAGGGTCCTGTTTACATATCCAATCGCTTAGTTTATGTCTTTTTATTGGGGCATTGAGTCCATTGATATTAAGAGATATAAAGGAATAGTGATTGTTGCTTCCTTTCATTTTTGACATTATTTTTTAAATTTGATTGTTTAACTACTTTTGAGTTTGATAAAAGGTTACTATTTTGCTTTTTCCAGGGTGAAGTTTCCCTCCTTGTATTGGTGTTTTCCTCCTATTATCCTCTGTAGGGCTGGGTTTGTGGATAGATATTGGGTAAACTTGGTTTTGTCATGGAATATCTTAGTTTCTCCATCTATGGTGATTGAGCGTTTTGCTGGGTATAGTAGTTTTGGCTGGCATTTGTGTTCTCTTAGAGTTTGCATGAGATCTGCCCAGGATCTTCTAACCTTCATAGTCTCAGGTGAAAAGTCTGCTGTGATTCTGATAGGTCTTCCTTTATATGTTACTTGGCCTTTTTCTCTGACTGCCTTTAATATTCTTTCTTTGTTTAGTACATTTGGTGTTTTGATTATTATGTGACAGGAGTTATTTCTGTTCTGGTCCAGTCTGCTTGGAGTTCTGTAGGCTTCTTGTATATTCATGGGCATCTCTCTCTTTCGGTTAGGGAAGTTTTCTACCATAATTTTATTGAAGATATTTGCTGGCCCTTTAAGTAGTAAATCTTCACTCTCATCTATGCCTATAATCCTTAGGTTTGGTCTTCTCATTGTGTCCTGGATTTCCTGGATATTTTGGGTTACAAGCTTTTTGCATTTTGCATTTTCTTTAACTGTTGATTCCATGGTTTCTATGGTATCTTCAGCATCTGAGATTCTTTCTTCTATCTCTTGTATTCTGTTGTTGATATTTGCATCTATGTCTCCTGATTTTTTCCCAAGGCTTTCTTTCTCCAAAGTTGTCTCCCTTTGAGTTTTCTTAGTTGTTTCTTCTTCTGATTTTAGATCCTGGATGGTTTTGGTTAGCTCCTTCACTTGCTTGTTTGTGCTTTCCTGTAATTCTTTAATAGATTTTTGTGTTTCCTCTTTCATGACCTCAGCCTGTTGACCAAAGTTCTCCTGTATTTCTTTAAGTGTTTTTTGCGTTTGCTCATTATTGGCTTTTGTATTTTCCTGGATTTGTTTCAATGATTTTTGTGTTTCCCTTGCAAGGGCTTCTAACTTTTGATCCATTTTCTCCTGAATTTCTTTAAGTATGTCCTTCATGTGTTCCTGTACCAGCATCATGACCAGTGATTTTAAATCCAAATCTTGTTTTACTGGTGTGATGGGGTATCCAGGACATGCTGCTAAAGGAGAATTGGGTTCAGATGTTGCCATATTGCCTTGATTTCTGCTAGTGACGTTGCTGCATTTGCCTTTTGCCATCTAGTTCTCACTGGTGTTAGTTAGTCTTGCCAATGCTGGACTCACCAGTGCAAGCTGCCTCTTCCCAGGTGGCCTCTGGTGCACAGCTTACCTCCTGCACTGCCTGGAGACAGGGTACTGTTGCCCAGGCTGTTTATATCCTGAAGCAGACACCTGAAGGCTCTTGCTGGGGCCTGCTGGATTCACCAGAGCACACTGATTCCTCTCAGTCTGCCTCCCGGAAACCCCTCTTGCCTCTTGCAGGACCTGGAGATGTGGTGTTGCTGCCCCGGCTGATCTTGATCCAGAAGCAGAGAGATCTGTGGGCTCCCACTAGAGGCCTGAGGACTGGAACATAAGCTCTGTGCCACTGGAGCAAGCTGTGTGCTCCCAGTCTGCCTCTGGTGCACACCAGGTCTCCCGTACTTCCTGCAGACCGAGTGCTGTGGCCCAGGCTGTTCAGATCCCGAAGTAGACACCTGAAGGCTCCCGCAGGGGCTCGCTGGATTCACCAGAGCACACTGACTCCTCCGTTAAGTATTATTAATAATTGTGAAATTTCAATATATTTAAAGTCATGGGAAATGCATTAATACTCCTAGAAATAACTCTACATATAAAATTGGGAAAAGCGAGCAAATACATAAATAAGAGGAAATATTTACTTATTGCATGTATTCAATTATAGCACAAATACTTACTGAATTAGGATGGTGTGATGTCTGAATGACTGTATTGTAAATTCAGAAAAATATAAGTGAAAAAGGCATTTAATAGTCCTTATCTACTAAAGATTACAGATTAGCGTACTGTGTCTTGGAAGCAGCTAGGTGATTTACTGTAGGATATAAATAACTTCATTAACAAGCAAGACAAAAAGACATTCTGGCAAATTACATTCTTTAAGGTACGGTAAAAGCATAACTATTTCATCTTGCCTTCAGGTATGTCTTGTGTATGTTTAACAGTTTCTGCCAGGTTAAACATTTTGTGGGAGAGAAAGAAAAATTCTCATCATCATAGACGTGTGCTTTGTTATATTCTTCTTCCATTATCCAACAAATCAACATGACTCTCTAATGAGTAAAATCCTTTATTGCTATTTATGATGAGTATGAGTATACAGCTGTAAAAATCACCACTGAATATATTCCTCATCCTGCTTAATACTAGCAACACAGAACTTAAACTATTACTCTTTTCTCATGGTTTGGCATAATACAAACTATTTTGATGGTTTGGATAGATTTGGTCCCACACACTCATGCATTTGAATGTTTGGCCTGCAAGAAGTGGCACTACTAGGAGCTGTGGCCTTATAGTGGTAGCTGTGGCCTTAATGGCGGAAGTATGCCACTGTGGGTGTGGGATTTGATGGCTACTATATTCAGGTTTTGCCCATAGTAGAATGAGAGCCTCTTTGTAGCTGCTTTTGGATCAAGATAGAGAAATCTTGGCTCCTTAGCACTATGTCTCCCTGGAAATTACCATGCTTCCCACCATGATTATAAGGGACTGAATGTCTAAAACTTTAAGCCACCTCCAATTAAATGTTTTATGTATAAGAGTTGCCTTTGTCATGCTGTGTCTTCATAACAATAAATCCATAAGATAGAAGTTTGTACCAGGAACAAGGGTGTTGTTATGGTAGGGCTGACCATGTTTTTGTTTGGAAGAATGTGGATTTGGGACTTTGGATTATGAAAGCTGTTAAATGCTTTAACTGGGGCTTAATGAGCCACACTTATAGATGCATGGAAAACAGTAGTGGTGAGGTTAAAGTGAAATATGTAGGCCTTGTTCAAGATGTTTCAGACGAGATTAATTTTAGCATGTGGTTTCTAGATGGTTCATGTGAAAATTTGGTGAAGAATTCAGCCACATTTTGTCCTCATCCAACGTGTCTGCCTGAGGCTAAAGTGAAAAAACTTAGATTAATTTCATCTGCAAAGGAACTCTCAAAACAACCTAGTTTATACTTTCTTCTGTAGTTCATTGTAAGGAGGAGTGTTTTGACCAGTGTAGCAAATTTAGAAAGTAATTAAGAGCCACAAGGAAATGGAAAGGAGCTAAATTCAGTGTTCAAGGACATTAAATTGAATTAAGGGATTAGTAATCTTGGGGCAAGTTCCCACCCAGCTGATTATTGTTTATGCATTTGTAGTTGAACAATGAATAGTTATATCATGTTACGCATTATTATTTCCTGGTAATTGTTTTCATTTGAGTGTTTAATATGGAAGGAACTACAATCCACAAATAAAGGGCACTGCCATTGATTCAGATATTAAGGCTGGTTGACACAAGATTTTAATACGGATCTTGGTATGGGATGACACATGTTTGATCCAGATTTTTAGGCATAGTGTCCATGAAAACATTTGGTCCAGACTTGTTAGTACAAGCCTTTAATCCTAAAAGACAGTTTGAAAAGCAGATCTCTGAGCTCAAGGTCAGCCTGGTACAAAACAAGTTCCACGTAGAGAAAAGCTTAGGTCCAGGCTAGATAATATAGGCTTTAATCCCAAAGCCCAGGAGACAGAGTCATTCAGAGGGCTGAGTTGAAACTCAGTCTATTCAGGAACTTTTTTCCCCGTGACCATGTCCTCAAGGGTCTTCACCAGTTTCTTTCCTATTATTTTCAGTGTGTCTGGTTTTATGTGGAGCTCTTTGATCCACTTGGAGTTGAGCTTAGTACAAGGAGATAAGAATAGATCAATTTGCATTCTTCTGCATGCTGACCTCCAGTTGAGCCAGCACCATTTGTTGAAAAGGCTATCTTTTTTTCCACTGGATGGTTTCAGCTCCTTTGTCAAAGATTAAGTGACCATAGGTGTGTGGGTTCATTTCTGGGTCTTAAATCCTATTCCGTTGATCTACCTGCCTGTCACTGTACGAATACCATGCAGTTTTTAACACTATTGCTCTGTAGTACTGCTTGAGGTCCAGGATACTGATTCCCCCCAGAACTTCTTTTACAGTTGAGAATAGTTTTAGCTATCCTGGGTTTTTTGTTATTCCAGATGAATTTGAGAATTGCTCTTTCTAACTCTATGAAGAACTGAGTTGGAATTTTGATGGGGATAGCATTGAATCTGTAGATTGCTTTTGGTAAGATGGCCATGCTCTAAGATCAAGAATTGACAAATGGGACCTCATAAAATTACAAAGTTTCTGTAAGGCAAAGAACACTGTCAAGCAGACAAAATGGCAACTAACAAATTGGGAAAGCTTCTTCACCAACCCTACATCCAACAGAGGGCTATTATCCAATATATACAAAGAACTCAAGAAGTTAGATGCCAAAGAGCCAAATAACCCTATTAAAAATGGTGTAGAGAGCTAAACAAAGAATTTTCACATGAAGAACTTCGAATGGCTGAGAAGCACCTTATAAAATGTTCAACATCATTCGTCATTCGGGGAATGTAAATCAAAGCAACCCTGAGATTTCACCTTACACCAGTTAGAATGGCTAAGATTAAAAACTCAGGAGACAGCCGCTGTTGGTGAGGATGTGGAGAAAGAGGAACACTCGTCCACTGCTGGTGGGAATGTAAGTTGGTACAACCATTCTGGAAATCAGTCTGGCTGTTCCTCAAAAAAATGGGCATAACACTTCCAGAGGACTCTGCAATACCACTCCTGGGTACATACCCAGAGGATTCCCTGGCATGCAATAAGGACACATGCTTCACTATGTTTATAGCAGCCCTATTTATAATAGCCAGAAGCTGGAAGAACCCAGATGTCCCTCAATGGAGGAATGGATACAGAAAATGTGGTATATTTACACAATGGAATACTACTCAGCAATTAAAAACAATGATTTCATGAAATAGGCAAATGGTTGGACCACATACTAAGTGAGGTAACCCAATCACAAAAGAACACACATGGAATAGAGTCACTGATAAGTGGACATTAGCTCAGAAACTCTGAATACCCAAGACACGATTCACATATCAAATGACTCCCAAGAAGTAGGAAGGAGAGGTCCCAGATCCTGAAAAGGCTTGTTACAGCATTGTAGGGGAGTACCAGGACAGAGAAGTAGGAGGGGGTTGATAGGAGAATGGGCAGAGGGAAGAGGGCTTAGGTAACTTATGGGGAGGGGGGAACCAGGAACGGGAAAGTCATTTGGAATGTAAACAAAGAATTTAGAAAATAAAACATTATAATAAAAAAACAAAACTCAGTCTTAAGAACAATTTTCAGGACAGTCAAGTTTAGGCATTGAATAAAAGTGAAGACAAAAATCTAGATTACAATGTAATAAAAATGGAGCTATGTTCAATCTCAAGCAAGCCAGAAAACCCAGAAAGTTCAGCCTCATGTCTCTGACTTTAAAATCCAAAATAGATGATGAGGTTACTGGATAGACAATTGATTCTGGATAGTTAATACTAAGAAATTAGTAGTGACTGAGAAGAGACCAGCATAGTTGAGTTGAAATCTTTTGCGAAGTGCTTTCTGAGAGCACAAAGCTGTATTCCAGAGATAGACATCATGCTACTATCCAGACTTGGTAATATATAAGAATCATCCAAGTGGATCTGGTTTTAAAGGCATAAAGGAATAATTGGAAGGTAGGTGAGGCTTGTGACTGTGAGAGTCCAGGAGAGGGCATTGGTGAAAACATAGCCTCAGTGGCAGCTGATGGCTCAGGACTGATAGGAGCATATGAAGAATTTGGGCTGTGTCACTATGAAAGGAGCCTTTGAAGACTACTATAGAAGTCTAGTTGTAGCCAAAGACCCCAGCATATTAGAGATGACTGTACCATAGGATAACAACTAAGATCTGCACCTACAATAGAGTAGAGCCATTTAGAGCCCAGAGAGTTACCAAGGGCAGAGCTGGAGAAGTGACCCAAGCCTGTTGAAGGAGCCCCAAAGATCATGTATGTATCCCAGACATTGGAATAAGAAGCTGTGAAGTTGAAGTTGTCTTGGAGGCTCCACAATGATGGAGATGACAAAAACCAAGGGATACCTGAAAAAGAATACAGGTAATGGAGTGGAACCAGTCCAAGAGGAAGAACTGTAGCAGTCAAAAAAGCTTAGAGGAGTTGGATATACACTGCCATTCCAAAAAATTTCTGAATCTCCCTATTGGAAGTGTGTGACCTGTCTTTGATTTTTATCTTATAGTGGATATAAGGGATTGACATTAAGGTATTATATGAGTCTCAGAAGATACTTTGAACTTTAGACATTTAAATACTTTTGAAACTATTATAAACAATGAGAACTTTTGGTATTAAACTAAACACATTTTAAATTTTCTTATGTCTAGAAGCTTATGGAGGTCAGGGAATGGAAAGTGGTGGTTTGAATAGATTTAACCCCCATAAACTCATGCGTTTGAAAGCTTGGTTCCAGAAATTGTGTGGTATGGCTTTGTTGTTCCCTATGCTCAGGATCTGCCCAGAGTGGAATGAGAGCCTCCTCCTCGCTGCCTTTGGATTCAGACATAGAATTCTTGGCTTCTCCAGCACCATATCTGCCTGGATACTTCCATGCTTTCCACCATGCTGGTTGTGCAAATTGGTGCAACAATTTCTATAACAATTATTTCATAGTACTCTAATAATTAGCATATCTCCTAAGAATAATCAATGCCCATTGAAAGTAAAGACTATTTATGAAAATTCCCATTTTTTGCCCCTAAGGCCATTTTATCAGTCTAATTCTGTAGCTGTATGCAGGTCCTTTCCCCTGGGGAATCAGCTTCAGAACCATCTTACTTTTGTTTGCAGATAGAGAAGTTGCAGTTAAGATTCTCTTCCTTGGAGAATCCAAGAGAAATATACCTTGATTTAGCTCATGTCTGCCTTGCTGGAATACTATCATGTCCATATTTAATGGATTAAAGGAACACATCAAAATGGGTTTCCAAATACTTTCAAACCCAAGATTTCATATTGATGCTGTAGTGTTTAATTTAATGTAAAACTCAGATTTCCTCAGTGGTTGCTACAAATTCTTTGCTGATAAGGGATACCTTCAACTCTATCAATATTCTATTGTTCATGCCCCGACTTGGTGATCAAGTCAATAGAAGTGGAAACAATATGGCAGGCAATAGTCCTCCATTATGAATTTTTAAGTTTCTTCAATGGTAGAGATGGCCTTCTAAAGAGGATTTTGTCATCTTGCTAGAGAACTGTGGTCTATAAACTAGTCAGCTCATTTTGACTAGTCAAATGAAAATTGTCTTATATTTCTTTCCTGCTCTTGTTCAATAGCATAATCTAGCATAAATTATTTCAGCATTACTTTGTAATTCTTTATGGAATTGCTTTCCACCTTCAAGAATTTCTGTGATACCATTCAAGCTATCATGAGTATTCTGGTTTTTAGAATCCCATTTTTTTGTTAGACCCTCCTTTTCTGTTCACCCTCATATTCAAATAAAAGAAATTTTACTTGCAAGGTATGTTCACAGTTATGAGATTATGTTTTTATTTTACAAATTTGAAGACTGATAAGATTACTCTCTAGTATCTGGCTAGTAATTGGCCATGAAATGGAAAGTCTCCAATATGGAATCGTAATAGTTTCACTTATCTGGAAGTATATCAAGCAATGTGTATGCTCATAGAGTTATGGCACAGCTGAATATTATAGCTTCCAATTATTTATGCTATGGTATGGTATATTAGAGGCATTATATGGATGCTTCAGTGAGAAATACCAGCATAAATAAGACCTACATAATATCAATATCAGTTAACATGCTGATATATACAAGTAAAATTTCATAAGACCCCATGACTATATAAAAATTACAGTTAATTAAGAAAAAAACTAAATTTGACTCTAGTACTCCTGTTTGTTATTTTTGTTTTTGAGCTTATTAATGTCTATTTTAATGATGCTTTTCTATTGAGAACTGTCTCAACTATTTCCTTCCTTTTGTTCATCTCATCCCTCAGTATTATTTTATTTTTTAGATTTTTAATTTGTTTATTAATTCACTCTGCATCCAAATATTAGCTCCCGCTCTCCTTACAGTATGCTTGCATGCAGCACTTCACCCGTTCCTCCCTCTTCTTCTATTTTCAGAAGGGGGAGAACCCCCTAGGTTTCACCCCTGCTTCCCTCTCTCTCACCTCTAGCACATCAAATCACTGCAGGGCTACGTACATCCTCCCTCACACAGGTGAGACAAGGCAGTCGATTTAGTGAAACACTATCAACAGGGAGGAAGGCAATAAATTCAGGAAGAACCCTGACACCTGTTCTGGGGACCAAACTTCTCATTTGTTACAGTTGTGTGACCCTTGCTTGCTCTTTGATTGATGATTCAGTCTCTGGGAGCCCCCAAAGGTCCAGGTTAGTTAACTCTGTTGATCTTCAAGACTCCTGGAGTTCCACCTAATGTTTGGTTGTGGGTCACTGTATCTTTTTGCATTTTTATTAACTGATACACTGCTATCTTCAAATATATCTTCTATGCCTGAAATTTTCTCTTCAATCATTGGTATTTTGCTGATGATATTTAAGTCAGCATTGTCTGTTCTTTCTCCTAGGCAGTCCATCTCCTGGCTTGCCTTGGTTTATGTTTATTTTATTGCTTCTATTTCCCTTTTCGGGTCTTAGACAGATTTGTTTATATTCTTTATCCTGATTGATTGTATTTTCCTGTGTTTACTGAGGGGATTTATTCATGACCTCTTTAACAGATTCTATCATATTTATAAGATTAGATTTAAGATCATTTTCTTGTGCTTCAAATTTATTAGGATATGCAAGGTTTTCTATAGCAGGATACCTGGGCTCTGGTGGTGTCATATTGTCCAAAGTCTTATGGATTGTGTTCTTACCCTGTCCTTTAGGCATCTGGTTTTCCCTGGTGTTGACTGGATGATCTTGATGGCAGCAGGACTTCTCAGGAAGGAATGGGGAGCTGTAGGCAAAACAATTGAGGTAAGAGTACCAGACTCTCCTGGCTGTGCTTCAAGCAGATCCCACTGGCAAGGTATTGCTGAAGCAGGGTTCCAAACTAGTTTGTCTTGGGGCACTTAAAAGCTTCCTTGGGGTAGCAAGACATTCTTGACTCCAGCAATTCTCCTCAGGACCTAAGAACAAGTCCAGAGCTAAACAATGGAATTCAGGTACAATAGGCAACTCACCTTTCCATTGTTTGCTTTATTAAATTTATTTTTTAGTAAATATTTTAAGATCGCCACTTAGCTGAAATGAGTGATAGAAATGAAATGTCTTAGCATGTAGAGATGCTAGCCAGCAAGACTTATGCCAAGTTTGATAACTGAGATCCAACCAGCATGTCTTGTAGGCTTAGGAAGTTTCCATCCCATAGATGCTGCTCATCTTGTTGGTTATCACATAGTACTGGCATCTCCAAAAATGTGGTGGTGTATCCATGAATGTGATGAAGAACCATAGGAAAACTAAAGATTTATTACTACAAAATAGATCTTTCTAGTGAGATTTTTGGCATTACAAAGAAGCTCTGCTATATGTCTTTACTATTGGGCCATCATAATATTTTATGACATAATGAATACTTGAAGATCAATTGTAAACTATCATATAATTTATTTTCTTAAACTAATTTATTCATGTTTATTTGCCTATGTTGTATATGTGAAGGCATAGATGGCAATAGTCAGATGATAAGTTGCTTAAATTTTCTACTCATTAGCTTCAAAATGTACCTTCGATATAAAGATAGTATAAGGTAAGCTCAAAACCACAATCATAAATTCATATTTATTGAGTCGTTACAAAAAATAATTTTATATAGGTACAAGTAGGTATGGATGCTACAGGTTTAGGTCACATGATGTCAATATATTAAACATTCAGTTCCTAAAGTCTTTTCAAAAACTTGAAAATTATCATAAATTACCAAAATAAAGCAATATAGCTTTACCAATATAAAAACAATGCTCAGAAAATGACATTTACTCATCAAAATGTACAGTGAGAAAGGAAATTAACTAAAGTTAACAGGAACTAATTACTTATTTTAAAACATAGTAGTTGTAATTCAATATAGTATGTATACTGTGTTTATCTATTACTGAAACAGTGTTATAATAATTATAAAGTTCAATTTAATTAAGCTTTCCATAAAAGGGTGATCCTTTGTTTCAGAAAGCAGATAATAAGATAATAGATGAGAAAACAGAAAATGTGTAATATTTTGTTTCTTGCATACAATATTAGCCTGTCTTGGTGGTCATCAAAGATACAGATATTTTTAATTTTAATTTTAATTTTTTATCATATTCAAGAAAATATATATATTTATACTAATCATAAAAATAATAGACATGTTATTACATGAACATAAAAAGATAAAGCATTTTTGTTTGTTTATTTTGTTTTTAGTAGAGCTTGTTTAAACTGTCAACTTTTAGCTTAGCTACTATTGAGGTAAAATCCTTCGGGGATGTGAGGGACATTGAAGTACAGCCTTATTACAATGAACTCCAATGTATAAAACTAGCTGTTATTTTGGGTTTCTGCAACAGTAACAGCCAAGATTTTAAAGTCTACTAAAAACAGATTTTCTTTATACATACAGACAACTTTTTGATTATCTCTGCATAATATGCCACTATGAACACTAAGACATGCTAACACAAACATCTTTTCTATTAGCAAGATATTCTGAGTAGTTAACATATGAAAACTATACTCAACCAGAAGCTGAAAGAAGTTAGTGGATATACAAATGGCATTGTAAATTATTAGTGATTCTTTCCTACTAACAGTGTTTTCCTTCGTTATGTTCTAAAATTAACATCTTTCAAGCAATTTAACTTGCCCATGTTTGCTGTTTTGGGGTATGCAACTATCAAAATTATATTACTTCGAATGTGTAGCAAAATCACAGTAATACATATGCTTATAAAATTTCAAAACAATTTGATATGTATAAGAATATATCTTCATTAAAATATTATATATAATTATCATATGGACCTATATATAAATCTACATGTTTTTACCCATTTTTAAAATGCTTTATAAAATGTCTAATCATTTGTAACAAAAATTAACTATCTACCAACTTGCATTTTCTGATGATTATAGGTCTAAATTTTTTTCATAAAAAGAAAGCATTTAATTTGGCTTACAGTTCTATAGGGTTAAAATCTGTGGGTGAGAACTGAAGATATGGCATTCACATGCAGATAATGGCTCACAATTTTAACTGAAAGCAAAAGGGAGATACCAAAATTTGAATGACAGGAGTGGAGGAAGGGTTTTATTTGACTTATACTTGTACATTGCAGTCCATCATTGAAGAAAGCAAGAAAAAGAACTCAAACAGGGCAGGAACCTGGAAGCAGGAGCTGATACAGTAGTCATGGAGGGTTGCTGATTCCTGGCTTCTAAATCTTGAAATGTATCACTCACAACAAACACTCAAGAAGCATCATGGAAGAAATGGAAGAAGTATTGTAAAGCTCAGAGAATATATACAAGTACTGTAGAATTCTGGTCTCTGAATTTGACATGGCTCTTGCTCTCATACACTCATGGCAACTTGCACAAAAACAAGCAAGGTTGCTTCTTTGTCTCTTTTTATTTTCTTTTGTCAATAAATTGGTTGATTTTTATTCTTGGAAATCTGTTTTTTTTTTTTTTCTAATGAGAATCAAGAAAAGAATGGATCTGGGTTGGGGGATAGTAGAACTAGAAGAAGAGTAAAATGTAATGAGGATATATTTATGAAAAATCTATGGTCAATAAAATGAAAAAAATCATTCCATCATAGAATGTGGATAAACATGTGAAGTTCTACTCCTACTTGTGAAATTCTATTGGAAATTAATATGTGTTAGAACACAGAGTCAAATTTCTCTGGAAGGTGTTGCTGGTTGGTCATTTATCATTGGAGGATTTGGCATCTTATTGCATGTAGTCAGCAGTAAGAAATAATCTTCCCCAGGGAAAAACACACCAAATTGTTATCCTATATCAACTGGTCACCCACGAAAACATATATTCAAATAACATACATATTAAGAAGGTTGACAAATATTTAGGGATATATATATATATATATATATATATATATATATATATATATACATATATATATATATAAATATATATATATATATCACATATAGAGAGTATTATATACATCACATATATAACATATATGTGTATTAGTTTTAAAAGACCATGAATTTGAAAAATGTCAAGACAGAAATTTGATGGGTTTGTATGGAGGAAAGGGAATGGGCCTAAAATGTAATTAAATAATAATCTCAAAAAATAAAAGAAATATTTATAATAAAAGGAGGGGGATATTGTCCCTTCCCCACAGCATTGAGCTGGACTTCTCAGCCCATTCCATTCAAGCTGTGACATTCCTGGCTGGCAGCCCCCACCCTTCCACTGGTGTTATCTCTGGCCTTTGTTCTGCTGAGAACAATACAGCTGCTTTCACCTTGACAACCAAGGCTGCCTCAGGGCAGTCTCACCTGGAGACCAGCAGAGACCTGCTTGATGTGAAGCAGGTGACCTGCTGAGAAGAGGAGCTGAGGAATTCGCAGCCTTCTCCTTGATGTGTGTGTGTGTGTGTGGGAGGGGGGGGGGCGGGACAGGGTTGTTTTCTAAAGACTATATATATAGGCTAAATAATAGTAAAAATCAGTCTCGATCGGCAAAATGCCGTCCTTACTCATTTCTCTTTCGTCCCCTTCCCGTTTATCCCCAGAATTCTCTTCCAGGTCTCCAGTTCACATGTGGCCGAGGGCGGCTACAGGATATGAAGTTGGAAAGGGGGAGATGGCATATGAGGAGTCCAGAGGGAATTGGAGAGTGGAATGGTGCTGGGGATGAAAGTGATCAAAATACTCATGTTTTAGTGCCTAAGAGTACAGAAAGCTATTTATAACATCACATTCAAATGGTGAAAATTATTATTATTATGTGTTCTGTAAAGTACATAAAATCAGTACTTCCATTTTTTTATTTTTTATTGAGTCTTTTTTTTACATTTTTTCTTTATTGATATATTTTTTTATTTACATTTCAAATGATTTCCCCTTTTCTGGGTCCCCACTCCCTACACGTCCCATAAGCCCTCTTCCCTCCACCTGTTCCTCCATCTACCCATACCCACTTCCCTGTTCTAGTATTCCCCTATAGTGTTGTGTTGAGTCTTTCCAGAACCAGAGGCCACTCCTCCATTCTTTTTGGACATCATTTAATATGTGGATTATGTCTTTGGAATTCAAAGTTTCTAGGCTAATATCCACTTATCAGTGAGTGCGTACCATGATTAATCTTTTGAGACTGGGTTACCTCACTTAGTATGATGTTCTCCAGCTCCATCCATTTGTCTAAGAATTTCATTAATTCATTGTTTCTAATGGCTGAATAGTACTCCATTGTGTAAATATAACACATTTTTTGTATCCATTCCTCCATTGAAGTACACATGGGTTCTTTCCAGCTTCTGGCTACTACAAATAGGGCTGCTATGAACATAGTGGAGCATGTGTCCTTATTGCATGCTGAAGAATCCTCTGGGTATATGCCCAGGAGTGGTATAACAGAGTCCTCCAGATGTGCCATGCCCAGTTTTCTGAGGAACCACCAGACTGATTTCCAAAGTGGTTGCACCATCTTGCAATCCCACCAGCAGTGGAGGAGTATTCCTCTTTCTCCACATCCTTGCCAACACCTGCTGACTCCTGAGTTTTTGACCTTAGCCATTCTGACTGGTATGTGGTGACATCTCAGGGTTCTTTTGATTTGCATTTCCCTAATGATTAATGATGAACAACATTTCTTAAGGTGTTTCTCAGCCCTCCGAAGTTCTTCATGTGAAAAATCTTTTAGTTTGTTACCCCACTTTTTAATGGGGTTATTTGGTTCTCTAGGTTCTACCTTCTTGAGTTCTCTGTATATATTCGATATTAGCCCTCTGTCAGATTTATGGTTGGTGAAGATCCTTTCCCAATCTGTTGGTTGACTTTTTGTCCTTTTGACAGTGTCCTTTGTCTTACAGAAACTTTGTAGTTTTATGACGTCCCATTTGTCATTTCTTGATGTTAGAGCATATGCTATTGGTGTTCTATTCAGGAACTTTTCCCCTGGGCCCATGTTCTCAAGGGTCTTCCCCAGTTTCTTTTCGATTAGTTTCAGTGTGTCAGGTTTCATGTGGAGGTCCTTGATCCATTTGGAGTTGAGCTTAGAACAAGGAGATAAGAATGGATAGATTCCATTCTTCTGCATGCTGACTTTCAATTGAACCAGCACCATTTGTTGAAAAGGCTATCTTTTTTCCACTGGATGCTTTCAGCTCCTTTGTCGAAGATCAAGTGACCATAGGTGTGTGGGTTCATTTCTGGGTCTTTAATCCTATTCCACTGATCCGCTTGCCTGACTTTATACCAATACCATGCAGTTTTTATCACTATTGCTCTGTAGTAAAGTTTAAAGTCTGGGATACTGAATCCCCCTGAAGTTCTTTTACTGTTGAGAATAGTTTTTAGCTATCCTGAGTTTTTTTTTGTTTGTTTGTTTGTTTTTTTTTATTCCAGATGAATTTGAGAATTGCTCTTTCTAGTAAGACAGTATTATATAATACATGAATTACCTTTATAAAGTCTTAGTGTATGTATGTTTCATATATCAACTTGTATCTCATATTATATTGTTCTGAGCTAGATTATGCCTATAATGGTGTGAAGTAGCAAGGAAATTTTGATAAGTGTAATTATGGGATTATATTGGATTCTCTTGTGATAAATAGATCGTAAGTGTACCAATTGTGTATAGTAGGAGAATTTATCAAATTTTATTTATTTAAAATTTATGGCCCACATACTTTTTAAAAGAGTTTGCAGAAACTAATAATGTAAACATTTCAAAGAGGTAATATCTTTTATCTGGCCATAGTAAGGAACACAAGGCAGGAAGGAAGGAATACAAGGAAGAACTGAGACATCACCTTTATTTCTGTAGTACTGATTCAATTTACCTGTAAGCTTCCTGTATAGCAATGTCTACCCCAACAAAAGTGAATCTCATATGAATGTAAGGAATTTACCTCATATTTCTTCAGGAAACTAATAAACAGGAATACTTTCAGGCATTTCATGACTCTAACAGAGAAGAAACATATTTCTAGAGTGTTTGGGTCAATCAGTAGCTGTTTGTCCAATTGTATCACTGGCTAAATTTCACATTAAGTAAGTGTCCTCGAGAAGGACATAAGTAGTTTCCAAAGATCATAAATGAATCTCATTTGTGATGAAGTTAGTCAAGTTAAAAATTAATTCTTGACACTTGAAACACTTAATCTGCATAGTTAATATCATGGCTTAGGATTTCATTCCTCCTGATATTTTTAATACAATAGGATCATTTGGGGCTATTGGTTATGAATAAGAGAAGCAATTCAATTAGAGACCAAGTGATTAGTCACTTTCTTCTTTTTACGCAGGGATACCTAGAGATGTCATATGGTTTTGAAAGAAACACATTGAATTATTACTGAAATACTTAGGAGCTTTGACTTAGGCTGCGTACAAACTTATTATAAAAGCAATGCCAAAAAAGAATAATTTCTGAGAGCAAGCTGAATATGACTCCAGATTTTCTACTAATATTCTGAGCATAAACTTGAGGTGATAGTTTAATAATTATAATATCACATTTTCCTCTATATAACATTGAAATGATATTTATTGAAATATAGCTATGGGAATATAATAGAGACATTAGGTACAGTGGATTAAATATTGTATATGGCTGCTAATCATAAATTTTAAGCAGTAAGAAAGAACCTAAGTGGTTTCTTAGAGGAAACAGAAGATAGAAGATTATGGAAGCATAGGGGAAGAGGTGTAGAATCCACAAATACAGAGATCCACAGCCAGACATTACATTGAGAGTGAGAGACCTTGGGATGTTCAGCCTTAAATTGCATCTCTTCATCAAATTTCTCTTTTCAGAGCTCAGGGAATGCCTGACAGGGAGGCAGAGAGTGTATAAGAGACATAGGACATCAGAAGAACAAGGTCCTCTAAATCAAGATGATCAAAGCACATATGAATGCATAAAGACTTATGTGGCATTCACAAGGCCTGCATGGATCTTGACCAACATTTCTGTTTAGATAATATGGCTTCTACTTTAGTGTTTTTATGGAATCCCTTACTGCGAATTAGAAAATCTCTATTTCTCTTGTCTTCTCTTCTGTTCTTTTCCTTCTGTTGGCTTATTGTGTCCAATAATTATGTGTCAGTTTTTGTTTTATCTTATTATATTTTACATTGTCATACCTTACTATTATCCATTAGAAAACTGATTTCTTTCTTTTTTCTATTTTTGTAATTTAGGTCTCTATCAGAACTATTTCCTTATGTTTCCTCTTTCATGACTTCTGCCTGTTGATCAAGGTTCTCCTGTATTTCTTTAAGTGATTTTTGCATTTCCTCCTTATTGGCTTTTGTATTCTCCTGAATTTCTTTCAATGATTTTGTGTTTCCCTTGTAAGGGCTTCTAATTTTTGATCCATTTTCTCCTGAATTTTTTTAAGTATGTCCTTCATCTGTTCCTGTACTAGCTTCATGACCAGTGATTTTAAATCCAAATCTTGTTTTTCTGGTGTGTTGGGGCATCCATGACTTGCTAATGTTGGAGAATTGAGTTCAGACACTGCCATAATGCCTTGGTTTCTGTTAGTAATGTTCCTATGTTTGCCTTTAGCCATCTTGTTCTCCCAGGAGTTAGATGGTCTTATTGTCACTGGCTGGTTCTTCAACCTACTGTGGATCTTTAAGATTATCTCTGTACCACTGGATGACTGGGTTTCTTCTGGCACAGATTACTGATATGCTGCCTTCCTCTTTTGTGCCTTTGGAGCCCTTCTCAGTCTTGCCTCAAGCAATGCTATACTTAGGTTGTCAAGGTCAACCAGGTATTCTCTGACTGCTCTATTATGGAGGGAAGAAGTTGGGGTGGGGGTCTCTCCCTCTGTTGATTCTCACATAGAACACAGGTCCTGCGATGGACTGGCTTGCAGATGAACCACCTAGGTGCTCAGTTCCTGAGTGCAGGCAGAACCCTGGCGGTTTGCACCACCAGAAATCTAAAGCTCAGGGTGATACAGTTCCTAGTGATCCTTTTGTGTCCCTGCAGACAGCAAATATTGAACTATTTCCTTATGAAGCCTTCTACAATCACACTAATTAAAGTAACACTTCAAATTTGCTCTTCTGACTTCCTGGCATCATGTACATATTAAATAGTATTATATATATATATATAAAGTGGGAGGGGGTTTGGGGAACAGGGGGCAGGAAGAAAGCTTGTGGTTTTGTTTTCTAATGAAACACAGAATGGGGATCTTAATGGGAGGAGAGGTGGGGAGAAACTGGGAGAAGCAGAGGCAGAGGAAACTGTCTTGAAAAGATAGTATGTGAGGAAAAATCTATTTTCAATAAAAGATAATCCTTAAAATATTAGTATGCATTTAGGAAAAAGAAGAGCAGTAAATGAGCAATTATTTTAGTACCAAAAAATAAGGGAATAATAAAACATATTTCTAGGTAAATCAGGAGTAAGTATATTCTAAACTTAAAAATTAGTCTCAGAATGAAATAGAATCTGGTATTGCTTTGACGAATTAAAACAAATAAAAAAGATAATTGAAAATCTAGTGAGATTGTGAATTAAAGAGAGAAGATAAAGAACCTTGCTCTGCTTAGTATTCATCTCCCTCAATTAAGCTGCTATGTCAGCTTCTTGTAGCTTGGGAGAAGACTTTAGGAATTTGAACAAAATCGGTGAGATGAGTGAGAGGAATTCAACATGAAATGAGGAAAATGGTTCAGATGCTGCTATATTGTCTAGATTTCTGTTATTAACGTTCCTGCCTTTGCCCTTTGCCATCTTGTTCTCTGGAGTTAGTTGGTCTTGTCTCTGGCTGGTTTTTGAGCCTCCTGAGGGGGTCTGGGGCTATTTCTGCAACACTAGATGGCTGGGTTTCCCCTGTAGCAGATTGCTGATGTGCTGTCCTCCTCTTGGGTGCCCTTGGAGCCCTAGTGTGCTTTGCCCCAGATTGTGTCTGTGAACCAGATGGTGCCCATTTGAACCAAGATGGAGGAAAGTCTCTCATGACTGGCGGGAGGCAGAGTTCTGAATTGGCTTCTGCGCAGTGAAAGGAACCATAAATCCACCACTGCTTGCAGCCCGACTGGCCAGTGACGGCCAGTGGTCATGGGCACAGGGCCTGCCTGTACCATGTCACCTTGGTTCCAGTGCAGATGGCCCTATCAGCTGGACCAGTCACTGCTGCTTCTGCCGCCACCGCTGCCCCCACCACTGCCTACCGATACTCCAAGTAGGCTTTATCCCAGGGATGCAGGGTTGGTTCAATTTATGGAAATCCATCAATGCAATCCACTACATAAAAAAACTCAAAGAAAAAAACCACATGGTCATTTCATTGGATGCTGAAAAAGCATTTGACAAAATTCAGCATCCTTTCATGCTTAGAGTCTTGGAAAGAACAGGAATTCAAGGCCCATATCTAACATAGTAAAATCAAAATACAGCAAACCGGTAGCCAACATCAAACTAAATGGCGAGAAAGTTGAAGCAATCCCACTAAAATCAGGGACTAGACAGGGCTGCCCGCTTTCTCCTTATCTTTTCAATATTGTACTTGAGGTACTAACTCGGGCAATTAGACAACATAAGGAGGTCAAAGGGATACAAATTGGAAAGGAAAAAGTCAAACTATCATTATTGGCAGATGATATGTCTACCTAAGTGAGCCAAAAAACTGCACTAGAGAACTCCTACAGCTGATAAACAACTTCAGCAAAGTGGCAGGTTATAAAATCAACTCAAGCAAATCAGTAGCCTTCCTATACTCAAAGGATAAGCAGGCTGAGAAAGAAATTAGGGAAATGACCCCCTTCACAATAGCCACAAACAGTATAAAGTACCTTGGAGTGACTCTTACCAAACATGTGAAAGACCTGCATGACAAGAACTTCAAGACTATGAAGAAGGAAATGGAAGAAGACCTCAAAAAATAGGAAAACCTCCCATGCTCATGGATCGGCAGGATTAATATAGTTAAAATGGCCATTTTGCCAAAAGCAATATACAGATTCAATGCAATACCCATCAAAATCCCAACTCAATTCTTCACAGAGTTAGAAAGAATTTATCTGGAATAACAAAAAACCCAGGATAGCTAAAACTATTCTCAACAATAAAAGAAATTCTGGGGGTATCAGTATCCCTGACCTCAAGCAATACTACAGAGCAATAGTACTAAAAACTGCATGGTATTGGTACAGTGACAGGCAGGAGGATCAATGGAACAGGATTGAAGATCCAGAAATGAACCCACACATCTATGGCCACTTGATCCTTGACAAAGGGGCTGAAAACATCTAATGGAAAAAAGATAGCCTTTTCAACAAATGGTGCTGGTTCAACTAGAGGTCAGCATGCAGAAGAATGGGAATTGATCCATCTTTTTCTCCTTGTACTAAGCTCAAATCCAAATGGATCAAGGACCTCCATATAAAGCCAGACACTTTGAAGCTAATAGAAAATAAACTGGGGAAGAACCTTGAGGACGTCGGTACAGGGGGAAAGTTTCTGAACAGATCACCAATAGTGTATGCTCTAAGATCAAGAATTGACAAATGGGACCTCATAAAATTACAAAGTTTCTGTAAGGCAAAGGACACCATCAAAAGGACAAATCGGCAACCAACAAATTGGGAAAAGATCTTCACCAACCCTATATCAGATAAAAGGCTAATATCCAATATATATAAAGAACACAAGAAGTTAGACTCCAGGAAACAAAATAACCCTATTAAAAATGGAGTACACAGTTAAACAAGGAATTTTCACCTGAAGAAGTTCAGATGGCAGAGAAGCATCTTAAAAAATGCTCAACTTCATTAGTCATTAGGAAAATGTAAATCAAAACAACCCTGAGATTTCACCTTACACCAGTCAGAATGGCTAAGATTAAAAATTCAGGAGACAGCAGATGTTGGTGAGGATGTGGAGAAAGAGGAACACTCCTCCACCTGCTGGTGGGGTTGCAAATTGGTACAACCACTCTGGAAATCAGTCTGGCGGTTCCTCCGAAAACTGAACACCTCATTTCCAGAAGATCCTGCTATACCACTCCTGGGCATATACCCAGAGGATTCCCCAGCCTGTAATAAGGATACATGTTCCACTATGTTTATAGCAGCCCTATTTATAATTGCCAGAAGTTGCAAAGAACCCAGATATCCCTCAACAGAAGAGTGGATGCAAAAAATGTGGTATATATACACAATGGAGTACTATTCATCCATTAGAAACAATGAATTCATGAAATTCTTAGGCAAATGGATGGAGCTGGAGAACATCATACTACGTGAGGAAACTCAGACTCAAAAGATGAATCATGGTATGTACTCACTAATAAGTGGATGTTAACCTTGAAAACTGGATTACCCAAAACATAATCCACACATCAAATGAGGTACAAGAAGAATGGAGGAGTGGCCCCTTGTCCTGGAAAGACTCAGTGAAGCAGTATAGGGCAAAATCGGAACAGGGAAATGGGAAGGATTGGGTGGGAAAACAGGGGGAGGGAAGGGGGCTGATGGCACTTTCGGAGAGTGGAGGTCTAGAAAACAGGAAATCCTTTGAAATGTAAATAAAAATATATTGAATAACAAAAAGAAATAAGGAAATTGATGAAGTATTTTTAAAATCAAGAAATATTTGGCTGAAATAAAATTATTTGAATGCAGTGTGGATGCAGTCAGACTTCCAGATGAATTAATGGCTTTTGACACTCATTATTTTGTAGTGGTTTTCACATATGCACAGTGTTTCATTCAGCTTGTACATGAATAAAGCTTGAGTAAAACTCCTTTTGTCATAGTAGTTTAAAATCCCAATAAAATGATAAAGAAAAATTCAACATAAAAACATAAAGAAGAAATAAGAGAATACTTTTAAGAATAAACTTTAAAAGTTGAAGTAAAAATATTATTTATAATATTTATTCTACATTGTTAGTTTATAATGAATGCACTTCTTAGGAAAGATATACATAATAGCTGAGAATCAAAAATTAAAAATAAAATGAAATTTCTAGTTTGTTATAACACTTATCTTTAAAACTGAATAATTAAAAAGTTCCCAGCATTCTGGAGGCAGAAGCAGAAGTCTTTGTGACATCGAGGCTAGCCTAGTCTTCAGAGTTCCTGAACAGCTAGTGCTAGAGAGCAAAAACAAACCAAACTAAAACAAAGAAAAATAATTGATTTTATTTTTAATTATCTCCATGTATGCCTATTTGTTTTGGGGAATGTGAAAGCAGGTTTGAGAATTCATTGAAGCTCAGAGTTGTGAAATAAATGATATTTGTGCTAGGGAAAGAAATAGGGTTTTCTGGAAGATAAGGATGGTGACATTATCTACTGAACAATTTCTCTTCCCCAATATAGATACCAAAATTTTTAATTCCAGTGTATCTATATATGTTAGGTTAACTCCATATTAGTGTTGTTTCCATATTGAAGCATCTTTAGTGCTATTTATCTCTCTATTTCTTATATACATTCCTAGATCTGAGTTATCTAATTTGCAATGATTGTTTTCATCTCCATCCTGAAAATTTCATATATTTTCTTTAAGACTAGGTACATATGGGAAAAATCTATCAAGAAAAAAATTACCATCCTGATATCATTCACTAAAAGAAAAGAAACAGCCAAGTTTACTAGACAAATATTAATATATAAGCTACAAATTAACCCAAACACAGCAATAGGTTACTTCAATATCTCATTTCCACAAATAAATTATTCATTTAAAAACTGAGTAGAGAAACAATAAAAGTTAATGACAAAAGATATCAAATCAACTTAACAGAAATTTACAGAATGTTCCTTCCAATGAATATACGGTTTCAGCAATCTTGCAGGACATACAAAAAATGAATCATATTCTAGGACACATACCTCATCCAAGAAATTTAACTTACCTTAAAGGCTTTTCTGAAATCACATATATGGTTAGTCATTGAGGACTTCTAAAAATTAGGGTCGTGGTTTTGATAAGCTTAGTTCTTATTATATCTAACACAGGGAAATTTCCTCATATATGCATTTGAATTTCTGCTAGTCTTATATGTAGGGGAATAGTATTGAAAATGTCCTAGAAGCCCTCTTTAAGTTTCATCTATTTCCTTCTTGAGTATTACTACTAATGGCTCCTCTTCCTTAATGTCATGCCTATAAGTTACTTCTCAATTATTCTTTTATCAACCCCAATGTGTTAAAATTGATTTCTCTTTGATGTTACACATTTTATAGTAGTTATTCTTGATTATGGATACTTTTAAATTACTTTGCAATAAGTTTGGATATTTGATCTACTTGCTCTGTGAAGGAGAGTCTGCAATGAGATAAACATTATTAGTTGTCTTAGATCAGAAGTCTGTACTATGAGCCATGATCGTTAAATTTATGTTTCGTTCAGCTGGTTTACCATCCACCAATATGATTTATGGTGGATAGAAATTAATTGTATTTTGGACATTTAAATATTTATGATCCCTTCAAAGATTATCTTAAAAGACTAGAAGCTGGTCAAGGTGACATTAAACTTTAGTTATTGTACTGGAAGGAAAGATATAAACAAATATCTCGGTGCAGCAGTGGCTGGTCCAGCTGAAGGGCCATCAGCAGTGGAACCAAGGCGACACAGAGTCCAGTTAGGCCCTGCGCCCACTGACCTTCGCTGACCAGCCGGGCTGCAAGCAGCTGCGGTTTTGTGGCGCCTTTCGCTGCACAGAAGCCACTTCAGAACTCGGCCTCCCACCAGTCAGGAGAGGCTCACCTCCATCTTGGTTTCAGCTCCAGAGAGCTCAGACAGACTGAGATCAGCCTGGGCGGTGTCACCACATCTCCAGGTCCTGCAAGAGGCTAGAGGGGTTTCCAGGCGGCCAGCTGGGAGAAGTCGGTGTGCTCCAGTGAATCCAGCAGACCCCAGCAGGAGCCTTCCGGTGCCTGCTTCGGGATCTGAACAGCCTGGGCATCAGCACTCTGTCTACAGGCGGTGCAGGAGGTAAGCTGTGCACCAGAGGCCAACTGGGAAGGGGCAGCTTGCACTGGTGAGTCCAGCACTGACAAGACAAACTAACACAAGTGAGAACTAGATGGCAAAAGGCAAATGCAGGAACGTTACTAACAGAAATCAAGGCAATATGGCAACATCTGAACCCAACTCTCCTCTACCAACATGTCCTGGATACCCCATCACACCAGTAAAACAAGATTTGGATCTAAAGTCACTGGTCATGATGCTGGTACAGGAACACATGAAGGACATACTTAAAGAAATTCAGGAGAAAATGGATCAAAAGTTAGAAGCCCTTGCAAGGGAAACACAAAAATCACTGAAAGAAATCCAGGAGAATACAAAAGCCAACAATGAGGAAACACAAAAAACACTTGAAGAAATACAGGAGAACTTTGGTCAACAGGCTGAGGTCATGAAAGAGGAAACACACATATCTCTTAAAGAATTACAGGAAAGCACAAACAAGCAAGTGAAGGAGCTAAGCAAAACCATCCAGGATCTAAAATCAGAAGTAGAAACAACTAAGAAAACTCAAAGGGAGACAACTTTGGAGATAGAAAACCTTGGGAAGAAATCAGGGGACAGAGATGCAAATATCAACAACAGAATACAAGAGATAGAAGAAAGAATCTCAGATGCTGAAGATTCCATAGAAACCATGGACTCAACAGTTAAAGAAAATGCAAAATGCAAAAAGCTTGTAACCCAAAATATCCAGGAAATCCAGGACACAATGAGAAGACCAAACCTAAGGATTATAGGCATAGATGAGAGCGAGGATTTACAACTTAAAGGGCCAGCAAATATCTTCAATAAAATTATGGAAGAAAACTTCCCTAACCTAAAGAGAGAGATGCCCATGAATATACAAGAAGCCTACAGAACTCCAAACAGACTGGACCAGAACAGAAATACTTCCCATCACATAATAATCAAAACACCAAATGTTCTAAACAAAGAAAGAATATTAAAGGCAATAAGAGAAAAAGGCCAAGTAACATATAAAGGAAGACCTATCAGAATCACAGCAGACTTTTCACCTGAGACTATGAAGGCTAGAAGGTCCTGGGCAGATCTCATGCAGACTCTAAGAGAACACAAATGCCAACCAAAACTACTATATCCAGCAAAACTCTCAAATCACCTTAGATGGAAAAACTAAGATATTTCATGACAAAACCAAGTTTACCCAATATCTATCCACAAACCCAGCCCTACAAAGGATAATGGGAGGAAAGCACCAATACAAGGAGGGAAACTTCACCCTGGAAAAAGCAAGATAGTAACCTTACATCAAACCCAAAAGAAGTTAAGCAATCAAATTTAAAAAATAACGTCAAAAATGATAGGAAGTAACAATCACTATTCCTTAATATCTCTTAACATCAATGGACTTAATGCCCCAATAAAAAGACACAGACTAACTGACTGGATACGTAAACAGGACCCTACATTTTGCTGCTTACAGGAAACACACCTCAGGGTCAAAGACAAACACTACCTTAGAGTAAAAGGCTGGAAGACAATTTTACAAGCAAATGGTTTCAGGAAATAAGCTGGAGTAGCCATTTTAATATCAGATAAAATTGACTTTCAACCCAAAGTCATCAAAAGAGACTCTGAGGGACACTTCTTGCTGGTCAAAGGAAAAATACAACAAGAAGAACTCTCAATCCTGAACATCTATGCTCCAAATGCAAGGGCACCCTCTTTTGTAAATGAAACTTTATTAAAACTCAAAGCACACATTGCACCTAACACAATAATTGTGGGTGACTTCAACACTGCATTTTCCTCAATGGCCCGATCAGGAAAACAGAAATTAAACAGGGACACAATGAAAGTAATTGAAGCTTTGGACCAATTAGATTTAACAGATATATATAGAACATTCTATCCTAAAACAAAAGAATATACGTTTTTCTCAGCACCTCATGGCACCTTCTCCAAAATCAACCATATAATTGGTCACAAGACAGACCTCAAAAAATATAAGAAGATCGAACTAATCCCATGCCTCCTATCAGATCACTATGGAGTAAAAGAGGTCTTCAATAGCAACAAAAACAACAGAAAACCCACATACACGTGAAAACTGAACAATATTCTACTCAATGATACCTTGGTCAAGGAAGAAATAAAGAAAGACATTAAAGATTTTTTAGAACACAATGAAAATGAAAACACAACATAACCGAATCTATGGGACACAATGAAAGCAGTGCTAAGAGGAAAACTCATAGCCCTGAGTGCCTCCAAAAAGAAAATGGAGAGAGCATACATTACCAGCTTAATGACACACCTGAAAGCCCTGGAACAAAAAGAAGCTATTTCACCCAGGAGGAGTAGAAGGCAGGAAATCCTCAAACTCAGGGCCGAAATCAATCAAGTAGAAACAAAGAGAACCATACGATAAATCAACAAAACCAGGAGATGGTTCTTTGAGAAAATCAACAAGATAGATAAACCCTTAGCCAGACTGACCAAAGGTCACAGAGAAAGTATCCAAATTAACAAACTTAGAAATGAAAAGGGAGATATAACAACAGAAACTGAGGAAATCCAAAAAATCATCAGATCCTACTACAAGAGCCTGTACTCAACACAACTGGAGAATGTGGAGGAAATGGACAATTTCCTTGACAGATACCAAATACCAAAATTAAATCAGGACCAACTAGACCATCTAAACAGTCCCATAATGCCTAAAGAAATAGAAGGAGTCATAGAAAGTCTTCCAACCAAAAAAAGCACAGGACCAGATGGTTTCAGTGCAGAATTCTATCAGACCTTCAAAGAAGAGTTAATACCAATACTTTTCAAACTATTCCACAAAATAGAAACAGAAGGAAAACTACCCAATTCCTTCTACGAAGCCACAATTATGCTGATACCAAAGCCACACAAAGATCCAACAAAGTAAGAGAACTTCAGACCAATTTCCCTTATGAACATCGATGCAAAAATACTCAATAAAGTTCTTGCCAACCGAATCCAAGAACACATCAAAACTATCATCCACCATGATCAAGTAGGCTTTATCCTGGGAATGCAGGGTGGTTCAATATAATGAAATCCATCAATGCAATCCACTACATAAACAAACTAAGAGAACAAAACCACATGGTCATTTCATTGGATGCTGAAAAAGCATTTGACAAAATTCAGCATCCTTTCATGCTTGAAGTCTTGGAGAGAACAGGAATTCAAGGCCCATACCTAAACATAGTAAAAGCAATATACAGCAAACCGGTAGCCAGCATCAAACTAAATGGAGAGAAACTTGAAGCAATCCCACTGAAATCAGGGACCAGACAAGGCTGCCCCCTTTCTCCTTATCTTTTCAATATTGTACTTGAGGTACTAGCTCGGGCAATCCGAAAACATAAGGAGGTCAAAGGGATACAAATTGAAAAGGAAGAAGTCAAACTATCATTATTTGCAGACGACATGATAGTCTACCTAAGTGACCCAAAAAAACTCCACTAGAGAGCTCCTACAGCTGATAAACAACTTCAGCAAAGTGGCTGGTTATAAAATCAACACAAGCAAATCAGTGGCCTTCCTATACTCAAAGGATAAGCAGGCTGAGAAAGAAATTAGGGGAATGAACCCCTTCACAATAGCCACAAACAGTATAAAGTATCTTGGGGTGACCCTTAACAAACATGTGAAAGATCTGTATGACAAGAACTTCAAGACTCTGAAGAAGGAAATGGAAGAAGACCTCAAAAAATGGGAAAACCTCCCATGCTCATGGATCTGTAGAATCAATATAGTTAAAATGGCCATTTTGCCAAAAGCAATATACAGATTCAATGCAAGACCCATCAAAATCCCAACTCAATTCTTCACAGAGTTAGAAAGAGCTATTATCAAATTCATCTGGAACAACAAAAATCCCAGGATAGCTAAAACTATTCTCAGCAACAGAAGAAAATCTGGGGGAATCAGTATCCCTGACCTCAAGCAATACTATAGAGCAAAAGTGTTAAAAACTGCATTGTATTGGTACAGTGACAGGCAGGAGGATCAATGGAACAGGATTGAAGATCCAGAAATGAACTCACACACCTATGGCCACTTGATCCTGGACAAAGAGGCTGAAAACATCCAATGGAAAAAAGATAGCCTTTTCAACAAATGGTACTGGTTCAACTGGAGGTCAGCATGCAGAAGAATGCGAATTGATCCATCCTTGTCTCCTTGTACTAAGCTCAAATCCAAATGGATCAAGGACCTCCACATAAAGCCAGACACTCTGAAGCTAATAGAAAAGAAACTGGGGAAGACCCTTGAGGACATCGATACAGGGAGAAAGTTTCTGAACAGAACACCAATAGCGTATGCTCTAAGAGCAAGAATTGACAAATGGGACCTCATAAAATTACAAAGTTTCTGTAAGGCAAAGGACACCATCAAAAGGACAAATCGGCAATCAACTAATTGGGAAAAGATCTTCACCAATCCTACATCAGATAGAGGGCTAATATCCAATATATATAAAGAACTCAAGAAGTTAGACTCCAGAAAACCGAACAACCCTATTAAAAATGGGGTACAGAGTTAAACAGGGAATTCTCACTTGAAGAACTTCGGATGGCGGAGAAGCATCTTAAAAAATGCTCAACTTCATTAGTCATTAGGGAAATGCAAATCAAAACAACCCTGAGATTTCATCTTACACCAGTCAGAATGGCTAAGATTAAAAATTCAGGAGACAGCATGTGTTGGAGAGGGTGTGGAGAAAAAGGAACACTCCTCCACTGCTGGTGGGGTTGCAAATTGGTACAACCACTCTGGAAATCAGTCTGGCGGTTCCTCCGAAAACTGGGCACCTTATTTCCAGAAGATCCTGCTATACCACTCCTGGGCATATACCCAGAGGATTCCCCACCATGTAATAATGATCCATGCTCTACTATGTTCATAGCAGCCCTATTTATAATTGCCAGATGCTTGAAAGAACCCAGGTATCCCTCAACAGAAGAGTGGATGCAAAAAATGTGGTATATCTACACAATGGAGTACTATTCAGCCATTAGAAACAATGAATTCATGAAATTCTTAGGCAAATGGATGGAGCTAGAGAACATCATACTAAGTGAGGTAACCCAGACTCAAAAGGTGAATCATGGTATGCACTCACTAATAAGTGGATATTAACCTAGAAAACTGGAATACCCAAAACATAATCCACATATCAAATGAGGTACAAGAAGAACGGAGGAGTGGCCCCTGGTTCTGGAAATACTCAGTGAAGCAGTACTCGGCAAAACCAGAACGGGGAAGTGGGAAGGGGTGGGTGGGAGGGGAAGAGAGGGGGGCTTACGGGACTTTCGGGGATTGGGGGGCTAGAAAAGGGGAAATCATTTGAAATGTAAATAAATTATATCGAATAAAAAAGAAAACAAACAAACAAACAACAAAAAAAACCAAATATCTCTGAATTTAGGACAGCCTGGTCTAAAGAGCAAAGAGCAAGTCCCTGGCCAGCCTTGAATACATAGTAAGAAACTGTCTGAAAACACACAGACACACTAGAAATGTTACATCAAAAAAATTAAAAAACCCTTAATTCTTATGCTAGGGATACACATAACTAGGACTTATTTAAGGAAGGAAAATCTTTTAGAAATGATCATTGTCATTTTTTTATTATTCATAACTATGACTAAACTTTTTCTGGCTTAGTACAGCTCTGAAATATATTTTAGATCATGGGGTTTTGTACTTCAACAATATAATGTCTTAACATCATTAGAGTGCTGGAGAGAAAAAAGATAACACCAATTATAAAAGGAAACAAATCAGCATTGACACACACCTGAACAGATAGCCACAGAAAAATCATTATAATAGTTTGTCTAGTGACATTATTTCCCTCCTGTAGTTTGGTGATTGTATCTTCCTAGTTATTCAAGTTAAGAACTTTAAAATTGTTTTATATTTCTTTACAATATCTTCTGACTTAATTTTGTACAAATTTTGCTTTTAAAACTTACCATATTCAATAAGTATGATAATTTACATTTATTTATATTTATTTATTTAATATTATTAATGTGTAAGAGTGGAACAGCATGCATCAAAAGATAGCTAAATAGAAGCTGGATCACATAAGGGGTAGATTCAAGAAACTGAGTCATGAGGTTCTTCCTGATGTACAAGAAATAGACAAGAGTATAGTTACTCTAGCAACTGATGAATATTGTCCAAACCACTACATATTTAGAAAAAGAGACACAACATAGAATAAAGTAATTTTGTGATTCAGTAAACATTTGATTGGTAACTATTCCCTTTTTATGTAAAAAATTCCATATCAATGCTATGAGTAGTTATGATTCTTCCAAATAATGCAAATGAATTTCTATTTTACTAAGTTGCTTATACTTAATATTAGCTTGACACAAGCTAGACTTAAATGGGAGGGACAACTCTAAATTGAGAAAAACACCATCATAAGATTTGTCTGTAGGCAATTTTGTAGTGCATTTTTTGATTGGTGTTTAAAGTGAGTGGGCCCATCTCACGGGACTGGCAGTGGCACTTCTGTGAAGATAGTCCTGATTTATATAAGAAAACATGCAAGTAATCATTGAGGAGCAAGTCAGTATGTAACATTTCTTTATAGCTTCTATATCAGTTCCTACCTCCAGTTTCCTGATCTGAGATGTACATCACATTAATTAGATGATGGATTATAAGAAATAAGCAGAAATAAACTCTTCTATCCCCAAGATGCTTCAGTCATGATATTTTATCACAACAGAAACATTAAGTAACAGGAATTGGTATTGGGTTTTGGAATATTTCTGTCACAGATTTGAACAAGTATTATTGTGGCATTTGAATTTTAGGTTGGAAAAGCCATTGAATTATCAAAATTCAGTGGGGTCTTTTGTGAGAGCTTGGAAGATAAGAATATTGAGGGAGAACGGGGTTCAGTGTCAGGTGTGGAAAAGGACAGGAGAGATGACTATGAAAATTGATGGAATTCTGCAGTGGGCAGTGGTAGGGAGGCATAGGGGATTTCAAGGACATGAAAGAGGCCTTAGATAAGAGAGGTGCCCAAGAATCAATAGGAATAAAATTAGCTTTTACTCACAGCATTGGGGATATGGAACCTGATGAGGGTAACTCCTGTATCCAGCTGGCAACCCTGGTAGAACAATAGAGACAACAACCCACCTACAATACTTTCAACCCAAAATGTATTCTGTCTACAAGAAATGCAAGTACGGGATGTGGAGCAGAGACCGAGGGGTTGGCCAACCAGTAACAGGCCCAACTTCAGACATGGCACATGAGCAATTACTAATCTCTAACACTAATAATGATACAGTTATGCTTGCAGATAGGAGTCTAACGTGGAATTCCTCTGAGAGGCTCCACCCAGCAGCTGACTCAGATGCAGACACCCACAGCTAGAAAATGGTTAGAGTTTAGTGACTCTTATGGAAGAGTAGGAGGTAGTATTACAGGGTCAAAGGGGATAGGAACTTTACAGGAAGACCAACAGAGTTAACTGACCAGGACTCTTGGAACTCTCAGGGTCTAACCCACCAACAAAAGTACATACAATGGCTAGACCTAGGCCTCCCCACTCATATGTAACAGATGTACTATTTGGCCTTCATGTGGCTCCTGAACAAATGGAATGGGGGCTATCCCAAAAGTTGTTGCCTGTATGTGGGATATGTTCTAGTATCTGGGATGACCTCAGAGGGAGAAGAAACACCTAGCCTCTCACAGATTGAAGTGCAGAGGAAGAGAGAGATTCCCAGTGGAATCCCCACCCACTCAGGGGAAATGAAGAAGGGAATAGGGTATGGAGAAAGGATTATGGGAGTTTGTGACTGTGAGAGGGACACTGAGTTGGATATAATGTGAATAAGTAAAATTAATTAATTCTTTAAAAATGAATGTTGTAAATAAGCAGAAAATTTAAGCCCAAATTTTGAAATTAAAGAGGGAAATTTAAGTACACCACTAAGGTTATACAGGAAATGCTGGTTCTGCCACCTAACTCCATTTCCACATCTCTTCTAGGGTCAAGAACCAATGCTATTAACCATTTAACCAACATAGTGCAATCAATTTGCTGTATAATCATACATACAGTTTTAATGCACTTTTCTTTTTTGAAGTGATTGTGCACTCCTCATAAATCAAAGAATGACTAGCAAAAATAGCAACACCAGACATGAGAATAGCTCTTTTGGGTTGTTGGCTGGGGCTAAGAGACTCACAAAATATGCCATCAACTGTTGTTAACCATGGTTACCCCGACTCCATAGCATTAGAAATTGTGTCCTTATTGCTGAAGAGATCACACATTTCAGATACAGGTTTCTGTATCTGAAGATTTCTTAGCTGCAACTTATCTAATGACACCCATCCCTGAAGACTAGCTTTCATGGTAGTAGAATGTACTATACTAGTTTCTAAAGGAGGGAGAATACAGAAATTCCTACCCAGCTATAATGCCTATTAACCACATCAAAGATTAGTATGGCAAAATAAATCTATGGGTGTACTAAGGGCATATATATATATATATATATATATATATATATATATATATATAAAATCTATATATATTAGCTGGAATCAATATCTCACTAACTGGTCTTAAAACCCACCCATCAAAAGGGATTTCATGTCTAGTACTGGAAAACAAACTTAATATAAAAATGCTCATATATCTTGATATATACTTTACTCATTATCTTCAGCTGAAAAACTGTCCCTATTCAAGTATGAAAGGTAATATTGTTTCCAAAGTCTGAACTCACTTTATTTTGTTAGATACATTAATTCATAGATGATCTTTCATAGATATTCTGAATGTTGAATTTTCTCACATTCTAGATTCTAGACAAATGTTCATTCTCACTTCAACTTTTACATAGTGTTGATCACGCTTGATACAGTGTTGCCATTTTTTGCTCTTAAATGAAATTAATAAAATACTCATAGGGGTTGGAGAAAATTAGATGAAAAATTGATGTACAAACATATTTTATCTTTTTTGAAAAGCATGTTATTTTATTGAAAATGGAAGTAAAACATTTTATGATAAAATTGAAGATTTACATGGAAAATATTTCTGACAAAATAGAGGAGATATATAGAAAAACACTTTAAAACCGACAATTTTCATGGAAAAGTAAAGAGTAAAATGGTAGACATAAAAACATTGCTAAATTAATTGAAAAAGAGAGTAGAAACATTTTATGGTAGAAACGAAGATTTATGTGGAAAATATTTCTGATAAAATTGTAGAAAAATGTAGAAAAGCATGTTCAAATTGGAGATTATCATGGAGAATTTTATATAGATATAATAATGGTAGGCATAAAAGTATTTCTAAGTTGATTGAAAGTGGAATTATGAACATGTTCTGATAAAGTTGAAAATTTACATGGAAATATTTCTGACAAAATTGAAGAAATATATAGAAAAACATGTTACAATTGAAGATTATCATGGAAAATTATACAGTAAAATGGTAGGTATAATAATAATTCTAAGTTCATTGAAAGTGGAATTATAAATATTTTCAAGTCTAATTGAAGATTTACATGGAAAATATTTCTGATAAAATTCAAGAACATGTTAAAATTGACTATTTCAAGGAAAATTATACAGATAAAATGGTAGACATAAAAAAGTTGAAAATACTTTGTGATATGATTAGAGATTACATGGAAAATATTTCTGATAAAATAAAAGAATTATATAGAAAAACATGTTAAAATTGAAGATTATCATGAATAATAATACAGATACAATTATAGACATAAAAAATACTTGATTAATTGACAGGAATTACAAACATTTTCTGATAAAATTGAAAGTTTACATGAAAAATATTTCTGTTAGACTATGTCTTTTATTGGGGAATTGAACCCATTGATATTAAGAGAGATTAAGGAATAGTGATGCTTCCTGTTATTTTTAATGTTATTTTTATGTTGGTGTGGTTACCTTCTTTCAGGTTTGTTGGAAGAAAATTACTTTCTTACTTTTTCTAGGGTGTAGTTTTCCTCTTTGTGTTGGTGTTTTTCACCTATTATCCTTTGTAAGACTGGATTTGTGGGAAGATATTGTGTAAATTTGGTTTTATAATGGCATTTCTTCATCTGTGGTGACTGAGAGTTTTGCTTGGTATAGTAGTCTGGGATGGCATTTGTGCTTTCCTAGGGTCTGTATGAGATCTGCCCAGAATCTTTTAGCTTTCATCTTCTCTGGTGAGAATTCTGGGGTAATTCTGATAGGTCTACCTTTATAACTTACTTGCCACTTTTCCCTTACTATTTTAATATTCTTTCTTTGTTTAGTGCATTTGGCATTTGGGTTATTATGTGTCAGGAGTACTTTCTTTCTTCAGAGTCTTATAGTTCTTGTCATAGAGATCTTTCACTTGTTTGGTTAGATTCATAACAGATATGTAATGTTATTTGTGACTATTGTAAAGGGTGTCATTTCCCTAATTTCTTTCTCAGCCTGTTTATCCTTTGAGTATAGGAAGGCTAGTGTTTTGTTTTTTTTTTTTTTTTTCAATTTAATTTCATAACCAGCCACTTTGCTGAAGTTTTTTTTTTTTTTTTTTTTTTTTATCATGTTTATAAGTTCTCTGGTGGAATTTTGGGGGGGGTGCACTGAAGTATACTATCATATCATCTGCAAATAGTGATACTTTGACTTCTTCCTTCCCAATTTGAATCCCTTTGACCTGCTTTTGCTGTCTTTCTCTGGCTAGGATTTTAAGTACTATATTGAAAAGATAGGGAGACAGTGGGTAGTCTGTCTGGTCGCAGATTTTAGTGGGATTTCTCCAAGTTTCTTTCCATTTAGTTTGATGTTGACTACAAGTATGAAGTATATTGCTTTCACTATGTTTAGGTATGGGCCTTGAATTCATGATCTCTCCAAAACTTTTATCATGAAGCAATGCTGAATTTTGTCAAAAGCTTTTTCAGCATCTAATGAAATAACCATGTGTTTTTTGTTTGTTTGTTTGTTTGTTTGTTTGGTTGGTTGGTTGGTTTTTCGAGACAGGGTTTCTCTGTATAGTCCTGGCTGTCCTGGAACTCACTCTGTAGACCATGCTGACCTGGAACTCAGAAATCCGCCTGCCTGCCTCTGCCTCCCAAGTGCTGGGATTAAAGGCGTGAGCCACCACCTCCGGGCTGACCATGTGTTTTTTTTTTTTTTTTTTTTTTTTTTTTTTTTTTTTTTTTTTTTTCTTTTGAGTTTGTCTATGTAGTGGATTACACTGGTGGTTATCCATATATTGCACCATCCCTGTGTCCGTGGGATGAATCCTAGTTGATCATGGTAAATTATCTTTTTAATGCATTCTTGGATTCTGTTGGCCAGAATTTTGTTGAATACTTTTGCATCAATGTTCATAAGGGAAATTAGTCTGAAGTTCTTTTTCCTTGTATGGCCTTTGTTTGGCTTATGTATCAGCATTATTGTAGCTTCATAGAATGAATTGGGTAGTGTTCCTTGAGTTTCTATTTCATATAATGTTAGTATTAGCTCTTTATTTGAATATCTGATAGAATTCCCCACTAAACCCATGTGTTTCTTTTGGGGAAGTGGGGAGAGAGTATTAACAACTGCTTTATTTCCTCAGGATGTATGGGACTATTTAAATGGTTTATCTGATACTGCTTAACATTGGCACCTGGTATGTACCTAGAAAATTGGGCATTTGGTCCAGATTTTCAAATTTTGATGAATATAAGCTCTTGTAGTAGGATCTGATGATTTTTTGAATTTCCACAGTGTCTGTTGTTATGTCTTCCTCTTCATTTCTGATTTTATTAATTTGCGTAGTGACTTTGTGCCCTCTGGTTAGTGTGGCTAAGGGTTTATCTATCTTGCTGATTTTCTCAAAGAACCAGCTCACGGTTTTGTTGATTCTTTGTATAATTATTTTTGTTTCCATTTGGTTGATTTAGTCCCTGAGTTTGATTATTTCCTGCTGTCTACTCCCTTTGGGTGTATTTGCTTCTTTTTGTTCCAGGGCTTTCAGGTGTGTTGTTAAGCTGCTAGTGTATGCTCTCTCCAGTTTCTTTTTGTAGGCACTCAGAGCTGTGAGTTTTCCTCTTAGCACTGCTTTCATTGTGTCCCATAGTTTTGGTATAGTGTGTCCTCATTTTCATTAAATTCTAAAAAGTCTTTAATTTCTTTCTCTATTTCATTCTTGACCAACCTATCATTGAGAAGAACTTTGTTTAAAGTTCGTGGGTATGCATGTTTTCTGTTGATTTTGTTTGAACTTAAGACCAGTCATAGGTTGTGGTGATCTTATAGGGTATATGGAATTATTTCAATATTTCGGTTTCTATTGAGGCCTCTTTTGTGACCAATTGTATGGTCAGTTTTGGAGAAGATACCATGAAGTGCTGAGAAGGTGTCTTCTTTTGCTTGAGGATGGAATGTTCTATAATTATCTATTAGATTCATTTGGCCCATAACTTCAGTTAGTTTCACTGTGTCTATTTCATTTCTGTTTCCATGATTTGTCCATTGTTGAAAATGGGGTATTGAAGTCTGCCACTTTTATTGTGTGGGTGCAATTTGTGCTTTGAATTTTAGTAAAGTTTCTTTGATGAATCTGTGTGCCCTTGCAGTTGGAGCATAGATGTTCAGAATTGAAAGTTCATCTCAGTAGTTTTTTCAGTTGACCAATATGAAGTGTCCTTCCTTAGCAGTTTTCACATTTGTTTGAAAACTGATTTTATCCACTTCAGCTTGTTTCTTGGGACCATTTGCTTGGAAAATTACTTTCCAATCTTTGACTCTGAGGTAGTGATTGTCTTTGTCACTGGGGTATGTTTCTTGTATGCAGCAAAATGTTGGGTACTGTTTATGTATCCAGCCTCCTAATTGGGGAATTGGGACCATTGATATTAAGAGATATTAAGTTAAAGTGATTGTTGCTTCCTGTTATTTTCATTGACAAAGGTAGAAATCTGTTTGTGTGGCTATCTTATTTTGGGTTTGAGGAAAGAATTATTTATTATGTTTTCTACCGTCTAGTTTCACACCTTGTGTTGATATTGTCCACCCATTATCCTTTGTCGAGCTGAGTTTGTGGAAAGACATTGTGTAACTTTGGTTTTGTCATAGAATGTCTTGTTTTCTCTATCTATGGTAATTGAGAGTTTCTCTAGGTATAATAGCCTGCAATAACATCTGTATTCTCTTTGGGTTGGAATGACATCTGCCTAGAATCTTCTAGCCTTCATAGTTCCTGGGGTGAGAAGTATGGTTTAATTCTGATTGGTCTGCCTTTATATGTTACTTGACCTTTTTCCCTTACTGCTTTTAATATTTTTTCTTTGTTTAGTGCATTTGGTGTTTTTTTATTATGTGTCAGGTAGTGTTTCTGTTCTGGTACAGTCTGGTTGGAGTTCTGTAGGCTTCTTGTATGTTCATGGGCATCTCTCTCTTTAGGTTAGGGGAGTTTTCTTCTATAATTTTATTGAAGATATGTACTGGCCCATTAAGTTGTAAATCTTCACTCTCTTCTATGTCTATAATCCTTACATTTGGTCTTCTCATTGTGTCCTGGATTTCCTGGATGTTTTGGATTACAAGCTTTTTGCATTTTGCATTTTCTTTGACTGTTGAGTCAATCTTTTCATGGTATCTTCAGCACCTGAGATTCTTTCTTCTATATCTTGTATTCTCTTTTTGATACTTGCATCCATGACTCCTGAATTCGTTCTAAGGTTTTCTATCTCCAGAGACGTCTTCCTTTGTGATTTCTTAATTGTTTCTACTTCCATTTTTAAATCCCGGATAGATTTTTCAGTTCCTTCAACTGTTTGTTTGTGTTTTCCTGAAATTCTTTAAGAGATTTTTGTCTTTCTTCTTTAAGGGCTTCTACCTGCTGACCCATGTTCCCCTGTATTTCTTTAAGGGAGTTATTTATGTCGTTCTTGAAGTCCTTTATCAGCATAATGAGAAATGATTTTACATCCAGATCTTGCTTTTCCAATGTGTTGGGGGTATCCAGGATTTGCTGTTGTGGGAGAACTGGGTTCTGATGGTGCCATGTTTTCTTAGTTTCTGTTGGTAATGAGCTTGCATTTGTCTTTTGCCATCTAGTTTTCTCTGGTGTTAGCTAGTGTTGCTGTTTCTGACTGTGACTTATCTGCCATGCAAGCCTGTGTATCCTGGGATTCCCATTCTCTCTGTGCACACAGGTATGTAGGCACTCCTAGGAGACCAGCTTTCCTGTGCTCCCAGGCCTCTCCTCACTCCAATGCCCTGAGAACAGCTGGTTTTCAAATTCCCTGAGTGTGGCTTTTTCTCTAAGAAGTATCGGCAGATGGTGTCTTCATTGTGGCAGACATGGCAATATTCTGTCACATCAGAATTGGCAGGTGGCAGCCTATGGGATCTATTCTTAGCACTACAAAACTATAATATTTTAAGATGCTTCAAAGTAGAGCATGTTATGCTGTTGTAACAAGCAACGTTAAAATTTTGTGACTTATAATAAGCTCTTTCTTGTTTCACGTGACAGAGCTATCATGGTTCCAAATGGAATGTTGGTCCTGTAGTTACTTTCCCTTGTTGTGTCAGGATTTTCTTTATCATTTAGCATTGTTTGTCAGTATATTAGAGAGAAAAGAACACTTTAAGTTCTTCTACTTTTATCTGATTGATTCAAGGAGGCACTACATACTCTCTTTTGTTCATATAAGGCATAATTGGACAAGCAGCCTACACAAACATGAGTGAATAATGAATGAAACTCTAATATATGCCTATGGCAGAGTCATAAAAATGTTTGCTTTGTTTCCTTGTTTCTAATTCTTAAAAATATTAAAGCATAGCTACTTTAAGTACTTTAAGAGATTTATGAAGTTTCAATTTACTTAATTTCCTACTCAAAATTGGAATTTTCCTGAGACCAAGTCTGCCCTCTGATGTAGCACTTTCATTGAATGTAATCTTACTGCCAAACCAGGAAGTATACCTTATGTATAGGTGTTTCATTGATGTTCCAGAAATATAATTTAGTGTAACTGCACTCATCAAGGTTTCATGCTCCAGAAAAATCAGAATATCTTAAGAGTAATAGAAGTACAATAGAATAATGAAAATGCTCATCTTATCCCCCAAATAATTATATGAATTAGACAGTGATGTTATAATTCCCATCTAAAAATAAGTGATATTTCTCTTTTAAATTTTACATAGTGTTGTGTTTCTATAGACTCCATAAATTGGAGTTTTAATTTATTTGGTACTTTGCATCCATCCTACTCTTACTCTGATTCTTCAACCTAGGGCTTAGATTCTAAATAAATATTTCTTAAATTTTGGGAGAGAAAAAATATCAAAATAATTTGATTGTTATTAAGAGTAAAGATTGAAAAATCACTAATATAGCTTTTCTTTGTGATATTTTTGTCCTTATATAACCTTCTCCTTAGCTTGTTCCACCTAATCAGTTCTCACTTCTTAATAAAATTATTCAATAAGTAAAATTATATTGAGTTAGCCACATTGTTAGGCACTAGGGATAACAGATAATTAAGTTATAAATCCTGTCATTAAGGAATACAGACTTGTTATTTAGATATTAATGAAAGTGGACAATTTTAATAAAATAAAGATTTTCATCATAATGTCAGGTACCACTGGTTTATGAACCTGTCGTGTGAACTGTTTAACCTTTTTTTTTTTAATATGAGACTACATGACCAATATATAGGGGCATTCCTAAAGCAACAGAAAATGTGAAATTGACTCAAAGTTAGAACAGCATTCAAAACAGAGCAAATAATCAGCACAACAGTAGGGACTGTGCTTGGAGACATATTATAGTTAACTTTGTTCAAACATATCAGTACAGATTAGTAAACAAATTGCAAATAAATTTTATAAACACAGGTGCCAGAAGAGAATTTGTACAATAATACAGATTAGGAGAGTGTAGGGAGACTAAAACACAAAACCTGAACTCATCAACTGATATTTGATAGTGTGAAGAGCTAAGACTTGAAAAGCCTAGATAACCACAAGATATTCATAAACCTTAACATTATCTCACAGTGTGTACAAAAATTAGGTCAACTGGAGTAAATCCTCAAGTAAAAATTCTGAAATTAGAAAAGGACTAATTGAACAGATGCAGAAAGCCTTACTAACATCGATCTCAACAATGTAGTATTGGATGATATTAAAAACATACACAATCAAATGAATCAAAAGTAAGATTAAATCAAACTCAAGGGATTCTTCATAACCAAGGAAACCACAAAAAAGTGAACAGAAAAACTTGGTAATGCATAAAAGTAGTTTTATTTTTCTTTTTAAAATGACTTTTTTATTTTATGTGCGTGGATGTTCTTCTTACATGTATTCCTGTGTATGTGGTGTTTCCAGGGGACAGAAGAAGGTATTGGTTCCTCTGGTACTGGAGTTAGACAGTATTGGACTACCATATGGCATATGGAAACCTAACCAGGTCCTCTGAAAGAACTGCAAAAACTATTAGCTGATTACATGACTCACAAGTCAACCCTATTTTGTCCTTTTCATTTTTCATAATTGTATGAGATTAAACAGTTGATTTATCATGGAATTTAGTCCCTCATGTTTTATTTCATGTAAGATGATTATAAAATTCCTAAGGTCATTGCTGAGCTAGTAATACCTGGCTTTAGAATGAATTGCAACAGTTGTACCTCGCCAAAATACCCTACCATTTCAATATCTAGTAAAACAGGATACATTTTCTTGATACTTAAAATACATTTGTTTTCTTGGGTATCATTTG